>NC_142134.1:81345161-81653629 GCF_024610735.1 Ursus americanus | reverse complement strand
TCTGAGCAACGACCCAGAGGAAAACAGAACCCGCGGGAGGTAAACGAATCAGTGGGCCAGCCCGAGCCCCTGCTAGATCACACCGGTGTTCCACAGCCGGCCGGCTCTCCACCCGACCGAGCCATGGGCTGCACCCCAGTCCAGAGCACGGCTGCGTCCGCGCTGCCGTGTCCTCGAGTCAAGGTACTTTTCCACCCGGCTCGTAGCCAGACAAGGCACAGCACTCGCCACTGTACCTTGTGGGGGAGCGCCCACACAGGTGTCAGTGAACGATGGGGCAACCGCCTCCCGGTGCTGGACTTCTGGGTAAAACTGCGGCATCAGACCCTCCTCCCATCGTCCTGCATACCTGCTGTTCCAGGGCGAACCTCTTCACCATCTTCTCCTCCGGGCTCATGTTGCTACTGTACTCCCCAAAGCGCTTATCTGTGAAGACGTTGGACTTATCCCGTTCCTTGTATTCCTTCAGTAATGTCTGGGTGCGCTGGAAAACAGATCACAGAAAAATCTCACACGGTCCTGGCAACTCTGAGCTCCGATGGCTTGGCGATCTTGGTCCCTAAAGAGGAAATGCTCCCACGGGGGACACACGGTGGCTCCAGTGAATTGTAAGACGCCACTGCCACCTGGCCATTTTGGACGCCCTAGGCCACTGACACCAAGAGTCAAAAAAAGGGCTATCTACTGGCTGGAAAGACGGCTCTCAGTGACCGAGGAAGCGGGGTCGCCCCCATACACAAAGGCAGAGGACTGTATCTGGAGTTTGGGGGGCTCTCTAGGGCACGCCTTGGGACCTCCGTGCCCAGTACCAGAGGTTAAAGAAAAACAGTAGCAACCAAAGGGAGCAGAATGATGAGCCCTCGGAAGTCACCTGCCGGGCCGAGACGCCAGAGGAGTTGAGGTCCTAGCTGAGGGGAAGGAAAAAGAACAAGGAGGCGAAAAGGACGCCATGCACGTCAACTACAATGTCACAACCAATTACCCAGAGACTCTAGTAGGATTGCCTACTTCTCTGTCACACGGGTGCCTGCATATGTATACAGTCGATCCTTGCTCCTCCTGGATTCCAGATCTGCAGATCTGTCTACTCGCTAAAGGTTACTGTGACCCCAAACCACCACCCACGGCACTTTCGTGGTCATTCACGCGCGTGAAGCCTGGGAGGTGCGGTCATGAGTGTGACAGCTCGGACTCTGGGGGGCACCTAGCCTCTCTGTCCCCAGAGGCCTCCCTTGTAAGAGGGAAATAGCGGTAGCACTTCCCACCGGCCGTTGCTACGGGACCACAAGAATTTACGCAGGATGCCTCAGGACAGAGCTGGGCATTGCCAGGGTAATGCTGTGTGTTACACACTCAACTCCGGGTTTGGGTCTCGGCTCCCTCACTCCTGACCTGAAGAAAGTTCTGGAACGGTTCCTTGCCTCCGTGTTCTCATGTGTAAACAGGGATAATACTTGTACTTCCCTCATAAGGCTGACAGTGAGGATTCAATTTACACTTCTTGATACAACGTCTGTTCCACTGGGAGGAATGACAGACACGTCAACTCTGGTTATCTCACCACTTGTGTGAGAAAGGAGGACAATAAGGCCCAGCCACCACGGGCTGGCACTGGGACCGCGCCTACAGTCTCGGGGTGCACATGGGTACTGCCCAAAGCACTGCCACTGACTGGAGCAGAAGACACATGGGACAGCACATTTACTTCTGAGGGACTGTCACCAATGAGAAGACCAGGCCCACCTTGCGGCCCTGTGTGCCCTGACACACACCACACACTCTAACTGCCCTGGATGACCTGAGTCCCCTCTGGACAGCTCTGAGCTCTCCCACCCCATGCTGTGCCACACACTCCGTGACAGGGGACAACGTGCCTTCGTCCCCACCTATAACACTTTGCTCACTCTTCCGATCTCGAGTGTGACTCCCTATATGAAGGAGTTTCTGATTTCCTGTCACACTTTCTGACTGGAGCCCCCAAAGCACCGGGGATCAGAGGAGGCACCAACAGCTGCCTCCAGGCCATTCCCCGCAGGCCTTCAGCACAGAGCATGCAGGTGAATCTGTCAGGTACCACAGGCAGGAGCAACCTGGCCTATTTGGGCCGTAGGGCTTGGGAAAGTATCAGAAGTGGTGACCTGTGCTGGCCCCTGAGGGACTTGGGGGGATAAGATGGGACTTTTTGGACAAACCAAGTTGCAAGAGGCAAAGCAAGGACAATGGTTGCAGCCAGATTTTGAAGGGGTCTGAGTGACAAGCTGAGAAATTTAAGAATAGCTAGTGTTTAGACAACACTCAGTACGGGCTAAACGTGCTATTTAATCTTATGACGACCATTAGGGGAAGGTGGATATTATTATCCCCGTTCCAGAAATGAGAAAACACACTTAGCTGGTGGAAACAAACGGGCATGCTCTAGAGCACCCCCCACCCCGGGGGCCTCATCAGCAGCAGCCCCTCCCATGTAAGTTTGTCTTGTCAGCTCCTTGCAGTAGGGCCGACACTCCGTTCAGTTCAAAGAAGGACTGGATAGCGCCCTGTTCGGCAGAACACGGACAGCAGGCCCAGAAAGGTGGGGTCAAGTCTTCCCTGACCTGGATCTCCCAGCAGCTAAAAGAGAGCTTCAGGCTTCAGAGACGTTCAAACCGACTGCAAGCCCAGCCGTCAGCTGACCCCTGGAAAACGTGCAGGTCCTTTCTGTGCCCTAACTTTTCCACCCACCTTAATATTTTTTCAATAGGATACTAATGTGTCTTCCTCACACTAACGACAAACATTGTTACACGGAAGAACGCGTCTCGGAGGCCACACAAGGAATGCCATCTGAACGGAGCCCGAAAGGGGCAGAAAACTCTGGGACCGTAAGCACACAAGGTGGCCTTTCAGTCTCCCCGCGAGGGACACGGTACTGTGCTTAGAAGGAGAGATGCACTTGTTCTCCCAACATCCATGACACCCCTACCCTGCGAAGAAAAGGATGGGCGGCCCCTGGACCAGAGGCTCCAAGTCTCCGCGAGGACAGGCTGGAAGAGGCGTGCACCTACGCCCCGCGGGACGGAGGGGCAGGAGCACACGCGCGCCGCGTGTCCGCCGGGCGCCAGCTTCCCGGGCCGACTCCCTGCAGCGCGCGCAGAGAAAATCGGGGGGACTGGCGCTCGGCACGCGGGACGCACGACCCCCGGCCGGGCCACGCACCATCCTAACCGGACGCTGCGGAGACCCCAGGGCCCCGGCGCTCTCCGGACACCCCTCCGCCCCCCCGTCCCGGCAGGTCCCCGCGGCGCGGCCCCCACCCCTTACCTTCTGCACTGCCCGCGCGCGAGACACCCCGGGCTGCCCCACGGCGTGGCGCGCCTTCCTGCCCAGCACCGGGAACTTCTGTCGGTTCACCTTCACTTCGAACGGGTTGGGGTTGGGCTTCGCGCGGCCGCCCTGCGCCCCCGCCGGGGCCCCGGGGCCCTTCCAGCGCGCCGCCGCTGGCCTGGCCTTTCCCATGGCGCACCCACCAGCTCGCAGCTCCACTCCGCCAGCCGCTCGGCGCGCTTCCTACAGAAACGCGTGCGGACACCGGGGAGCCGCCCCGTCCTCGTCCCGCGAGAACCGAGCCGGCGAGAACTACACGCGACCAGCAAGCTAGCCTACGCACCTACAGGCGAGCGACTACAACTCCCAGGAGGCCACGCTCTCCCGACGCACCGCCTCCTGCCTGCGCGCGGCCCTCTGGGAGCGGTAGTGCACCGCGCCGCGCCGCGCCGCAGCCGCCTCAGGGTGCGGCGGCGAGGGGAGCGCTCGGGCTCCCTCTTCTGGGAAGCCGTTGGAGGGAGCCGGCCGCCGTGCGAGTAGGCGGAGGCGGCGGCGGCGGCCGCAGTAGCAGCCGCCGCCGCCGGGCCGGGGGGCAGCCCCGGCTGGTGAGCCCCTTCCTGAGGTGGGGCTTGGCGGAGACTCCGGGCGGCCGGGGAGCCGGGCACTGAGGAGAGAGTTGCCCGTGCCAGGCGCGAGCGATGACGAGAGCCCGGGCCCCGGCGCGGCGGCGGTGAGCGCAGAGTCCCCCGGCGACCGCACCGCCAGCTCCCCTCGCCCCAGCGACGCCCCCGGAGGCCCGGGCCTCGAGGACGAGGACTCCCCTGGGCGGCGCCGGCGCCGGCGCCAGCTCCAGCAGCGGCCGAAGCGGCGGCGGCGGCGGCGGCGGCGTCGCAGACCGGCCAGGAGGCGGCGCGGCGGGTGGTGGCCGTGGCCGTGGTCGTGGCGGCGGCGGCGGCAGCGGCGGCGGCAGGAGCCACCACAGCTGGAGGGGCGGCGGCGGCGGCAGGGCAGCTCCCCCGGACCCCGCACGGGGTCGCCGGGGCAGGTGGCGTCCTGCGAGCAATGCGCGGAGGTGGCGGCGCCCTCTCCTTCTCCCCCGCCTCCTCGCGCCCGCGGATCCCGGCGGCGGCGGCGGCGGCGGCGGCGGCGGCGGCGTCTGCGGGCGGTGGAGCTTGAGAACCTCGTGGCCAACACGCTGCTGCTGAAAGCGCGCCAAGGTAGGTGCACTACGGGCGCCCGACCCCCAGCCAGCTCAGAGCCTCCGAGAAGCCCCCCGACCCTGGCCGGGAGCCCCGATCCCTGCAGAGCCCGGACGCACGGTCCGCTCTGCCTCACTCTCGGGACCCGCGGGTCAGCGAGGCGTCCGCTGTCTTGCACCTTTTTCAGCACCTCCGGACCCCAAGTACAGGTAGCCTGCGCCCTGCGCTCGTCAGTCTGAGCCTGCTACGTAGACCTGCCGCCTCCCCGCAACGTCCAGTGCGTCAGCGCCCGGCGAGCAGGGTCCTAACCCGAGGACCGAGGACGAGGAGGCCAGACCGCCGAGCGAAGCCGGCAAGGAACGTTCGACCGTGCCTTTGTGGTCTTTAGAGGACAAAGAGGAGAAGCCTGTACACTACCCTGAGCAAGATGCTTCCATTAGTGTTTGTGGACTGGTATTTTAGCATAGCGTCTTGATTTTGAGGTTTGGTCTTAGGCTTTATGGTGGGTAGAGTGGAAACAAGTCAGTAAGAATTCACCCTTCCATCCGCGTGAAAGCAGCAGTTGGCCCAGCCCTTCTGTTCAGAGATCGCTGGTAGAGCCCTTTGTCTCCCACGGGATTGGAGAGCTGGCGACAGAGCTGCGCGCCTGTGGTTCTTCAGCCCCTAGGCTCCTACAGAGTCGGTCCTTGTGCTGCGATCGCGATCACTGCCTACCCGAGGTGCACACTGGCCAGAACTCCGTATCAAAGACCACGTGGAAGGAGCGTTTTGTGCGCAATGTCCCAGGGCTGGGGTTCTGTCGCGGGCACACGTGGCTGGGAAGGGGGTGCTCTTGGGTGACTTGTGATGCTGTTGGGAAGCATCAGTGAATTCTTCTTGTGATTGGAATAGTGAATAACGTTCTGTGGGAGAAGTTAACCTGGAATACAGCTCTTTTCAGATCTTTGGGGTTTGTTCCCTTTTTAATCCATCTCCCTTCCCATCTGTGTCCTAGGTGTCTTTTATGAGGAAAGGTGGGATCAGAAAGTGCCTGGTTCCTCAACTCATTGGAGACCTTGGGTCAGAAACATTTATTAGGAATTCTTGAAGTAACAGTGACTGGTGCAGAGAATTAGATACCCAAGTGAGGATTTAAATGGAAGGATCCAGATTTAAGAAGTAGTGAACTTTTATTTTCTAAAGTGTCTCTTATATTAAGAGTTGAGAATAGAGACCTCATCTTGAATTATTTTGAATAGAAGACTGAAGATGGGTGGGAAGACAACGGGGTCTTATTTTTCTGTTAAGGCAGTGGGGCGACCTCAGCAGTAGGTTTCAGTGGAGCATTTCATTGTGTCTGGTGTTTCTCACTTTGAACTCCAGATCGGTCACAGAGGTGAAATGTCTTCCGTGGAAGTCGGGTCTGACCCAAGCTCAACCTGTTTTCTTTCCATTGTATCATCATCTCTGGGTGTAATGTACAAAACCGGACTATTGCATCAAGCAGATTTCCCTACAGTGCTGTAGAGATTAGAAGACGAGATAAATTTAAGTGCTAAATGCTAAATACATAAAACCAGGGGCGCCTGGCTGGCTCAGTCAGAAGAGCATGTGACTCTTGGTCTCGGGGTTGTGAGTTCGAGCCCCACGTGGGATGTAGAGATTACTTAAATAAATACAATCTTAAAAAAATAAATACATAGGGGCGCCTGGGTGGCGTAGTCGTTAAGCATCTGCCTTTGGCTCAGGGCGTGATCCCAGCGTTCTGGGATCAAGCCCCATATCAGGCTCCTCCACTAGGAGCCCGCTTCTTCCTCTCCCACTCCCCCTGCTTGTGTTCCCTCTCTCGCTGGCTGTCTCTGTCAAATAAATAAAATAAAATCTTTAAAAAAAATACATAAAACATGTATTTTCTGCCATAAAGCCTAGGACTGCAGCGATACTTTCAAAAGAGTTTTGATTTTTGTTTCCTAAAATATTAGCTCATAGTGGTGTAATTGTTATGAGGTCTGCTCCTCATCCGCGGGGAGTGTTTACTCCTGTGTTCAGAAAGAGTCGTTATGTTTGTGTGGTTAATGCTTAGAGAAGTTAATAGGAAATATCAGAAAGATGACTGTATGCTGAGTGTTGGTTATAATTTAGGGCTGTTCTCCCAGGTTGAAGCTGTTTGTTGGCTTGAGCAGCTCATGCCTTATCCCCTAGGAAGTGTCTTCTTGGACCTGTCTGTTCATGGCTAGTTCCTCATTTAGTTTCTCTGGCTCATGCCTTAGAAAATTAACGTTTGAAAGGAGTGTACATAGCACAGTGGTTACATGTTGGTCCTGGGAATTACACTGTTGATTTAATATTTTGAGTGAGTCCAGTCATTTTCTATATTTATTTCAAATAAAATCCATCTCTCTCTTTTTGTTCTCAAACAGAAGGGGTTTAAAACTGTTCCTCCTTTTCAGGAATGTTGGCAGATAATGCTGCATTGAAAAAGTTGTTTGTCACTTTGCCAGCCACACTTTAAGAAAGTAGAAAATGATCATACTGTTGTTGTTGTTTACAATTAGAATATTTTTCCTGTGTTATACATTTGTTAAGCAATTTGTGACCTTTCATGGCTTCAAATGATAACCTTAAATTGTTTCACATCATAACTTCTGAGGAGACTTCCTCCCTATTTTCTCTCTTGGAGAAATTGGCAGCATAAATGCAGAGAGAAGAATAAGGATAAGTACATTTAGTGTGGATTTTGGTCTTATGTGTAGTATTCCATTTGGATTTCAGACGATAGTGTTATTAGCAGTTGTTGAGCATCTGACGTGTAGTTAATACACCTGGTATCATTCATGCTTTCTCTTGCTGAGGCTTCCTCCCCAGGATTTTGTTTGTAAGGAGTTTCTAGAAGTAGCTTATAAATGCCTTGATTCCAGAAGTATAGTAGCTAATATTTTTGTTTCCTTCGTTGCACTTCATTTGATCCCACACCCAAGGGCTACTTAATGCATTTTTGTTGTAAAAAAAAAATGAACAACTTTTGGGTTCACTTGGATATGTTCTTGATTGCTTGGTATGCCAACCTTCTGTGCAGCAGGACCTCCTTGCCTTCTTCTTGTTCAATTCTTTTCCTCCTTCTAGAATCCAGTTTATCTTCATCTCTGTAGCTTGCTCTGATTCTTCCAGCTTGGAAGCACTCTCTGCCCTCGGGGAGTTTGGAACTTGGATTTCAGAACAGGGCGTAGTTCCTGATTCTCCTGCTAAATTGTAATCCATGTGTGTGGTCAGGGCATAAGTTTAACCTTGATTTTTTATTCCTTTTAGTGCTGGCTGGCCATATAATTGGTACTTGATAAACAATTGGAGATTAAGGGGGTGATTTGTTATTTTGCTAAATTCAAGAAGGAGAAGGTGAAATTCATATTGAACACTAAAGGATTGGCTGCATTTGGAGGGAATAAAGTGTGTTTCAAGTTTGCTGGAGAGCCTAATGGTTAATATGGATAGTTAACATCAGTGCAGGTTTGCTCTGTCCAGGCAGCACGCTAAATTCTTTATGGGCGTTATCCCAGCCAGTCCTTTCCCTCCTCTCCTAACCTGTAAAACCAGACTGATGATAATTCTACTTTGCGGTGTCAAGAGAACTGCATGGGATAACGAGGCACAGTGCTTGGCGCTCAGAAAAGTAAAGGGTAGTAGTTGTGGCTGTAGATTTTGTTGTTATGTCCAGTGTCATGATGAAGGCTAGCACTTGAACATGCAGTTGTGTTAATTTAATTGACCTTGAACCTCATTCTTTGTCTCTAGTCCATTCTCATTCTTAGATTTCCCAAAAGCATAGATTTTCTTTTCCTGAATTCTCACGTGTGGGAGGTCCTTGAACCTCATTTAGCCTTAAGCTTTATTTCTCATGTCCATTCCTGTCTGTCCTCACCCAGGGCACACCGCCGACACCTCCCCCCCCCACCCCCGCCAATGCCATGGTCCCCTATAGCTCTTAAGTTGACTGAGGGCCAGAATTTCCTAGCTGGCCTGTTTCCAGACTTTCTTCTCCCTTATTATCCCCAGTGCTGCTAAAACACTCCTTCTAAAACAGATTTGTTCTCTTAATCTTCTGTTTAAAATGTGGCCCTAGACCTCTATTCCAGGACCCCTACAGAGTCCTCCCTGACCTCAGTGACCTGCTCTGCTCTCCTTGGCCATCTGTGGCTGAGTGTATTACAACCCTTCACACCTTCCCGCCTGGTGAAGTCTTGCTCCTCCTCCATGTTCCAGCTCGAGTGTCTTTCCCAGAACTGTGACACTCCTGCCGGAGGCTTGCTCATTCCATCTTTTGTGCCACCGTCATGCCCAGGGTGAGCTGTTGCTGCACTAGGCTGGCTTGAGGCAGCTCTGGGTCTCCCTGTCTGTGTCACTAGCATCTAGCGCTGTGCTGGCGCCCAGTATATGCTCTGCAAATGCCGACCGTGACTGAGGACAAGAGCACATCTCAGGAATTCTTTCAATACCTGTGATAACTGGAAATTAAGGTTTCACGCTACGCTGTCTTTTTAGACTAGTGGTCTGGAAATAGGGAACAAAAACTGAGATTTATTCAACTTTGGAATGTCAATAGTGAGTGCTTTTTATTTCATTTTGAATTTAATATTTCTGTTTTTATTAAATCAGTATTAAAATGTGATTATATCTCCAATGCAGCCTCTAGTTCCTGTCTCAGTGTTTACATGCTCATCACTAGCAAAGACAGCAGGGTCACCCATAACTAGTTGTGATGTTAGCAAAAGGCCAGGCACGTGTTTTTTTTGTTTTTTGTTTTGTTTTTTTTAGAATGGAAACTATTTGTTTTTACCAAATTGAAAGAAAGTTCCTAGTTCAAAGAACACATGGCAGTACTACCTTTGTTGCCCCCTTACTCCTGTGCTGATTTGTCTCACTTCCTGGCAGAGACATTGTGCTTGAGCGTTTGCAGGGTAATCCTAGATCTTTTTTGGTGAGGATCTGTGTGCACTAGATTTGCCAGGTCGACAAGGCTGCTGAACTGGTGGCACCCCACCACCCCCTCCCCCCAACCTCTGAGGGCAGGTGTTATTATCCCCTTTCACAGATGAGGGAAAGAGAAGTGACTTGCTCAAGGTCACATCATTAGTAAATGGGAGCATCAGGGGTCAGCCCAGGTCTATCTGGCTCCAAACGCATGCTCTAACCAATCATGTAATGCTGTCTGTTGAAAGACTTCCTCACTCTGGGCTTTTAATGGAAATGGGTTGATGTTTTGTCTTTAGCTTATGGCCTGAAATTAGCTTTCTAGATGTGGCAATGTCGCTCTTTGGCTGACTGGACAGCGTGAAAGCACAGTTGACAGAAGTTGGGATGTGGCCGGGAAGGTGGGGCCACTGGATTCTCATCCGACAAGGAGACATTCAGAGACATTGTGTTTAAGCCACGAGAACTACAGAGCCAACAGCGTTGTTCAGAGTTACATTAGGAGTCCATACCAGAGCTGAAAGTGATGGTAAAGCATTTGGTGATGTGGCAGGGCCTTCTGATGTCACTCTGGCTCTAGAAGGAAGGGACTTAGAGCCTCTCTGCTCCCTGTTTATTGTATTTGCCTTCCATGCTCATACTCGTTCCTTCAAGTGCTTCATTGGGTTAAACACAGCATGTTCCCAAAAGGACAGCCTCCTCATGTCCCTTCGTCAAGCTAGGAACAGAATTCTTGACTGGTTCTGTTCTACTAATTAAAAAAAAAAATTCCAAAGAATCCATAATTTTAAAAATCAGAGAATAGGGGCGCCTGGGTGGCTTAGTCGTTAAGCGTCTGCCTTCAGCTCAGGGCGTGATCCCGGCGTTCTGGGAGCCTGCTTCTTCCTCTCCCACTCCCCCTGCTTGTGTTACCTCTCTCGCTGGCTGTCTCTACCTGTGTCAAATAAATAAATAAAATCTTTAAAAAAAATTTAAAAAATTAAAAAAAAGAATCAGAGAATAAAAGGACTTCTGACAGAAAGCCCTAGCCTTCCTCATCTTCCTCATCTAGACTGTTTATTTCTCTCCCACCCATTTACATGTTGAAACCTAATCCCCAATGTGATGGTATTTGGAAGTGCTTAGGTCATGAAGGTAGAGCCCTCATAGAAGGGATTAGTACCCTTATAAAACAGACCCCAAAGAGCTCCCTGGCCCCTTGCACCATATGAGGACACAGTGAGAAGACAGCCATCTGTGAACCAGGAAGTAGGTTTTCACCAGATGCTGAATCTGTGCACCTTGGTCGTGGACTTTCAGTCTCGAGAACTGTGAGAAACAAGTGTTATTTATGACCCCCCCCCTCAGGTGCAACCGCATTGATTCTTTTCATGATTTCTATTTTAGTTATTCTGGTGGTTACTGTTGCATTTCTAAAGAGTAGTGCTTGTCAATTTAGATTCTGTTAGCTTTATGCTGTTGGATGAGGACATAGCTTCCCTTAAACCAGCTCTTCCATCTTCTTTCTCCCTCATTCGTGTAGTTACATCACTGTTTTAAATTCCTGTGTTGGTTATCTTTATAACTTAAAAAATTATTGAAATTCTCAGACCCTTAAGGCTTTTGCTTCCAAAGGGCATGGAGTGTTATCTTAGTGTTTGTATTAGTCCGCTTGGGCTGCCGTAACAGAATAACATGGACTGGGCAGTTTAAACAACAGAAATGAGGGGTTTTTTTGTGTTTTTTTGTTTTGTTTTGTTTTGTTTTGTTTTTACAGTTCTGAAGGCTAGGAGTCCAAGGTCAGGGTACCAGCATGGTTGATTCTGGTGAGGACTCTCTTCCTGGCATGTGTAAGCTTGCCTTCTCCCTGCGTCCTCCCATAGCCTCTCCTCTGTGTTTATGCTGAGAAACAGATTTTTCTGGTGACTCCTCCTCTTATGAATACACCTGTCAGCTTAGAGCCCTAGCTGGCTGACCTCATTTAACCTTAGTTACCTCCCTGAAGCCCCTATCTCCAACTATAGTTACATTGGGGGTTAGGGCTTCAGCATGTGAATTTGGGGGTGAGGGTGGGGTGGTAAGATACAAACCAGTCTATAACACTGTTTTAATTTGCATTTTCCTAATTACCAGGGAGATTGAACATCTTTTCATGATGAGGGTGATTCAGCTTTCATCTTTGTGAATTGCTTGTCATATCTTCTGCACAATGAGGGCAGAGTATCTCATTGATTTATAGCAGTTTTTTATGTAATCTGGATGCAAATATACATTGCACAAATCTCCCATTCCCCCACTTGCTGTATTAGTTTTCCTATTGCTGCTGTAACAAGTTACCACAAACTATATGGCTTAAAATAACACAGATTTGTTGCGTTACAGTTCTGGAGGTCAGAAGTCTGAAATGGGTCTTGCTAAGCTAAAATCAAGATGTCAGAAGGGCTGCATTCCTTCCTGGAGCTTCTAGGGAGAATGTGACCGGACAGGGAACCGGTTCAGAACTCAGGTTTGTCTGCGCTCAAAAATCAATACCCTAGAGACAAGTGACAGTGAGAAAGGAAAGTTGCTTTATTCAGGAAGCTGGCAACCTGAAAGGCAGGTGGACAGACGTCTCAAAGACCGTCTTCCCTGTCCAGGCCAAGCTGGAGGGTTTTAGAGGGAAGGCGTGGGAGAAGGAATGGGCTACATGCAAGAGCAGCAGGTGCTCAGGCGGTGAGTCCAGTGTCGGCGGGGCCCTGAATAGACTCGCTGGCATCAGTGGCAGCTGATTTTGAATGTGGCCAGGCCTCGTCTCCTGGGAAAGTTTGGTCCTTCACTCCTGAAGGCCAGTGGTCTGCAAATCTGAAGAGGTTGGTTCTTTTACAGACCAAGGGAGTTAGGTCAGCAAGCCAAGAGTGAGTAAGCTTGAGGCGAGTTTGCCCTTCAGACCGGTTGGAGTGCTATTACAAAGTCATTTTGGAGGTTCTATGGGGGAATCCATTTTACTGCCCTTTCCAGCTTCTGGAGGCCACCTGCATTCCTTGGCAATATCAAGTGTTAGTGCAGACGTGGGGTATCAGCAGCTGGAACTCTCACAATGCTCGTTGGAGTGCAAAACTGGAGAACCTGACAGTTTCTGATAAACATACACCTACCCTATGATCCAGTGATTCTCCTTCCGAATATACCCAGTTCAATGTGCACATAAAGTCTCATTCGAGAATGTTTACAGCAGCTTTATTCATAATAGTCTTAGACTGGAAACAACCCAAATGTTCCCCGATGAGAGGATGGATAAAGAAATACTGATGCGTGTAATGCTGTATAGCAGTAAAAAGAAAGAGCTCCTGATACATGCAAGAGCATTATGTTAAGGAAAAAATAAGAGAGAGCAATCCTCAGTGATATGAAGTGAAATTAATCCATGATAATACAAATTGGAATGGTAATTGCCTTAAGGAAGGAAGGGATTGACACCAGAGGCAGGAAGGAACTTTCTGGGGTAATGAAAATGTGTATTGGGGCACCTGGGTGGCTCAGTCGGTTAAGTGTCGGCCTTCAGCTTAGGTCGTGATTTCAGGGTCCTGGGATCGAGCCCCACTTGGGCTTTCTGCTCAGCAGGGAGTCTGCTTCTCCCTCCCACTCTCCCTTTGTGCTCTCTCCCTCTCAAATAATAAAATCTTTTAAAAGAAATTTAAAAAAATGTGTATTGATCCAGCTGGTAATTATGTGGGTGTATGTACATTTGCAACATTTCATTGAGTGATAATATTAAGATTGGTGCATATTATTGTGAAAATTGTGTCTGTTAAAAGTATTTTTTTAAGGAAAAAATTTTATAAGATAGAGCCTGTCTGTTCCTTAAAGGTTTGGTAAACCTTGCCCACGAAATTGCCTGAGCTTGGAGTCTCCCCCTGTCCCCACCCTGACCCTCCTGACTTGGAAGCAGGGATAGGGATCGTTCTTTTTATTATCAGTTTAGTTTCTTTAATACTTAGTGTGATATTCAGGACTGTTTCTTCTTGAGTTAGGTTTGGTAATTTATGTTTTCTGAGAAAATTATTTTCATCTAAGCTTTCAAATTTATTTGGTATAAATATTACTTGTAACACTTCCTATTTTTACAATTGAAACTGTGATCTTTTAAATTTAGAATATTATTTGTGTGGGTCTTTTATTTTTGTTAGGCTTGCAAAAGATTTTTGTTAATCTTTTCAATGAACCAGCCTTTGGTTTCATGTGCTCTTCTCTATTATGGTTGGCTTCTGTTTTATTAATTTCTGTTTATATTGTGTTCTTTATTTTAATTTGCCTCTAGCTATTCAAGTTTAATGCTAACCCATTACTTTTTAAACTTTCTTGTTTTAAAATAAATTAAGACTCTAACTTAAGTATTGTGTTAACAGCAGCTACAAGTTTCTTCATGTGGCTTTTTCATCTCAGTTATGTTTTGTGATTCTCATTGTGATTTCTTTATTAAGCCTTGATTTTTTTAGTGTGATTTTTAAGAAATTCTAAACTTACGGCACCTTTTTAAACGATCTTTTTTATTGTTGGTGATTTAATTATGTATGATCAGAGGACATGGTCTTCATGATATCAATATTTTGGTATTTGTTGAAATATACTTTGTAAGCTGGTACATGGTCAATTTTTATAAATGTTTAACTGTTCTTTGGAAGAATATGTGTTTTTTATTTGCTGGGGAGGATCCTGTACCTTCATCTATTAGCCCAGGCTTGCTACTGTTACTGTATAAATAGCCTCTATTTTTATTGCTTTTTGTCTGCTTGATTAATCAGTTTATGATAAAGTCTTGGTGAAATTTCTCACTAAGTCCATGGATTTTTCACATTTGTTTCCCCTGATTTGATTGATTTTTATTTCCAAGACACTGTTAAGTATTTATTAGTTAATGACTTCAGTATCTTCTTGATGGGTTGTTATTTTTTAGTATTATGTAAGGTGCATCTCTGACCCCACCAGTGCATTTGCATTTGCCTTAAGTTGTGTTTCCATCGGACATGTCTATTATTATACCTGCCTTTCCCGCCCCCCCTAATTTGTGCTGTTTTCCCCACCCCAGCCTTTTGGTGTGTTTTTTGAATGCTTCAGGTGTCTCTTGTAAACAACATATAGCTGGATTTTGATGGTTTATCCAGTCTAATAATCTCATTCCTTTAGTATTTAAGGTTTAGTCCCTGTTTACATTTTATGTGAATTTTTTGGTATGTATTTTGCTACCATTTTTTCTACATTTATTTTTTTCTCCTTCTTTCTCTTCTTGACAGTCTTATATAATCATGGTAGCTAACATCTGAGTACTTGAAATATATAAAGCAGGACCCCGGGATCATGACCTGAGCCTAAGGCAGACGCTCAACCGACTGAGCCACCCAGGCGTCCCGACCAAGTTTTCTAGAAAGAGTTATGAAGTATTTCTTTTTACTTGTATTTCTTCATACTCGTTAGACATTTGGAGTGACTTGTATAATAGTAACCAACAGAGGGTTAACCCATTCTCACATAATGATGTCTAGCTTCTGTTCCCGTCATTGTGTTACCACTGGTTTCAGCTGTTCATACACCAGCCAGCTTATTAGCAACCAGTTTGGTTTGGCTTTTTCATAAAGTATTTTCTATTTTGTGTACATAGATTATGATGGCTCTAATCTTTTTTTCTTTCTTGCTCAGTGAACCAAAAATTGGATTTAGTGACTTTATGCTAATTTGTAGGACAACCGTCTGTGGAACCAATACTCTAAAATATTTTCGTGTCACATTTTATGTAATGATTAAAATTAGGTAATAGCTTCGAAGGAAAATGGTGGCAGTGAACACAATTTTGGCTTTATTCCTTTTTTTTAAGATTTATTTATTTTAGAGAGTACATGAGTGGGGGGAAGGGCAGAGGGAGAGAGAGGGGGAAAGCAGACTCTCTGCCGAGCAGGGAGCCCGACGCTACAAGGGGCTTGAAGAGGGGGTCAGTCTCAGGACCCTGAGATCATGAGCTGAGCCAAAGCCAAGAGTCGGACGCTTAACTGATTGAGCCACCCAGGTGCCCCAGTTTGGGCTTTATTCTGAGACACAGAAAAACACTGGAATCAGATCTTTCTTAAGTTACTGTTCTGTAGAAACATGAGGTGTTTTGTATATATGCATGCAAAGTCATTACCATTTATGTCATGGCTATAAAGACTAATTCGATAATAGTATTCACTATCTGATAAGTATATAATTAATTGCTATACAAAATATAAGTTAGTAGTCTCATTACAGTTTATGCTTTGATATATTTGACCTCAAAACAGAATGATTTGTATGGTTCTTCAAACTTGTTTCAGCACATGTTGCCCAGCTTGGCTTGCTTCATTTGCCATAGGATGGTCGGCACCTCACTGAGCCCTTTATATGGCTCTCTGATGTCATTTGTATAGTACTGTGGCCTATAGTAGGTGCTCTGTGAATGTTTGTTGAGTTAATGAATGAGTAAAGAGGGAGATGGGCCCGCAGGTTATGTCTGGATCAGAAGCAGAAGTAGCCCAAAATGCAGGAAAGGATACTTGGAAGAAAGAGCAGGAAGAAGAAAGGTCGGAAATGGTACTGGATTAGTTTGCTAGGGCCGTGGTATCAAAGTACCACAAACTAAATGCTTAAACAACGAACACATAGCTCTGCCAGTTCTGGAGACCAGAAGTCCGAGATCAGGATGTCGGCAGGGCTGATTCCTTCTAATGCTGTGAGGCAGGACCTGTTCCAGGCCTGTCTCCCAGCTTCTGGGGGTTCACTGGCATCTTTGGTGTGCCTTGGCTTGTAGGTGCACCGTCCTGATCTCTGCCTCTGTCTTCACATGACACTGTCCCTGTGTGCCTGTGTTCAGATGTCCCCCCCCCACCTTTTTTAAAGAGAAGATTTTATCTATTTATTTGAAAGAGAGAGCGAGCAGGGGGGAAGAGCGGAGGGAGCGGGATAAGCAGACTGTGCACTGGGCGTGGGGCCTGAGACGGGGCTTGATCCCATGACCCTGAGATCATGACCTGAGCTGAAATCTAGTCAGACACTTAACTGACTGAGCCGCCCAGGTGCTCCCAGATGTCCCCCTTTTAAAGGACACTAGTCATGTTGGATTAGGACCTACCAGAATGATCCCATTTTAACTTGATTATCTCCGTAAAGACCCTGTCTCCAGATAAGATCACATTCTGAAGTGCAGGGGGTTAGCTGAGGGTTAGGACTCCAAAATATCTTTTTTGAGGAGATACAAATTCAGCCCATAACAGGTACCTTTAAAATAGATGAAGGCAGCCTATAGAGGGGGACCCTCAAACCTTCGAGCCTTCAAATGCTATGGCCCCACATCACTGTCTACTTTTTGGGACGCAATATACTGCCCTAGTGGACTGTGCCTCTTGTTTTTACCCCACTCAGGTTTTAGGATCTATGGACGGTCTTCTGTATAAATAGCCTGGGCCGTGCCAACCATGGTTGGTATAGGCTATGGTCGCATGACTAAATATGGGTGCTCTTCCTTTTCTTGCCTGGTTTCTTCCCCACTGGTCTTCCTGTCTTGACATGGTATGGTGAGTGTCACCCACCTCATCTTGAGGCTGACTGTACCTGGATGAGACAGCTCAGAAAATTGGAGCTAGACTTTGCTTTGATGTGTCAATGGAGACTTTCGGAATCAAGGACAGCTGACTGAGGGGCAGTGTGGATGCTCTGGTTCACTAGCATGTGTGCCCCAAGCCTGCTGCTATGAAGTGAATGTTTGTGTCCTCTCCCAATTTCATTATTGAAGCTCTAATCACCAATGTGGTGGTATTTGGAGGTAGGGCCTTTGTAAGGTAATTATGGTTACATTAGGTCATAAGGGTGGGGCCTTATGATATAATTAATGTCCTTATAAAAAGAAGGAGAGGCATGAGATCTCTCTGCTCAAGTGCATGTAACGGAAAGGCCCATGACGACATAATGAGAAGATAGCCATCTACAAACCCGGAAGGGCCCTCACCAGTCACTGAATCTGCCAGCACCTTGATCTAGGAATGTCCAGCCTCCAGAACTCTGACAAATAAGCGTTTGTTGTTAGGTCACCCGGACTATGGTGTTTTGTTATAGCAGTCCAAGGTGAAAGAGACACTGGTGGAAAGGACCCCATTCTTCTCTCTCCCCTTCACCTTGTGACCTTCTTCAGACCAAGCCAGGGAGCTTTGTTAGGGGGTCTTTTGTAGTGATAACTTTCCGAGATGGTTCATGGTATGTGTGTGTGCACTGCTGTTTTTAGTGAAATGTGGGTGAGGCCCTGTGTTTGGAGGTACACGGTGTGTGTGCACTTTTGTGTGTGTGTCATTTACTCTTCAAACAAGTAAGTTTTGAGTGAGTTATGTGCTGGGTTCTGAGCTCTCACCTCCACCACTTCACTGAAACCAGCCTTATCAAGATCACCAGGGTCCGTTCTTGGTCCTAACCCTACTACACCTGTGGGCTGCACATGACATAGCTCATCACGGGGGTCATCTCAGTCAATACGTCCTTCTAGACCAGCACCCTCCATGGTTTTCTGCTGTTTCAGTGCTTGTCCTTCTCAGACTGCTTGGCCGGTTGCCTCTCATTTGCTAGACCTCTTCATATTGAAATGCTCCCAAGGCTCAGTCCATGGAGTCTCACTCCCTTGTGATCTTATCCAGTAACATGGTTTGAAGCAAGCTGCTCTCTCTCACATTGAGATCTGCAGCCTGGACCTTTCCATTGAACTGCAGCCCATTCTCCACTTGCCCACTTGACATTGCTACTTGAAAACCTCATCTGCATGCACACACACACACACACACACACACACACACACACACACACAAAGAGTCAAAACCAACTCTTAACATTCACCCTGCCCCAATTTTTTGCTTCTGCATCTCAGTTAATACTCAGGCCAAAAATATTACAGTTGACTTTTAATTCCGTATATCCCACATCCAGTCCTTGGGCAAATTTTTTAGATCTCCCTTCAAAATGTAAAGAATCTGATCTCTCACTGCCTTCAGCATGGCTCAAGCCATCAACCCCTCTTGCCTGGAAGACCATAGTTGGTTGATATGTGGTCTCAGCTTCTACCTTTCTGACCCTGCAGTCTGTTCTCAACACACCAGCCGGTGTGATCCTATTAAAATTTAAGTTGAAGTGTCAGCCCTCTCCTCCAAACCCTTGCCATGGCCTCCCAGACCAAGCAGAGTAAAAGAAGGAATGTTGGCATTATCAGAACAGGAATTTTTAAAAACTGTGATTAGTATCCTAAGGGCTTTAATGGAAAAAGTTAGACAACATGCAAAAAACAGATGGATAATGTAAGCAGAGAGATGGTAATTCTAAGGAAGAATCAAAAGAAATGCTAGAGGTAAGAAAAACCAAAACAATAACAAATGAATCCCTTTGATGGCCTCATTAACTGACTGGACAGGGCTGAGGAAAGAATCTCTGAGCTTGAGGATATGACTGAGAATTTCTACAACTGAAAAGGAAGGAGAAAAAAGACTGAAAAAAATCACAACAGAATATCCAAAAACTGTGGCACAACCATAAAAGGCATAACATACGTGTAATGGGAATGCCAGGAGGAGCTGAAAGAGAGAAAGGAACAGATGAAATTTTTGAAGTAATAATGATTGAGACTTCCCCCAGTTAATGTCTGACATCAAGCCACAGATGAGGCTCAGAAAACATGGAACAGGATAAATGTCAAAAGAATGACACCCGGGAGGAACACCTGGGTGGCTCAGTCGGTTAAGCATCTGCCTTCAGCTCAGGTCATGATCCTGGGGTCCTGATATCAAGCCCTGTGTTGGGCTCCCCGCTTGGTGGGGAGCCTGCTTCTCTCTCTTCCCCTGCCCCCCCACTCTCTCGCTCTCTCTCTCTCTCTCTTTCGCAAATTAATAAAATTTTAAAAAAAGGAATTATACTTAGGAATATCATTTTCAAACTTCAGGAAATCAAAGATAAAGAAAAAATCTTGAAAGAAGCCACAGATAAAAACGCTTTACCTATGTGGACCAAAGGTAAGAATTATATCTGGTTTCTTCCCAGAACCCATGCAAGGAAGAAGACAGGGGAGTGAAACATTTAGAATATTGGAAGAAAAACCCACCAGCCTAGAATTCTGTACCCTGTGAAATTATCATCCAAAAGTGAGAAGAAATGAAGACTTTCTTAGACAAACAAAAACTGAGGGCATTTGTTGCCAGTAGATCTGCCTTGCAAGAAATGTTAGAAGTCGTTCAGAGAGAAAGAAAATTACATATTCAGAAACTTGGCTCTACATAAAGGAAAAGCATTGGAAAATGAATACGTGAAGGTAAAATGAACACTTGTTTTTTTTATTCTTAATCTAATAGCTGTCAGATAACACAGCACATATATACATACACACACGTATAAAAAGGGTGTGCTTACGTATAAGTGAGAGGAATCACAGCAACGATACAAGGGCTAGGAGGGGAATTAGGAATAGTTTGTTATTTATGAGGTACTTGTACTACCTGTGAAATGGTATAATTTTCTTTGAAAGGGGACTTGGATTAGTTGTAAATGTATATTGCTAACTTTGGGGCGCCTCTAAAAACAATTTAAAAAGAAGTATAATTGATACGCTAAGAAAAATGTGAAAATAGAATCCTATAAAATGATCAAAACCACAAATGGCAAAAAAAAAAAAAAGCATGGAAGACAACAGTAAGAACAAGACAAGAGCAACAAATAGTAGTAAAAATATGGTAAATATTAATCCAACTACAGATACCTTGTTTTATCATGCTTTACAGATGCTGCACTTTTTACAAATTGAAAGTTTGTGGCAACCCTGTGTCAAGTCTTTTGGTGCCATTTTTTCCAACAGCATTTTTTCTCCTTATGTCTCTGTCACATTTTGGTAATTCTTATAATATTTCAAACTTTTAAGTTATTATATTGTTATAGTGATGTGTGATCAGTGGGTATGACTTACTGAAAGCTCAGATGATGGTTAGCATTTTTAGCAATAAAGTATTTTAAAATTAAGTTATATACATTGTTATTTAGGCATAATGCTATTGTATAGTAAACAGAGTACAGCATAGTGTAAACATAACTTTTATGTGTACTGGGAAGCCAAAAATTTCATTTGTGTTGCTTTATTGTGACATTTGCTTTATTGTGGTGATCTGGCACTAAACCCACAATGTCTCTGAGGTATGCCTGTATTGTATATCAGTAATCACTTTAAACATCAGTGGTTGTAAATGCACCAATCAAGAGAGAGAGATTATCAGAGTGGATAGAAAAATAAGACCCAACTACATGTTGTCTATAAGAAGCCCACTTTAAATATAAAAATACACATAGATTAAAACTAAAGGGATGGAGAAAGGTATTCCATGCTGCCAGTAATCAAGGGAAGTAGGCGTACCTTTGTTAATTTCACACAGTTTAAACTTCAGAGCAAAGATAAAGGGTAAAGAGAGGCATTACATAATGACAAAAGGGATAATTCTCCAAGAAGATGTAGCAATCCTTAATGTGTATGTGCCTAACAACATATAGGCAGAATATGTGAGTCAAAAACTGATAGAACTGCAAGGAAAAATTGAGGAATACACTACACATTCTTCTCAAGATCACATTGGAACATTCTCTAAGAGAGTCTACATTCTGGGCCATAGAACACACTGGGACAAATTTAAAAGAATAGAAGTCATATAAAATCTGCTCTCAGACCACAGTGGAATTAAACTAGAAATCATAACAGAAAGATAGCTGGAAAATCCCCCAAATACTTGGAGATTAAACAACACACTTAAAAAAAAAAAAAGAATTTTATTATTTATTTATTTATTTGAGAGAGAGAGAGAGAGCACACCAGTGGTGGTGGTGGGGGGAGAGGCAGAGGGAGAAGCAGACTCCCCTCTGAGCAGGGAGCCTGACACGGGGCTTGATCCCAGGATCCTGGGATCATGACCTGAGCCAAAGGCAGACACTTAACCAACTGAGCCACCCAGATGCCCCAATAATAAAAATTAGAGTAGAAATCTGTGAAGCTGAAGGCAGGAAATCAACAAAATGAAAATTTGATTCTTTGAAAAGGTTAATAACATCTGTAAGCCCTAGCTAGACTAAGAAAAAAAGAAGACACAAATTAATAATATCAGAAATGAAAGAGGGGACATCACTACAGGTCCCATTGATGGAGCTTGACTAGGAGTAAGGCATCTTAGAAGATAATTGCCAGAGAAAGGTAAAATTACGCTCATACAGATCACATTAAAATGAACATGTGTTTTGGGGCGCCTGGGTAGCGCAGTCGTTAAAGCGTCTGCCTTCGGCTCAGGGCGTGATCCTGGCGTACCGGGATCGAGTCCCACATCAGGCTCCTCCGCTATGAGCCTGCTTCTTCCTCTCCCACTCCCCCTGCTGTGTTCCCTCTCTCGCTGGCTGTCTCTCTCTGTCAAATAAATAAATAAAATCTTAAAAAAAAAAATGAACATGTGTTTTGTTTTATTCACATAGAGAACCAGGCAAATGTTCTAAACAATTCAAATGAAGTCAAAAGGCTCACTCCTTTACTCATATGAGTAAAGGAATTGAATTGCAAATCCGGGAAAAGAAGTCCATGGAAACTACCAGACAAAACAGCTTGCATGTGTGCCTGTCAATTTACAGAAAGCTACGCAATAGGTCAAAGACAAGGAAGGCTAGAATCTGATAACCTGGAAGGTTGTGCTGGACGGATACAATGCAGTGTTTCCTGAAACACTTTTTTTCTTCTGAAAACTTTAAGATAAATCAAGTACACTAAAATTTCATTAATTTGAGCTCATGAATTGGTGAGCCAATAACTCAGGAGAAGTCTGAATTAGGGAACTTCCCTATGAAAATGACATAGGAGATGCTAGCTCCATTTCTGTTTACAGCTTTGCTCTGATTTAGCCACTGGATAGATATCCTGTGATCAGCGTTTCTCATGCACACAGGGAAAACCTAGCCTGGCAGGGTTTGCTGCTTCCCGACCAGTCTGTGGATCTGTGAAGTGACCTATCATCGCCCTGTACTCTGGCTCGGGACCAGGGGCCTTGTTCACCAAATAGTTATTGAGTGTCTATTTTATGCCAGCCACTCATCCAGCTATCAGGGTTACAGCTGTGAATAACACAGATAAACCCCTCTCTTCAAGGAGTTTCTAATCTCATGAGGAGACAGGTCCTCAACAGGATACATGAAACAGATTGTATGGTGGACAGTGATAAGAGCCAAGAAGAGAGAATAAAGCAGAGAAGCGGAGTGCTAAGGATTAAGCATGAGGGTAGGACATGAAAGGTCATGTCGGGGGCCAGGAGCAAAGACCTGAGGAAATGAGGGATCTACCTTTGCTGGGGAAGAGTGTTTTGGGCCATGAAACATGAGGCTGGGGATGGAGGGAGAGAGGAGCAGAGGAGAGCCTGCCTGGGACAGTGAACAATCTGTCAAAATGGACTGAGCTGTGTGGGAAAAAATCAAATTGTAGAGTGATGTATGCAGTAACACACTTTTTAAAAAAATTTTATTTATTTATTTGAAAGAGAGCACGAGCGGGGTGAAGGGCAGAAGGAGAAGCAGACTCCCCTCTGAGCAGGGAGCCTGACCGTGGGGCTCATGATCCCAGGACTCCGGGATCATGACCTGAGGCGAAGGCAGACACTTAAGCAACTGAGCCACCCAGGCTCCCCAGTAGCACACCATTCTTGTTAACAACCTCTAGAGTAAGGGTTCTTAATCTAAATGAAATAAAATATATATGATTGTAAAAGAAGTCAGCTATATTGAAATAATTGTAAAATTTTTTAAACACATTTGTGTTATAAAAGTGCTTTGTTATCGGAGCATTAAGTAACAAGGCGATAAATACATAGGCAAGTTAAAGTCTCATCCTTTAAAGATCCATCAGTGTGAAGGCTGTCATGGCTAGTTTGAATGGGGCTTCTAAACTATGGGGTGGTCTTTGACTCACCTGCTTCCATGTGTCCATCAACACAGTTGTGGGGAGTCACAGAGAGTAAAATAGCTAGGCCAACCATGTAAGAACATAAGACCTAGCCATTTGGAGTCTGAACGATTAACTACCAGGCACAGGGCTGCCTAGGGGTTGCTTGCTCCATCACTTGTAGACACTCTGGCAGCTGGTCTGGCACCTCTATGATAATTTCAAAGTAGTGTGAGCGTAAATATTTTGAGTTATCTCTAGCAACTGTCATGTGATAGGGAAATCTGAATGCTCTTGGTGATAAACTCACAGATACTACTAATGTTATAATACTCTTGCCTACATTTATGGCTGAAAGAAATGATAAATTTTGGTTAGAAGTTAATGAAGCTAAAGGTGTTTTTTTCTGTCCAAATTCTGGGACACCCTGATATCTGCCTGTGGATGCCAGGTTAAGAATCTTGCTCTAAAGCAATATATTTTTCAAGGCTACACACACACACACACACACACACACACACACACACACACACACACTTAAAAACACACTAAATTGAGGATTGTTTCTTGTGGGCCTAGGACTAGGGATGGTGTATAATGTGTGTTATAGAAATATAGAATATGTTATAAAAATAATTATGGTAGTCATAGTAGAAAACCAACCCCCAAACCCCTTAATATCCAGCAGAATTTGTAGACCAGAGTCCAGTTCTTTCTCACATTATGCATTTACCTTGGTGGTCCTGTTTATTGATTGAAAATCAGGTGTTATGACAAAGGTAGTATCCCCGTTTGACCAGTGTGATTATGTGGGCTCAAATCCCAGCTTAATTTCTAAATGTGTTTATGGCAAATAATTTATTTTAAATGTTTGTGTACTTTTTAAAAAGGCTTTGGTTACACCATTTTGCTTCTTAATAGCAGTAATGGTTAAACAGGATTCCTGGAGCAGACCCACATATCTCACTAGTTGTGAGATGTTGGACAAGTGATTTAACCTCTTTGCTTTGGTCCTTTATCTGAGAAAAGGGAATAGTGGTAGTATTTTCATCATAGGGTGAAGGATGATTCAATGAGTCAATGTATATGAAGCTCCTAGAAAGGTGTCTGGCACATAATAAAGACTCAGTAAATTTCTTATTCCTCCTCCTCCTCCTAGACCTTGGCAATTTCATCCTGCCTGACTCATGCGCTATAGTCAGCATCTGCAATTTTTCAGGTCTCCTCAAAGTTAGCAAACATTCCTTTAGGGTCTGCTGTGTGCAGAGTACCTGGAGCCCCCTTACATCCCATCAATCATATTTTGAACGCTAGAGATGCACTGGGCATAAGACCATGAATCTAGAGCCTGCCCTTGCTGAGATTTAATGAAAGTGTTTTCAAGATGCAAAGGGCATGAAAAGGAAAGAGTGCCTACATCTCCCTAGGAAAGGCAGGGTAGGCTTGAGCTGAGTAGAGATTTGCCTGCACTAATAAGGCCAGAGTGACAGTCCAGGCATTTGTTGTTCCTGGAGGAAACCTGCTCTTACTTCTTAGGGGCCTTTGTAGACAGTGTGGCTTGGGCATGGTGTGCCTGTGGAATGATGTTACGTAGGGCTGTGCTTTATTTTCCCTTCAGCCCTAGACTCAGAAGTGAGCTGGTATTTGCACTTTAGGAAAGTAATGTTGGAAGGCAGTGTGGAGGAGGGTCTGGAAGGGGAAGACTGGGTATAGGAAGGTCGGTCAGAAGAAGAGGCCAATGACCTTGGTAACAGCATGGGCAAGGAGAGTAGGAGACAGGAGTACCTTTGCAGGCAGGGCTGGCCACCTGCTGTATGCCTGGTGCCCGGACAATGCCCAACACACAGGACTTGGGCTGCAAATGCTTTCTGAATAAGTGGGTGAGGCATTTCAGAGATGGAGTTAGATAGTGCCCCAGTTTCCAGCTCTATTTGCCTGGTAGATGGTGGGTAGTTAACTGGAGGCATAGTGTGGAAAGAGGGTTGAATTTGAGGGGAAGACAATTGAGTCCGATTTGAACATGTTGACCTCGAGGTGCTCTGGGACCTCCTCTGCATAGTGGATATAAGTTTGGAGTCATGATCCCAGTTGAAATGGAGGGGGTGGGTGGAGGAGCAAAAAGAAGATCATGGAAGAAGCCCTTGCATCTCCGACCATTATCGATTTGCAGACTACTATCACATCCGTACCTCTAGCCAGGCCTTCTTCTCTCCTGAGCTCCTCCAGATAGCTTTCCCTCATAGTGCTTCACTCATTGTGCTTAAGGCAGAGCTCATAACTTCCCAGAACATGGCTTTCCCCCCGGTTTCTCTATTCTTTCCAATAGCCCTGGAGTCTTCTAATCACTGGCCAAAACTGTGATGTTTTCTCTAGGATAAAATTTGGTAAAATTTTAGCTCCTCAGAATGCTTAAAATTGAAGTTTCTAATTTCTCTTGAGTTTTGTTTGAAGGGGCTTATTTAAAAAGGTCTTTCTAAAATATTACCTTTTTAAAATTTTATTTGACTTTATTAAAAATTTTTTTTGAGTATGGTTGACACACAATGTTGCATTAGTTTCAGGTGTACAAATAGTGATTCAATATCTCTATACTTTATGCCATGCTTACTGCAGCGTGGCCGCCATCCACTAAAATGTCATCTAACAGCTTTTCCTCCATTCTTGTCTCACTTCCAGACCTTCCCGAGGATCATTCCCTCACCCCCATCAGGTCTCTGCCTAAGCGTGACCCTCTTGAGAGGCCTTCTCCAATCTCACCTTAGCCCTTATATTACCCTTCATCTTTGCCTTGCTTGATTTTGTTGCATACCATTTTGTACTGTATGATTGGCTAATTTTTTTTATCACTTATCATTACCTGCTTTTTAAAAAAATCTCTCTCCCTCACTAGAATGGGGGGGAGGGATACGATCTTCTTTACCATTGTATTTCCTGTCCTTTGCATGCATTTGCTCCATAGTAGGGATGCAGCCATGTATGATATGTCATGTTAGGTCCAATTCACAAATATGGAAGCTTAGGTTCAGTAGAGTTAGTTATAGAAGGTCAGGGTCATGTGGTTTCTAAATGATAAAGTCAGTGACTGATTGCATCACTTGGGATTTTAATACTTGCTAAGCTACCTTCCAGGTCAGACAAATTATTATAAGCTTGTATTTTCACTCACCTTATGTACCAAACTACTCAAACGGAATACTTTAGTGGAAATAGTTGTTATAGTTGGATATTTCTGATCATTAAAAAAAATACTTTTTTTCCCCAAATTTAGGAGGATATGGCAAAAAAAGTCGTAGTAAAAAATGGAGGGAAATGCTGAAGCTGCCCCCTGTCAGCCAGTGCAGCGAGCTTAGACATTCCATTGGTGAGTAAGCAGTGCCAGCCTGGAGATCATGTCTGGCATTGTACCATTTGTTAGATGTTACTCTTTTAAGAAGTAATATGTGCTCATTGTCCTATATAGAACAGAAGAGTAATATAGTAAAAGTTCCTCTCCCCTTGACCCAATTAATCATCTCTCTAGAAGTGAACACAATGTTTTCTAAGTTCATCCATGCTGTGGCATGAATCAGTGCTTAATTCCTTTTTCTTGGCAAATAATATTTCATCGTACGGATATATCACTTCTTATTTATTCATTCATTAGTAGATTGATGAGTTGTTTAAATTTTTTTGTCTATTATGAATAATGCTGCTAGAAATATTCATGTACAAGTGTTTTCTTTGTGGTAGAGTACACAAAAAATTACCATTTTAACCATTTTAAAAATATTTACTTGAGAGAAAGAGAGAGAGAGCATGCACACGTGGTGGGGAGGGGCAAAGGGAGAGGGAGACAAGCAGACTTGGTGCAGAGCAGGGAGCCAACATGGGGCTTGATTCATGACTCTGAGATCAGGACCTGAGCTGAAACCAAGGGTCAGATGCTTAACCAGCTGTGCCACCCAGGCGCCCCTCATTTTAACCATTTTTAAATATAAAGTTCAGTGGCATTGATTTGGATTTGTACTACATTTTGTGTATCCATTCATGTGCTGAATGGGTTATTTCTACCATTTGGCTATTGTGAATAATGCTGCTAGAACATTGGTGTACAAATGTTTGAGTCCCTGCTTTCAATTTTTTGTGTATATACCCAGAATTGGAATTGCTGGGTAATATGATAATTCTATCTTTAACTTTGTAAGGCACTGCCAGACTGTTTTCCAATGTGGCTACACCATTTTGTGTTCCTGTCAACAATAACAATATATGAGGATTCCAGTTTCTTCATGTCCTCCCTGACCCTTTTTATTTTCCGTTTTGTTTTTATAGAAATCTGAGTGGGTGTGAAGTGGTATCTCATTGTGTGTGTGTGTTTTTTTTTAAAGCTTTACTTATTTAAGTAATCTCTACACCTTGCATGGGGCTTGAACTCACAGCCCCGAGATCAAGAGTCATATGACTCTCTAGACCGAGCCAGCCAGGCACCCCTATCTCATTGTGTTTTGATCTGTGTTTCCCAATAACTAATGATGTTGAACATCTTTTCATGTACTTATTGGCCATTTGTATATCTTCTTTGGAGAAATATCTGTTCAAATCCTTTGCCCATTTTTTTTTTTTTAAGTAGGCTGTGTACCCAGCATGGAGCCCAATGTGGGGCTTGAACTCACAACCCTGAGATCAAGAGTCAGATGCTTGCTTAATGGACTGAGACACCAGGCACCCCCTTTGCCCATTTTTTAATTGGATTGTTTGTCTTTTCATTGTTGAAATATAAGTGTTCTTTATATATTCTAGTTACTAGACTCTTACAGATATTTGATTTCCAAATATTTTCTCCCATTCTGTGTTTTCCTTTACTTTCTTGATGATATTCTTTGAGGAACACAAGTTGTTTTTTTTTTTTTTTGGATGAACTCCAACTGATCTATTTTTTTCTTTTGTTGCTGTGCTTTTGGTGTCATATCTAAGAAACCACTACTTAATCCAAAGTCACAAAGATTTACACCTACACTTTCTGTTAAGAGTTTTATAGTTTTAGCTCTCACGTTTAGGTGTTTGATCGAGTTGGAGTTAATTTTTGTTTATGGCGTGAGGTAGGGATCCAGTTTCATACTTGCATTGGATATCCAGTTGTTGCAGAACCATTCATTGAAATGACTATTTTTCACCATTGAATTGTCTTAGTGCCTTTATAGAAAATCACCTGACTGTAAAGGTGAGGGTTTATTTCTAGACACTTGTGAGGATACACATGCTTGTATTTAGGGCCTACCCAGATAAACCAGGACAGTCTTCCATCTCAAGATCCTTGACTTCATCATATTTGCAAAGGCTCTTTTTTTAAAATAAGGTCATATTTCTAGGGGTTAGGACCTGATACATTGGGAGGGCTATTATTCAGCCTGCTACAGATGGTGACTCTAGGCTTCACTTTTTGAGGAACTGGCAAGCTGTTTTCCAAAGCAGCCGCATATTTTACGTTCCCACTAGCAATATATGAGAGTTCCAGGTTCTCCACATCCTTGCCAACTTATTTTCATTATAGCCATCCTAGTGAGTGTGATTTGCTCTTCACTAATTACTAATGATGTTAAGCATCTTTTTATTGATTATTGGCCATGCTTCTTTGAGCCAATGGATATTTGATCCATAGTATTAATAGTATTTCCTGCATAAAGCACCGAGTGATTAGTGTGGAGGTTGATTCCATTATTTGACATTTGCATTGTAATTAAGATATTATAAACTTTACTTTGGGACTCTTTGTCCTATTGAATATATTCATTGGGCTATAGAAACATTTCCATGTTCATCTGCATATTAATTATCTCAGTATGCTTCTGATTCTTTAAGGGTAGGTTTTAGTGCAGAGAATGAAGTAAATTACATTAATGTCCCATTAGTTAACTTTTTTCCCCGGTTTGTGCTCTTTTTTAAAATTAGTTTATTTTCACTGAGATATGTAATTTACATATAACATTGTGTAAGTTTAAGGTATACAACACCATTAGTTAACTTTTAAATGTCATCATTTATTCACTTCCATGTACATAGCACTGGGTATGGCACTACCAATACAGTGGCTAAGAAACAGATGTGACCTCTGCCCTCTTGGCAGAGATAGTTATAAAATAAAGAATTGCAGAAATAAATGTAATTACAAACTGCAGTTAGCCCTTTGAAGGAAAAGGTACAGACTGTTGGGTAAGTGCAGGACCCCAAAGTGGGATGGAGCATGGCAATTTCCAGGGACATGAAACAGGCCAGTCTTCCTGGAGCAGAGACAAAGAAGGACAGTGGCACTGGATGAGAGGAAGGGAGGAAAGTGGGGCTCCTGGGCCTGGTAAGGGCATTTGTCTTAGTTGAAGTTCGATGCTGTTAGATTTTCAGCAGAGGTATGACATAAGTGGATACACTTTTTTATTTTTTAAGATTTTATTTATTTATTTGTCAGAGAGAGAGAATGAACACAAGCAGGGGGAGCAGCAGGCAGAGGGAGAAGCAGGCTCCCTGATGAACAAGGAACCCGATGCAGGACTGGGATCATGATCAGAGCTGAAGGCAAATGCTTAACTGACTGAGCCACTCAGGTGTCCCTGGATGCACATTTTTGAAGGGCATCTCGGGCTTCAGTGTGAGGACTGTGATTGGGAGTGTTGAGAGGGAGCGGGAAGGCCAAAGGAGACACTGTTGCCATTGTGCAGGCAAGAGTGATGGAAGCTCGGCATCTGCTGGAGGTCATGGACGCGAATGACTATGAGAGATCTTTAAGAAGTGGGATCTGGTTGATTTATGTGTGAAGGTAGGAAAGGTGGGGGTACTAAGGATGACTTCCAGGTCTGATCCATCCACCGAGGTCAGGTTCACGATGTGAGGAGCTATGTTGGATGGAATCTGTACATTCATGTTTAGAGATCAGAAGAGTCTGGGCTGTAGGAGCAATCTGGGAGATATCTGTGTCTCCCTGGTGTTTAGGAGTCCATGACTGGGAGTGGATAAGCTCTCCCTAGAGACAGGAGGCCAGGAAAGAGCCCTCACATCTTGGTGTGGCTCAGGCAAAGCAGACCAAGGAGGAACAGTGAGACAGGTCTGTATGCAGTCTGGGGAGTGGAGGGGTCAAGAGAACTGCGGACTAGGATGGCTTCAGGCAGGTGGGCATGTCACAGAGAGGTTGAGAAGCTGCTGGATTTGTCCCCAAGGTCAGGGTCTTTGTTTCCATCTCTAGAACAGTGCTCAGCCACAGTTTTGTTAAATGAATGAATGAAGAATGAGTAAATTGGTGACCTTAGCTGGATTTGCTTCAGGGCAGATGTACAAGCAGACTTCCTCACGGAATGAAAGAATGTTTCCACTCAGATACCCTCTACTTTGTATGCAGCTCTTTATTTTATTAGTTTACATATGTATTTGATTTAGTGTGGTAGTAAGCATGTTTTGGGTTTTTCTAATTTTTATCCTTTGGTTGTTCTAAATTTGTGGATGCTGGAGAATCCATGAGCTATAAAACTTTGAGTTAGCATCCGTTCTAAAGGAGAATCACTTTGAAAATAAGAGAGAGAGCTTCTGATAAATGGCTCATCCTTCTCTCAGAATTTGATGCATTTAGAATCTCTTGATTACTGGTTCCCTTTCCAACATGGCCCATCAGGAGAGTGCCCTCTCGGGAGTGGACTTGGACTCTGGTGCCCTGAGGGTTCCAGCCCCAGAGGGCTTCTGTGCTGGTTCTCCCTGTCCACTATGGCAGGGCTCCTCCCTCCCTGTGGCCTGAGTTCCCTGTGCGGCGTGGCCTCTCTCTCTTCCCCCGTTTCTGCTCATCGTGGCTGGAACAGTAGATGGTTCACTGTGTAGTCTCTGAGGGGTCAAAAGAAGAAGCCGGATCTTCTGGTTCCTGCAGGACCAGGGCCTCTGGTGGTAAGACAGAAGGAGGCGGTTTGCTGCTTCTGAGACGTATTTTGTGACTCATTTCGGTGGTTTATCATATTTAATTTTAGTAATATGTGAAATCTAGTGCATGGAAGAGTGAAATCATTAATGGAATTGTGAGCCAGATAAGGTAAAAAGAAGTAGATTTAAGGTTTTTGTGATTATTTAAATGCTAGATTTTTAAAGATTGATTTAGAGAAACTTTTTAAAAATTCCCTGATTATATTATTTCCTATGGGTTCTGTGATGTTGCTGTCATTTCTCTAAGATTCTGTTAATGTCATCAGTGTGAAAATTTTAAATTGCAATTAAAGGATTGAGGAGATTGTATGTGTGATGAAATATTTTGAAATAGATAAAGGACTTTACTGAATAAATCATCACCTATGTTCCCACCACCCAAATATAAGTGGAAGATTTTAGAATTAAGGTCTTTTTGAACCATGTATTATTTTTGCTATTGTACTGAGCCAATCTAAAAAACTGGACTGGGTAGGGGCGCCTGGGTGGCACAGCGGTTAAGCGCCTGCCTTCGGCTCAGGGCGTGATCCCAGCGTTGTGGGATTGAGCCCCACATCAGGCTCCTCTGCTGGGAGCCTGCTCTTCCTCTCCCACTCCCCCTGCTTGTGTTCCCTCTCTCGCTGGCTGTCTCTCTCTCTGTCAAATAAATAACTAAAATCTTTAAAAAAAATAAAAAAATAAAAAACTGGACTGGGTAAAATGAGAGGTTTTCCCATGAGGTGCCCGTATCAATGCTGTCCAGTCTGAATGTCTCCATTGTCTCCCCATCACGCTGCAGGACCATCTTGTCCCCAGGATCAAACTCCCGTTGATTGGGCCTGCGCAGCCAGGTGGTGTGCTGAGACCCTTCAGTTCCTTCACTGATCTGGCGCTGTGGGCTCAGGGCAGCGGTCTCATTTTCCAGAGGGGTGTGAAGTGCATGCCAGGTGACCTGGTCTTGCCTCAGATCTCCTCATGCTTTTTGATTTCGCCCTACTTCCTTCTGGAAAAACCCAAGGGGCTCTTACCTTGTGTTTATGTTTTTAAAGATCTTTCAGAAAATGTGGCTTACATCATGTGATCATTTACTCAAGAGATTTTATAATTATGATAGAAATTTACATAGTATCTGAGCTTCAGGATATAGACTTAAAATGTGCAAATAATCTTACGTTCTTCCTGCTTGCACCTAAATTAAGACTTGTAGCTTCCTTAGGGGCCCCTGGGTGGCGCAGTTGTTAAGCGTCTGCCTTTGGCTCAGGGCATGATCCCGGCGTTCTGGGATCGAGCCCCACATCAGGCTCCTCCGCTGGGAGCCTGCTTCTTCCTCTCCCACTCCCCCTGCTTGTGTTCCCTCTCTCGCTGGCTGTCTCTCTCTGTCAAATTAATAAATAAAATCTTAAAAAAAAAAAAAAGACTTGTAGCTTCCTTTACAAGTAAGGACTCAGATCTAGCAGTTAAGAGTTCTGGATGAAATTAAGGGTAATCAAGAAATAATTCTGGAAAGCTTGAATGGAATCCATCTCTAATAAGCAAGTATTTTTTAGTATCTGAGGATGATATAAATATAAAATGCAAAGCAAACTGAAATATACCCACAGAGAGCCCAAATAAACTTAAACTTCAGACATTTGGCTTTGCCAAATAAGCCAGATTAATTTGGAGTGCACTGATTTCTCCCTGGCCAGGCTGTTCCCTCCTGACTCCCTGCTGTGGCATCCTTCCCCAGATCTCCTAGGCTGTGGAGCAATTCTGCAATCCTAGCAATTCTCCCACCCCACATATGTAACTCTGGCCATCTGCTTTGTAGCTCCTCCCTCTGTTCACGGGGCCCAACCGGCCCCTCCTTATGTTTCTCTACTAGGGAATGATCTTAATTTCCCCGGTGCTGCCTTCGCAATACAGATCTTGTTGCCTACAGTACGAGCCAGACTCTGGGACTGTTCTGCTCACAGGTTCTCATCTCCATACAGGGTACTGCCTTCTACTGTTTACCCCATCAGCTTCCTCATTGTCCCCTCAGTAGAGGATGGGTTCCTTGAGAATAGGGCTCCTGTGGTTCCTGTTGTAATGTCCTCACTGTTAAGGGGGAGACTTGACGGGGTTTGAATGAGTTGCCTTCTGAAATTCATTTGTCACCAGAGAATTGGCCTCTTCCTTCCTACTCTGCTGCCTTTGTTCTGGTCCAGCTGCTCTTACTGCTGGCTGGTCCCCTTGCCCCAGCCTGTACTGCCCCACTTCACATCAATGCCCCAGGATCTAGGTGGCCCTCAGGAGTGAGCACTTCCCAAAAGGTCTCTGCTTTCCTTAAGATGCTAGACCTACTGTTGTGAAGGGTCAGTGACATAATACACAGAAAGGACTCAAAATAGTACCTGACACACCGCCACAGGTGAAGAAGCGTCACCACTAGTTATTATGCTCATGTCTGTTCCTTCTAGGGTAGAGAAGCTTCCTCGGTATGACACCGAGGCTTGTGGAAAATGTGATCCCAGGCTTCTTTTTTCCTCCAGTGTTATAAAGCTTCATTTGCCTCTACATTTTGCTTCCCTGGGTCCCCTTTTTCAGCCACTCTGAGCTGCTCGTTGAGTCAGTCACATACCTTCCATGTCTCTTGGCCCATAGACTATTCTCAGAATTAAAATCTGGTACAGTAGTACATATTATAATTATATTCCATTTGATCTGGAAGCGAGTAAGTGTGGTTGGAGCCAATAAAAGGAAACTATTCTTTATTGATCACACTTTGCCAAGGATAGTTTTCCCAATATCTTAGTAGGGTTATTTATTTTCTATATTTCTTTGCTTCTTCTGGATTATACCCACTGTTTGTCCTTTTTGGTTTCTATTTTCTTTTTAAAATTTCTCTCTTATTTTATTGTAACTCCTCAAGTAATTCTTTTTTTTTTTTTTTAGTAATTCTTTTTTTTATATATAGGTGAATGGAAGGTAAAGTTTCTGAGTTCTTAAATTTTGGAAAATGTCCCTTTTTTTTTGACTTCTTGTTTGATAGTTACAGAATTGAATATTTCCACTTCCCTTGACCCCTGAACTTTGAAAACATTGGTGTACTAGTTTCTGGCTTTGCTAATACAGTGTCTCTGATGCTTTACGTGTCGTAGCTAATGTTTTGTTCTTTCTCAGAGGTTTCCTCGTTTCTCCTTACTGTTGGGAATGTCACCGGGATGCCTCTAGATGTGGGTCCGCTGTCATTAGTTATGTTTAGCACTCAGTGGGACTTCTAAATCTTTGGCCCCTCAGCCAGTCATTCTGATCATGACTGGGACAGCTCTCCCCCTCCCCCCTTGAGCTCTAGGTGTGTGGGCGCGTCTCCCTTAGGAAGTGCAGCTTGTCTCTAGGGTTTAAGCTGAGGGGTTCTTTAACAATCCAACCCACCAGCTTTCTCTCTTCCAGGTAATCCTCAAATTTCAAACTCCTGTGGTACCCTGTATTCGTTTTCCATGTTGGGTTTCCTTCTTTTTGTTGTGGCTTTGGTTTTTGTTGGCATTTTTGGTCATTTCCGTAGGAATCTGGGAGGAAAAAGTAGGCAGACCTGTAAGCTCCATTTGCAATCCTTAGCTGGAAACTAGGAACATTCCTGAACCCTTGAATTTGGGAGGAAAGTGTTAAAAATTCTCAGTATTATAAAAATGTCACTTTTTGACTGCCTGTGTCTTTTGATTTTTAAGTATAGCATCCCTAAAATAAAATGTGGTAGTAAAATTATACAAAGTAGATGGTAGAAATTTTCCAAAATTGTTGTTTGTTGAAACAAGCAATTATGTGCTGGCAACCAAAACATTTCTCTCCTTGCCTATTCTTTTCCATTTGCAAACTCAGCCACCTAAAGTAGGATTGTTTAGATTCTTAGAACTACTTGGCATGAATAAACCCTTTAACTGAGGAATTTGCTATGGCTTGCTTACTTCTCATGAATTTTATTTAATTGTTCAGTTTAGAGCCGCTCTAGGAGTCCTTCAGTATAATGTTCATTTCAGGTTCAGAGCCACTGCTCAAAGAGCAGCTGATTTTCTTGCTGATGTTTCAATTAACCTATTTCAAACAAAACATTTTTGTTTTATATCCCTCTTGATACTTTGACTAAATATTAGTGCCTTGTTCTCAAAACAATATCAGTGTGTGTGGTAAGGTTAAGGTATATAACATATTACCCACTGAAAAGAAAAAAAAAAAAACCCAAGAGCAGTTTAAAAATAATTAAGCATGTGTAAAGTTTGTAACTTGTAAAAGTATAGAAAGGTAGCAAAATGGAAAAGAATTTTAAAGAATGTGCTTGAGTCGATTCCCGTGGTGTATCTCACATAGGCGCAGTTTGTGCCAAACATGCTGGGGAGGATGGGCCTGTGGAAGGATGGAGCCAGATCTCTCGTCTGCCCTTCTCTTCCTCTGCTGTGATCTTGACTGTGCAGCCCCCAGGAATGCTGCTCCCCTGCACAATTCCTTTTGGAGGCAGGCAGGGACATTTCCAGTTATGCTTCACTCACCTTTATTTAGCAATTCTTCCAGCTCCTTTGGCTCTGTCCAGATACTATAAATATTCATGATGACCAGTCTACATTAGTAAACAAACAAGTAGTTTTTAAAAACCCCCACAAATAGTATTTTTTTTAAAAGATTTTATTTATTTATTTGACAGAGATAGAGACAGCCAGCGAGAGAGGGAACACAAGCAGGGGGAGTGGGAGAGGAAGAAGCAGGCTCCTAGCGGACGAGCCTGATGTGGGGCTCGATCCCACAACGCCGGGATCACGCCCTGAGCCGAAGGCAGACGCTTAACCGCTGTGCCACCCAGGCGCCCCCACAAATAGTATTTTTGACTTTTATTTTATCAGGTGCAAACAGCAGTTCAGAAAGCACTTTCTGAATTATAACGATCATATTGGTTTATTTCTTCTCCCCTTTCTTCACCCAGAAAAGGATTATAGCAGTCTTTGTGACAAGCAGCCAATAGGAAGACTTCTCTTCAGGGAATTCTGTGATACGCAACATGATCTAAAGGGATGCATTGAATTCCTGGATGCAGTGGTAAGCAGTTCATCTCAATGTTGGACTATCCAGTCTCGTGCTTCTGAAAATGAACAGACTAGATGTAAAAACTTAGATCTCTCTAAGTTAAGTAGACCTTGGACATGATGGTAAGAGTGGATAAACCAGTTGCTTGGTGTCATGTTACTTTGGTATGGAAATCCCTGTATAAGATTTCCCCTTATCTGCGGTTTTGCTTTCCATGGCTTCAGTTACCGGCAGTCAGCTGAAGTCCAGAAGCAGACGATCCTCCTTCCGACATGTGGTCAGTGCAGGCGCACTCGGGGATACTGCAGGGCCGGGCGCAGACCATGGCAATGAAGCGAATGTCGCGATGAAGCGAGTCAAATGAATTTTTTTGTTTCCCGTTGCACATAAAAGTTATGTCTACACTATACTGTAATCTATTAACTGTACAATAACATTGATCTAAAAAAACCAATGTTCACACCTTAATTAAAAAATACTCTGTTGTTGGAAAATGCTAAGCCTAGGCATCAGCGAGGCATCATCTTTTTTGGTAGTGGAGAGTCCTGCCTCGATGTTCATGGCTGCTGGCTGGTCGGGGTAAGGGTTGCTGAAGGTTGGGGTGTCTGTGGCAGTTTCTTAAAATAAGACAAGATAGAAGTTTGCAACATTGATTGATTCTTCCTTTCACTTGAACACTTAGAGGCCATTATAGGTTTTTTTTTTTTTTAAGATTTTATTTATGAGAGAGAGAGAGAAAGAACTCGAGCGTGAGTGGGGGGAGGGGGCAGAGGGAGAAGGAGACTCCCTGCTGAGCAGGGAGCCTGACATGGGGACATGGGGCTCAATTGATCCCAGGACCCCGGGATCACGACCTGAGCCCAAGGCAGACGCTTAACTGACCGAGCCACCCAGGTGCCCCTAGAGGCCATCATAGGGTTATTAATTGGCCTAATTTCAATATTGTGTCTTGATGAATTGGGAGGCCCTAGGCGAGGGAAAGAGAGGGGACAGGCTGGTCAGTGGAGCAGTCGGAACACACACAGCGTTTCTTATTGAAGTTCACTGCCGCGTATGAGTGCGTTTCAGGCAGCCCCAGACAGCCGCAAGTAACATCAAGAATCACTGATCACAGATCACCAGAACAAACATAACAATAACGAAAAGATTGAAATATTGGGAGAATTCCAAATTATGACACAGAGACATGACATAAGCAAGTGCTGTTGGAAAAATGGTGCCAAAGACGTGTTCGCCACGGTGTTGTACAGACCGTCCACTTGTAGAGGAACGCGTCGTCTGTGAAGTGCCGCGCAGCGAAGCTCAGTAGAATGAGGTGGGCCTGTTCTTTCAGATGAACACTGAGGCTCTTGCCCGTCCTCTGTGGACCTCCCAGCCCCTTCCCTCCGGTGCCTTTACTAGAATAAGGCAGGGCTTTGAAAGGAGTCTTTTTTTTTTTTTTTTTTGAAGCTAGAACGCTGGTGTAGTGGGGCAGGCCTCGTCAGTTCCAGGATAGAGTGCAGATATGTCTTAGTGTATCGGGTTATATTTGCCAAGCTGCTATATTTTAACACTTTAGGGATCTACAGTTCTTTATTTCAAAGTGGCTAAACTGCATTGTTAAAGCTCCTTCAGGGTTGGATCTTCTGATGGTGACATGAGACCTATTAATTGTTAGGTGACCGCTGGTCAACTGCAATGACAGGTTCTGTTCTGTGTTTTTTGTTTTTGACAGCAGCTGTGTGGGTTAATAAATCATGCCTAACTATGCCTTTTGTACAGTACTTGCTGCTTGGACTTGAACCTCGCAGGTTCTTGAAGCTTCAGGAGTGGAGAGAAGACTGTATCTTATCTATTTCCCTCATGGCACCCGGCATAATTGTCTGCTCTTTTCTACTTAGTGTTTGTTGACTGAATTAATGGAATCTTTGGCAATTAGTGTGCAGTGAGAGAAATAACCAATAGGAGACATTTATTAAGAGGTTTATTGCAGGGAGGAGGAGTTAAGATGGCAGAGGAGTAGGGGACTCCTTTTTCAGCCGGTCCCCTGAGTCGAGCTGGATAGGTACCAGACCAGCCTGAACATCCACGGAATCAGCCTGAGACACAGGAAGATACATCTGGATCTCTACAAATGAACATCTCCAGCGCTGAGTATTGAGGTACGAAGCAGGGAGCCGTGAAACCGCGCACAGATATCGGAAGATAAACGGAAGGGGAGGGAGCCGCCGCGTTCGGGCGCCGGGAAGCAGTAGCCACCTGCATGGGGGAGCGGGCGGACTCGCGGATGGCACCCGCGAGAAAACAGACTGTGACCGTGAGCGGGGAGCGCGCGCCACCAGACTTCTCACGGAACTCCGGTGCGCTCACTGGAACCAGACTGAGACTGGGAGCTCCGGGAGTGCGCGGGGGCGGCTGGCGGCTGGCAGTGTTAGAAACACAAAGGACAGAGACGCGCCGGCCCTGGAAGTGAGGGCTGGGACGCCGGGTGTGGGGCGCACATCCCGGGACGCTGCACGGTTGAGCAGCACCAACAGAAACAGAGTTCAAGTGGCCAGATCATCAGAGAACGGCCCGCGATCCCCTTTGTTCTGTGACAGAGGCTGAGATTCGGCCACTGCTGCTCTGTCTGTCAGAAAAGGCACAGCAAACCGCCAGGGAAAGCTGCCAGAGAACAAAAGCCTGGAAACACCGGCTCACAGGGTGCCCATCCCCATCCCCCCTCGCAGGAGACACGGAGACCCTACCCAAACAGGGTTGCTTGAGTATTGGCGCGGCAGGCCCCTCCCCCAGAAAGCAGGCTGAAAAATCAAAAAGCCCACATCCCTAAGATCCCTATAAAACAAGGGCGCACGACCTGGGTCCCGGTCAATAATTTGGGCTCTGGACAACCCCGCAACTTCTCCTCATCAGAATGACGAGAAGGAGAAATCCCCCCCCAGCGAAGAAAAGACAATGAGTCTGTGGCCTCTGCCACAGAACTAATGGATATGGATGTAACCACATTATCAGAAATGGAATTCAGAGTAACAATGGTCAAGGTGATGTGTAGACTTGAAAAAAGTATTAACGAAAATGTTAATGAGAATATAGAATTTCTAAGGGTGGAAATGAGAGCGAATCTGGCAGAAATTAAAAAATTCTATGAGCCAAATGCAGTCAAAACTAGAGGCTCTGACGGCCAGGGTAAATGAGGCAGAGGAATGTATTAGCGAATTGGAGGATGGGTTAGTAGAAGAAAAAACAAAAATAGAAGCTGGACTTAAAAAAATCCACCCCCATGAATGTAGGTTACGGGAGATTACTGACTCAATGAAACGATCCAATGTCAGAATCATCGGCATCCCCGAGGGGGTGGAGAAAAACAGAGGTCTAGAAGAGATATTTGAACAAATTGTAGCTGAAAACTTCCCTAATCTAGCAAGGGAAACAAACATTCGTGTCCATGAGGCAGAGAGGACCCCTCCCAAGCTCAATCACAACAAACCTACGCCACGTCTTAGTGCAATTTGCAAATATGAGATCCAAGCATACAGTATAGAAAGCGGCCAGGGCAAAGAAATTTCTCACGTACCAAGGCAAAGGTATCAGAATTACGTCAGACCTGTCTACACAGACCTGGAATGAGAGAAAGGGTTGGGGGGGGGCATTTTTAAAACTCTTTCAGAGAAAAACATGCAACCAAGGATCCTCTATCCAGCAAGGCTGTCGTTCAGAATTGATGGAGAAATAAAGACCTTCCAGAATCGCCAGTCATTAACCAATTTCGTAACCATGAAACCAGCCCTACAGGAGGTATTACGGGGGGTTCTATAAAGGTAAAAAGGCCCCAACAGTGATACAGGACAGAAAGTCACAACCGATACAAACAAAGACTTTACTGGCAACATGGCATCATTAAAATCATATCTCTCAGTATTCAGTCTCAATGTGAATGGCTTAAATGCTCCCATAAAATGACACAGGGTTGCAGATTGGATAAAAAGAAATGACCCATCCATTTGCTGTCTACAAGAGACTCATTTTGAACCCAAAGATGCATTCAGACTGAGAGTAAAGGGATGGAATACCATCTTTCATGCAAATGGACCTCTAAAGAAAGCTGGGGTAGCAATTCTCATATCAGATAGATTGGATTTTAAACCAAAGACTATAGTTAGAGACACAGAAGGGCACTATATTATTCTTAAAGGATGTATCCAACAAGTGGATATGACAATTATAAATATATATGCCCCCAACAGGGGAGCAGCAAGATACACAAGCCAACCCTTAACCAGAATAAAGAGACATATAGATAAAAATACATTAATAGTAGGGGACCTCAACACTCCACTATCAGAAATAGACAGAACACCCTGGCAAAAACTAAGCAAAGAATCAAAGGCTTTGAATGCCATACTCGACAAGTTGGACCTCATAGATATATATAGAACACTACACCCCAGAACCAAAGAATACTCATTCTATTCTAATGCCCATGGAACATTCTCAAGAATAGACCATGTTCTGGGACACAAAACAGGTCTCAACCGATACCAAAAGATTGAAATTATCCCCTGCATATTCTCAGACCACAACGCTCTGAAATTGGAACTCAACCACAAGGAAAAATTTGGAAGAAACTCAAACACTTGGAGACTAAGAACCATCCTGCTCAGGAATGACTTGATAAACCAGGAAATCAAAAATCAATTTAAACAATTTATGGAGACCAACGAGAATGAAAACACAACAGTCCAAAACCTATGGGATACTGCAAAGGCAGTCCTAAGGGGGAAATACATAGCCATCCAAGCCTCACTCAAAAGAATAGAAAAATCTAAAATGCAGTTTTTATATTCTCACCTCAAGAAGCTGGAACAGCAACAGAGGGACAGGCCTAATCCACTCACGAGGAAGCAGTTGACCAAGATTAGAGCAGAAATCAATGAATTAGAAACCAGAAGTACAGTAGAGCAGATCAATAGGACTAGAAGCTGGTTCTTTGAGAGAATCAATAAAATTCACAGACCACTGGCAAGACTTATCCAAAAGAAAAGAGAAAGGACCCAAATTAATAAAATTATGAATGAAGAAAAGGAGAGGTCACGACCAACACCAATGAAATTGGAAGGATTATTAGAAACTTTTATCAACAGCTTTATGCCAATAAATTAAGCAATCTGGAAGAGATGGAGGCCTTCCTGGAAACCTATAAACTACCAAGACTGAAACAGGAAGAAATTGATTTCTTAAACAGGCCAATTAATTATGAAGAGATTGAGTCAGTGATAAACAACCTTCCAAATAACAAAACTCCAGGCCTGGACGGTTTTCCTGGGGAATTCTACCAAACATTCAAAGAAGAAATAATACCTATTCTCCTAAAGCTATTTCAAAAAATAGAAACAGAAGGGAAGCTACCAAACTCATTCTATGAGGCCAATATTACCTTGATCCCCAAACCAGGGGAAGACCCCAACAAAAAAGGAGAATTATAGACCGATTTCCCTAATGAATATGGACGCCAAAACCCTCAACAAGATCCTGGCTAATAGAATCCAACAGTACCTTAAAAGGATTATCCATCATGACCAAGTGGGATTCATACCTGGGATGCAAGCGTGGTTCAACATTCGCAAATCGATCAGCGTGATACATCATATCAACAAGAAAAGACTCAGGAACCATATGATCCTCTCAATTGATGCAGAAAAAGCATTTGAAAATACAGCATCCTTTCCTGATTAAAACCCTTCAGAGTGTAGGAATAGAGGGTACATTTCTCAATCTGATAAAAGCCATCTATGAAAAGCCTACAGCAAATATTATTCTCAATGGGGAGAAGCTGGAAGCCTTTCCCTTAAGATCAGGAACACGACAAGGATGCCCACTCTCACCACTATTATTCAACGTAGTACTAGAAGTCCTTGCAACAGCAATCAGACAACAAAAAGGGATCAAAGGTATCCAAATCGGCAAAGAAGAAGTCAAACTGTCTCTCTTCGCAGATGACATGATACTCTATATGGAAAACCCAAAAGAAGCCACTCCCAAACTATTAGAAGTTATAGAGCAATTCAGTAATGTGGCGGGATACAAAAATCAATGCTCAGAAATCAGTTGCATTTCTATACACGAATGATGAGACTGAAGAAAGAGAAATTAGGGAATCCATCCCATTTACAATAGCACCAAAACCATACGTTACCTTGGAATTAACTTAACCAGAGACATAAAGGATCTATATTCAAGAAACTATAAATCACCCTTGAAAGACATTGAAGAAGACACAAAAAGATGGAAAAATATTCCATGTTCATGGATCAGAAGAATTAACATAGTTAAAATGTCCATGCTACCCAGAGCAATCTACAGTTTCGATGCTATCCCGATCAAAATACCTAGGACATTTTTCAAAGAACTGGAACAAATAGTCCTTAAATTTGTATGGAAACAGAAAAGGCCCCGAATCTCCAAGGAACTGTTGAAAAGGAAAAACAAAGCTGGGAGCATCACAATGCCAGATTTCGAGCTGTACTACAAAGCTGTGATCACAAAGACAGCATGGTACTGGCACAAAAACAGACACATAGACCAATGGAACAGAATGGAGAACCCAGAAATGGACCCTCGGCTCTTTGGGCAACTAATCTTTGATAAAGCAGGGAAAAACATCCGGTGGAAAAAAGACAGTCTCTTCAATAAATGGTGCTGGGAAAATTGGACAGCTACATGCAAAAGAATGAAACTTGACCACTCTCTCACACCATACACAAAAATAAACTCCAAATGGATGAAAGACCTCGATGTGAGACAGGAATCCATCAAAATCCTAGAGGAGAACATAGGCAGCAACCTATACGACATCGGTCAAAGCAGCCTTTTTCATGACACATCTCCAAAGGCAAGAGAAACAAAAGATAAAATGAACTTGTGGGACTTCATCAAGATAAAAAGCTTCTGCACAGCCAAGGAAACAGTCAAAAAAACTAAGAGGCAGCCCACGGAATGGGAGAATATATTTGCAAATGACACTACAGATAAAAGACTGGTATCCAAGATCTACAAAGAACTTCTCAAACTCAATATGCAAGAAACAAATAAACAAATCATAAAATGGGCAGAAGATATGAACAGACACTTTTCCAATGAAGACATACAAATGACTAACAGACACATGAAAAAATGTTCAAAATCATTAGCCGTCAGGGAAATTCAAATCAAAACCACACTGAGATACCACCTTACGCCAGTTAGAATGGCAAAAATAGACAAGGCAAGAAACAATAATTGTTGGAGAGGATGTGGAGAAAGGGGATCCCTCCTACATTGTTGGTGGGAATGCAAGTTGGTACAGCCACTCTGGAAAACAGTGTGGAGGTTCCTTAAAAAGGTAAAACTTGAGCTACCCTATGACCCAGCCATTGCACTACTGGGTATTTACCCCAATGATACAGACGTAGTGAAGAGAAGGGCCATATGCACCGCAACGTTCATAGCAGCATTGTCCACAACAGCCAAAGCGTGGAAGGAACCGAGATGCCCTTTAACAGATGACTGGATTAAGAAGTTGTGGTCCATATATACAATGGGATATTACTCAGCTATCAGAAAGAATGAATTCTCAACATTTGCTGCAACATGGACGGCACTGGAGGAGATAATGCTAAGTGAAATAAGTCAAGCAGAGAAAGACAATTATCATATGATTTCTCTCATCTATGGAACATAAGAACTAGGAAGATCGGTAGGGGAAGAAAGGGATAAAGAAAGGGGGGGGTAATCAGAAGGGGGAATGAAGCATGAGAGACTATGGACTATGAGAAACAAACTGAGGGCCTCAGAGGGGAGGGGTGGTGGGGGAATGGGATAGACCAGTGATGGGTAGTAAGGAGGGCACGTACTACGTGCAACGTACTACGCAACTAATGAATCATCGAGGCTTACATCGGAAACCGGGGATGTACTGTATGGTGACTAACATAATATAATAAAAAAAACATTAAAAAAAAGAGGTTTATTGCAAGGAATTGGCTTACATGACTGTGAGGTCTGGTTAGTGGAGTCTCAAATCTATAGGACAGGAGTGAATCCTCCAAAAATGGGAGTGAAGCTGCTGTCCTCAGGTAGAATTCCTTCAGGAAGGGGCGCCTGGGTGGCACCGCGGTTAAGCGTCTGCCTCTGGCTCAGGGCGTGATCCCGGTGTTACGGGATTGAGCCCCACGTCAGGCTCCTCCGCTATGAGCCTGCTTCTTCCTCTCCCACTCCCCCTGCTTGTGTTCCCTCTCTCGCTGGCTGTCTCTATCTCTGTCAAATAAATAAATAAAATCTTTAAAAAAAAAAAAAAAGGATTCCTTCAGGAAGCCTCAGCTCTGGTTTTAATGCCTTTCAGCTGATTGAATCAGGCCCACCCAGATTCTCTAAAACAATCTCTTTTACTTAAAGTCAGCTGGTAAAGACTTTAATCGCACCCACGAATGCCAGCACAGCAATGACTAGATTAGTATTTGAACATCTGGACGTTGTTCCTGCCAGGTTGGTGTGTGGAAAGACATCACAAAATCCCAGTGCTTTCTTTTCCGCTGATTGCCTGCCATCCAGCATCCAGAATGTAAGCCAGAAGGTTCTCTAAGTCAGCGGGGTCTAGTTACTAGTCAGGGTGAATAGAGTGCCCTTGAAAACAGAGCATGATGCTGGGTCTGACTGGGTGGTCAGCCTGACGGCCGTGGCTCCTATACTGGGTCCTTGGAGGGTGCAGAATCAAGTATGAGGTCCGACTCCTGCCCACAAGGACTGTATGTGTTCAGCAGTACATGAACTTCCTTCAGTCTTGGTTTCCTCAATAACCTCTCCCAGCCCATCTGGCTATTAGCTTCACGGCTCTTCTCAGGCCCCGACCTGCAGGATCCAGTAGTTTCACTGAGGCCTCCTTGTGCCTGAGCCTCCAAGTCTGTTGACATTGTGGAGTAGCCTTTGCTTGAGGCTGTTAGCCTCTTAGACAGGCTTTTATGGTCTCTCCTCTGGTTTTCTCTGCTATCTTTCTTTTCAGTTTTTTCCTTGCTTATCCTTTGTAGAGGTTTAGATATTGATCAAGTTCTGCCTTGACCCTTCCTCTGGTTTCTGGCCTACTGGTGGTATCCTCTCTTACCGTCCCCTGCCTGAGCCCGGCGTAGGGATGTCTCCTGCTTTGGTGTCGCCAACTCTGACTTCTCTGGGAGCTCTGTGCTCAGGTTGGCCACGTGCTGCTTGGACAGTTCTAAAATGCTGTTGCCTAGAGCAACGTAAGCTGTTTATTTGGTTCTATTTCATTCGGCCACATGGAAGGGCTGAGAGTGCGATAGGACAGAGCTGGAGCACGGTGACCTGTTGCTCTACTGCGTTACTCACCCTTCAGAGAAAACGTTTTTTTCCCTTCATTGCCATTAGTTTTCCAAAGAAGAGCTGCAGATACTTGATCAATGTCAAATCAGTTAGAGCTACGCTGTGGTTTTTAGGGTACCCAGCCAATTCCGTCTGTCAGAGAATTTGAAACACTGTGACGTCAGTGGAGAAGCTCTTCTACCATTACTCTCTGTTCTCCTCTCTACCGTCAGGCAGAATATGAAGTGGCCGCTGACGAGAACCGAAGAAGCTGTGGACTGCAAATCTTTGACACGTTCTTCGGTGCTGAGGTGTGTTTTCTTCCTTAGATGCAAAGATTTGTTAATGCTTACTTAAATAATTAGAGTCCATAGCCCTTCTTACTTAGTTGGATAAGATACAACAAGTATGTCAAAATCTTTAATTTCTTACAGATATTCGTCTTCTGTATTTTCTTTTGAGTCGGTGAGGAAATTAACAAATCTCTTAGAAAATTAATTCAAAGAATTTAAAAGTTGCTATGTTTCCTCAAAGAGAATACAGTATTAGAGAATTTATTTGACTGAAAATAACATTTTTTTCCTAACAGCTTTAATGAGTCTTAGGTTTTATGCTTTTTCATTCAGTAGATTCTAACAGTTTAGTGTGTCCCTGACATTAGAGCTGCAACCTGCTTCCCTCCACATGACTTCTTTTTGTAGGCTGTTAGAAGTCCTAAACCCCGGTCAGGCCCCTGTATTGTAGGGTTGGAGGAGAACAGTAACAAGGATAGCTAACACTTGGTGAATACAGCTCTAAGCCATGTACATGTAACGAGTTGTTACAACAGTCCTATGAGGTGGGTACCTTATGTCTATTTTCATATGGTAAGACTGAAAATCAGAGTGGTTAAGTGGCTCACCAAAGGTTACACAGCTTGTTAAGTGCCGGAGCCAGGAATCAAACATGGAGAGACTGGGGTTGGAGAATAGTGTAGTGAGAATGAGTTCAAGATGTTCAGATTCTGAGCCATCAAGTAGGGGAAGCTCACTGGTGCATCTGTGTTCATCACAGATATTGGCCTGTAGTTCTCTTTTTTGTGGTGTCTTTATCTGGTTTTGGTATCCGGGTAATGCTGGCCTCATAGAACGAATTTGGAAGTTTTCCTTCCTTTTCTATTTTTTGAAATAGTTTGAAAGGAATAGGTATTAACTCTTCTTTAAATGTTTGGTAGAATTCACCTGTGAAACCATCTGGTCCTGGACTTTTGTTTGTTGGGAGGTGTTGTTTCTTTTTCTTTCTTTTTTTTTTTTTTTAATGGATTCAATTTCTTTGCTGGTAATTGGTCTGTTCAGATTTTCTATTTCTCCCTGTTTCAGTTTTGGTAGTTTGTATGTTTTTTGGAATTTATCCATTTCTTCTATGTTGTCCAATTTGTTGGCATATAGTTTTTGATAATATTCTCTTATAATTGTTTGTACTTCTGTGGTGTTGGTATTTCTCCTCTCTCATTTGTGATTTTATTTATTTGGATCCTTTATCCATTTTTCCTTGATGAGTCTGGCTAGGGGTTGATCCATTTTATTGATTTTCTTTCAAAGAACCAGCTCGTGGTTTCATTGATCTGTTCTATTGGTTGTTTAGTTTCTATATCATTTATTTCTGCTCTAATATTTATTATTTCCTTCTTTCTGTTGGTTTTAGGTTTTCTTTGTTGTTCTTTTTCCAGCTCCTTTAGACATCAGGTTAGGTTATTTATCTGAGATTTTTCTTGCTTTTTGAAGTAGGCCTGTATTGTTATAAACTTTCCTCTTACAGCTACTTTTGCTGTATCCCAAGGCTTTGAACCATTGTGTTTTCATTTGCATTTGTTTCCATGTACTTTTTTATTTCATCTTTTATTTCCTTGTTGACCCACTCATTGTTTAGTAGCATAGTATTTAATTTAACCTCCTTGTATTAGTGGTCTTTCCAGATTTTTTCTTGTAGTTGACTTCTAATTTCATGGTGTTGTGTCAGAAAAGATACACAGTATGACTTCGATCTTTTTAAATTTGTTAAGGCTTTTTGTGGCCTGATATGTGATCTATTCTGGAGAATGTTCCATGTGCGCTTGAAAAGAATGTGTATTCTGCTGTTTGAGGATAGAATCTTCTGAATATATCTGTTAAATCCATCTGGTCCAATGTGTCATTCAAAGCCATTGTTTCCTTATTGATTTTCTGTTTGGATGATCTGTCCATTGATGTGAGTGGGGGGGTTAAAGCTCCCTAATATTATTGTATTATTATTGTTTATGTTTGTTATTACTTTATGTTTGTTATTATGTTTGTTATTAACTGTTTTATGTATTTGGGTGCTTCCAGGTTGGATGCATAGATATGTACAGTTGTTATATCTTCCTGTAGGATATTATATAATGTCTTTCTTTGTTGCTTAGTATAGTCTTTGTTTTAAAGTCTGTTTTGTCTGATATAAGTATTGCTACTCTGGCTTTCTTTTGACAAGCATTAGCATAATAGATATTTCTCCATCCCCTCACTTTCAATCTGCTGGTGTCTTTAGGTCTAAAATGAGTCCCTTGCAGGCAGCATATAGATGGGTCTTCTTTTCTTATCCATTCTGTCACCTATGTCTTTTGATTGGAGCATTTAATGCACTTACATTCTAAGTAATTGTTGATAGATATGCATTTATTGCCATTTTATTACTTGTTCTGTGGTTGTTTCTGAAGATTTTCTCTCATCTTTTTTTGTCTTTCTCTCTTTCATGGTTTGCTGTTTTCCTTGGTGATATATTTGAATTTATTTCTCTCTATTCTTTGCGTATTTATTAGTGGCTTTCGATTTGTGGTTACTGTTAGGTTGATACATAACATCTTCTGCATGTAGCAGTCTCTACTGAGTTGATGGCCATTTAAGTTTGAACCCATTCTTTACTCCTTTCCTTCCCACATTTTGGGTATATGGTGTCATATTTTATATCCTTTTATTTTGTTCCTTGACCGTTTTTTACAGAAATATTCATTTTTACTGCTTTTGTATTTCCTCCTTTCATACTGTCATTTTTGGTCTTTCCTTACCACTCAGAGTCCCCTTTAATATTTCTTGCAGGGCTGGTTTCGTGATGTGAGCTCCTTTAGTTTTGTTTGCCTGGGAAACTATATATATCTCCTTCTTTTTTATTTTTTAGGAAGTATTTTATTTATTTATTTGAGAGAGAGAGAACACAAGGGGGGAGGTGGGGGTGGGGAGGGGTGGAGGGAGAAGCTGACGCCTCGCAGAGCAGGGAACCTGACATGGGGCTCGATCCCGGGACCCTGAGATCGTGACCTGAGCCAAAGGCAGACATAGTATAGATGGGAAAATGCCTCACTTCTGTTAGATCATTTAAATGACACCTATTAATCATTATTAATTATAACAAATTGTTCATTTTTTTTTAAAATGGGAATTTTCTATATTGTATATTTCTATCACTAGTTCAGCTTTGATGAAAGTGTTTCTTTGATTTGTAGAAAACACAGTTTTGCTCTGCTAACTCAGCCAAACCACTGCCAGAAATCAGTCTAGGATGCATTTCTCATGTCTAGTGACAAATTAAATGTATAATTGAATATGATCCGGGTATCTTTTTCAATAAATCTGGACAATAGTTTTGTTATATGTTTTCTTTCTCCAGAATTCTCTAGTTGAGGGTTAAGAGAATGGGGAGCTGGTGAGTAGGGACATATTAATGAGAATGTAAAAGGGGAGAGCCTTCTTGGAGGTCGGCTTCGGAACAAATATCAATGTTTAAGAGACACATTCCCTTTGAGCTAGACTTCTACTTCTGGGTGTCTGTCTTGTAAACACACGGTGGTACAAAGACGTTCATGCAGTGATACGTACAGTGGGGACACGGCAGCTGGAGCGTGTAAGAAGGACAGATAAACACACGCCCTGGAAAACCGTGCAGTCTCCAAGAAAATACACCAGCTCTCTAGGTAGCAGCACATATTTTCAAAACTACGTATGTATTTTCATCCCATTTGTATGAGAAAAAGTTGTGTATTTCTGAGGGCTTGTGCGCATTATATGTGTGTACATTTTTAATTGTGGCAAAAAAGACAAAATCGATCATCGTAGCCATTTCTAAGTGCACAGTTGGGTAGCATTACAGGTACTGACATTGTGGGCAGCCTGCACGGCCATCCACCTCCTGAACTGTCTTTATCCTGCAGATCTGAGACTCTGTCCCCATTAAACACAGCTCCCACCTTCCCCTCCCCCAGGCCCTTGGCAACCACCATTCCACGTTCCGTCTCTAGTATTCTGACCGTTTCAGGGACCTCATAGAAGTGGGATCATACAGTCTTTGTCCTTTTGTGACTGGCTCATGTCACTGAGCATAATGTCCTCACGGTTCATCATGTGGTAGCAGGTGTCAGAACGTCCTTCCTCTTTGAAGCTGAATAACACTCCCCTGCATGGATGGACCACGGTGTTTACCCATCCGTCTGTCAGTGGACCCTCAGGTCGCTCCCACCTTTTGGATATTGTGAACACTGCTGCTGTGAACACAGTGTACAGATACCTGCCAGAAACCTTGCTTTTTGCTCTGATTTGATTTGCTTAGGAAAAGATCTGAAAAGGTGGACAACACAGTGAACTCTGGAAAATGACACCGGGGTGGCGGGTGAAAGTGACACTTTGACTCATTATTTCATACACTTGATGTTGTACTTTTTTGTAGAGTAAGCATTAGGTTCTGTTTACAGTAGGTAAATTATGACATCACTAATTGTTATGCATTTGGTTTGTGCTGTACTAAAAAGCCGGCAGCCCCTTTACCAGAAATACCTTCCCGTGTTTTGAGAGAATGTCGGTTAAGACTGAAGCAGAGCCCCGGCAAGGACGTCTTTGAGGAATGCACCAGGTAAGCGGCCGCCGCCACCCTGCACAGACTGCACATGGCTGGCCCCAGACGGGGGCTTACGCTGCTCTCTCTGCATGACACCCACTCTTACTGCAGGACTTTGCAAATTAAAGTGGTCACTTTCACTAGAAAGAGGTTCACGAAGGGTGATAATTTTACAGATGGAAGGGACACACTGAAATGAGTCACATCCCTGGCCCCTCCGTTCAGCCTTCTAAAATGCGTGTGTCTGAGATGAAAAGATTCCCATAAAATGTTGTTGTTTTTTAAAGCCCTGGGCACTTGTTGAAAATATCTTTTCTCTAGATGTTTGCGATACAGACAGGAAAATTCTAAGGGAAAGCACTTTGAGTAAATCTGGCTCCTGATGTACACAGGGAGAAAGAATGGTTTCTGGACTGATCTGGCTCAGAACACGGAGTCCTCTGTCCAGTCATGCAGCATTCAGGTGTCGTTTATCCTAAGATCCGTTCAACAGAGGCTGGTTGAGTGCCGGCTCTGTGTCAGGTGCTGTGTCCATTTCCTGGGGTGGCCATCACAAAGTTCCACAAACTTAGGTGGCATAAAACAGCAGAAATTGATTCTCTGGGCGCCTGGGTGGCTCAGTCGGTAAAGCATCTGCCTTTGGCTCAGGCCGTAATCCCGGGCTCCTGGGATCGAGTCTCGCTTCAGGCTCCCTGCTCAGTGGGGAACCTGCTTCTCCCTCTCATGGTGACAACAGTGATAAACGCTTATGGATGCATCACTCCTCCCAGTAACCCCATGAAGTGGGCACGACCGTTGTCCTTTTTTACAGCTTGGGGGATGGAGGCCAGAGAGGTTTGGTAATGTGCCCCAGGCCCCTGGCCAGTGAGAGGCAGGTTGCTTGAGGACAGAGCAGCCAGCACCCTCGCATGGATGCATTCCCCAAGAAGGGCAGTCAGCAACCTGGTGTGTATGCAACTTTTGCAAAGATCCCGATTTTAAACTGATCACTTTTCGGTTCCATTTTCATTTTGCAGAAACTACTAGAAAAAAACCCTGAGAATTAATTCCTAAGTAGTCACTTCAGATGTTGTGTTTTTCCTTTCTCAGATTTTTATGTTAACTTGTAGACACAGAGAAGAACACAGATCCCATTAGGCTCTAGTGGTGGCATCTCCTAGTGGTGGCATCTGTGTGATGGGTACACAGTGTGGGTGTAGGCCTGTCTGGCACCAGCACCTCAGCTCAGCCCCTCTCTTGCTTGCAATGGTGGGCACTGGCAACTGGGAGAACAAGGTTGTAGAATAGTCGGTCACTCTGTGCCGCCCAAAGTACTCCTTTGTGACTTAGAATTACCAAATAACTACGTTTTGTTTCTGAGGTAAGTGTTTCAGCAACTGTGAAGTGGAGGTTTGTCCCCTGTGCTCTGAGACAGGGCACCAGCAGCCAGGCCGGCCCCGTGCCACATCTCAGGTCGTGCTCAGTCAGCTCTGCATAGCTGTGCCTCCAGCCAGCGCACTGCCTCTTTCGTGTGCAACGTGCGGTAACACTGCCCCGTCCATGTTTCCTGAGGATGACGGGAGTAGGACAGAGCCTCAGTGACGCCATCCTGGGCTGAGGGTCTGGCCCAGTCCGGGGAAGACGCACTAGAGACAAAAGCAGGATGGAAGGCTCCACTTCTACACTCCGTAGCCTCACCAAGTGGTGCCACGGAGACAAGGGGACAGCCACAGGTTGGAGACAGTCCCCTGTGCTGACACACTCACAGACAGCAGAGCAGGACCTCCTCCAGGAGCAACTTCATGGGGGCAAGGCAGGCCATCTGTCATTGGCCTTTTCAAGGTCCCTCTCAGAAGCACATTGTCTCAGTCTGTCTGGCTGCAATAACAGATACCACAGCCCGGAAGTCATCTCTTTCCCATAGCTCTGCAGGCTGGAAGCCTGTGGTCAGGCCGCCACTGTGGTCCAGCTCTGGTGAGGCACCTCTTCAGTGTTCTGGGGCCTCACGTGGCAGGAGGGGCCAGGGAGCTCTCTGGGGTCTCTTTCATAAGAGCACGAAACCAAATCTGTTCAGGAAGTTTCCACCCTCCAAATACCATCACTTTGGGGATTAGGTTTCAACATAGAACTTTTGGGGGGACACACATTCAGTCCGTAGCATACATCATCATGACTATCCCTTCCAAAAACCAAGCACCGATGTGCCAGGGAATACCCACAACTCCTTTTTCAGCCGTGGAGAAAGTACACATTGTGAGTAACAAAGACCGATCTCTGCATGCCCCTGAGGTTGTGTGGGGAAAGTCACACTGCTTAGCAGGGCTGGTCCGGGACATGGGGGAGAAGGGTCCCTTCACGCCTGTAGGTCTGCGCTGCATGTTCACACCACGGCTCCCTGTGCTGCGTCGCTGGGACCCAGCTTTCTAGCCGTGGATGGTTTTTCACTTCCCTAGCACTTGCCCGCTAGTTTCCTGATTTCCCTTTTTACCTCTAGGTCTCTTTCATTTTTCTACGGTTACTATATGTTCCCCCACTCCACCCTTAGGGTTCTTCATCGATACATCTGTTCACTGAATTTGTTCGTATTTTTAACGTGCCTCTGATTAGGCACTTTTCCAATTCTGTCCTATTGTTGAAGAACGGGGTGGTGTAGACGACCGTATCAGACTGGCCACAGACCTGCCTCCTTCTCTGTGTATCTGCTTCAAGATATGGACTTAAAAGTCACTCGTATTTAAATAAGTTTTAGTACTCAGTCCTCTGTCTGTTTTGATTAGTTCACTTGACCGACGGCGGTTTATTCCTTACATTCTTATTCAGTGCCTGCCATTTGCCAGCAGCTGTGCCTGGCACTGGCTAATGGGGACCTCAGCACGGCACGGGGCAGAAACGAGGAGTTTCAGAGTTCCCTACTATTCTGGCTCATTTCTGTGTTGCTACAACCTTCATTTCCCCGAAAGCCGCCTTTCTCCTTTCGGGTTCCAGAGTACTGGAACTGCGGCATAATGAGCACACACGCCTCCTTTAGGCTCCCCGCTGTTTTCTATAAGAAGCTGTAGGGAGAGGCAGCAGCGCGTGATGGTTAGTGGGGAGCCCCAGGATGGATGTATTCAAAACCAATGTTGAACTGATACACAGTTTTAAATGTCATAACTTTTAAAAAAGTGTGTGCAGATTGCGGGGAAGGGCGCCTGGATGGCTCAGTCAGTTAAGCATCCAACTCTTGGTTTCCGCTCTGGTCAGGATCTCAGGGTTGTGGGATCAAGCCCCACATTGGGCTCCATGCTCAGCCTGCTTGTCCCTCTCTCTCTTTTTCTCTCTCTCTCTCAAATGAATAAACAGACAAGCAAACAAATAAATACATAAAATCTTTTTAAAAAGGTGTGTGCAGTAGGTTTGTATCTCAGACTAGAGCAGTGGGGCAGTCTTTTGATTTTGAGGTGAGGAGTATTAAGAAGTGAAGTTAAGAAGCACTGGTAAGTTGACTGTAACCATGAGCTTATTAATTTATACAGACCGAATTATACAGTTATATTAGAATAAGTTGATATTGTGTGGCTCTTCTCATGGAAATATGCAAACACCTCTACAAAGATGATTTGACTAAGCCAGCAGTATCAGAACCCTTGCCCTGGCCCACAAAGGTTTGGAGTTGGGCTGCCCACGTGCTCAGCAGAGAAAGGTGTTCCTAGAGGCAGGGAGCAGGCGCTCCCTCCCGCTCCGCTGGCCAGGAGGAGGTGGTCCAGGTAGCCTCCAGAACAGTGCTCAGGCCTCAGATTGTGTGCAGCAGCCGTGTGGGACCTTCCGATGTCCGGACATCTTCCGGTGTCTCTTACACTCTTAAAAATGATTGAGGACCCAAAGAGTTTTGTGTACATGGCTTACATTTTTAAAGAGAAGACACAAACATTCCACTAGCCATCAGAGCAATGATGTTACATGTCTTGTGCTTCTGGAAAACCCCTCTGTGAAAATGAGGTTTTTTTTAGTTTTTAAAAGGCACATGATGTCTTAGCATTATTACAAATATAGTTTCATTGTTTAACACTCCCCCCCACGAAAGGGTCTCAGAATCCACAGGGGTCCTCAGAACACATTTTGAGAAACACTGTGCTATAATATTAGTTAGTCCAAGAACTTGTGAATAACCTCCTTTTACAAAATAAAGTGAAATCAAGTGGCTTGCTCCGAATTCTAACAATCAGCGAAAATGCTGAAATTGTTCCCAAAGCCTCTTAAGTTACTGGTCTACTAGCAATTCCCCATGAAAACTATGATCTTTTCCCATTTGGGTTTTTGTCCATGCTTGGGAAACCCTTTCCTTCTTCCTTCGTCTGGGTGACTTCTACTTCAACTCAGACCCCACCTTCACCAAAGTGTCCCTAATATATCCTCTCCCAGGGGAGGTGCTCTGGGCATGCCAGGCATGGCACACTCTTCTCTAACAGTGCACGAACTTACCCATCTCCCTGGCCAAGCTGGCAGATTCTTCAAAGTAGTACTCGTTGGACATTTTCCCTCCAGCGTCCAGTACAGTGCTTGCAATCTTCTTGTTAGATCCTTATTGACTAATGAGCTGTTTAAAATAATAGACTACATTCTGTCCCTTATCTACCTACAAATAAGAATTTTATTACTTCTGTAATACAATAAAATTGTATACATTTTATAAAATTCTAAATAAAACTTTAGAAGCATGGCTAATTGCATAAAATTTCTTCTGGAAATATATAGCATAAAATAGTTCATTGGGTGCCTTAGTTTCAATGTTAAAAAAAAAAGTGGTGTCACATATTAACACTTTCTACAATATGACTATTATAATCTAGATACTCATTCTAATCTTACATACCAGATGTTTACAATCCCTACTGAAACACACATGCTTGGGTGCGTGCACACACACACACACACACACCCACTCACACATACACATACACTCACCTACACCCATTGAATACTTATTTATACATAAAAAGACATTTTGACTGTGGGAAGGTAAACAATTTCATTTCTTTTGAATTCCTGCTTTCATATTTTTACTGATAACATTAGAAACGAGTGTGAAATTCTATAATTGCAAAATTTAATATATTGTGTAAAATGATTGACTTCCCATGCCCAGTGTTGATGAGTGCCCAGAAACACGGTGGTTTTCATATGTAGTGCAACAAATGTATATAATTACGGAAAATCTTTTTCTAGAATTGTCCATAACTATTTAAGTGGAGAACCATTTGAAGAATACCAAGAAAGCCCATGTTTTTCTCGATTTCTACAGTGGAAATGGCTGGAAAGGTATTTTCTAATTTAAAATTCAACAAAAACAAGTAATAACTTCTTGGAATGTGTACTGATTGATGTATACTTTTCCATCTGTTAAAATAATATTGGAAATCAGGCTGGATATGGTATTGTACAGAAATTATTAATATGTGCTATGTAATTTCTTCTGATTTAGTTGACTCTGTTCTCTCCTTTTAAAAGGGCAGTCAGCCCTTTTATTAGAAAATTTATTAGAAAATAAAACATATCCTAGATTCACAGAAATATAATCCGATGTGCACTGGTTCCGTCTTGTGGTACTAGAAACGCAGACATAGTCAAGGGACTTGGCCTTCGTGAGCATCAGGTCCCTGTTCGTGAGAATAGAGGTGATTCTAGAATCCACCTACTGGGCTGCTGGGCGCCTGAGGATTATGTGCAGCTTGCTGTACAAAGTACATGCTCAGTAAGTGTCAGTTGCCACTTAGTGTGGTCGTTACGATGGTTATTGATTGCTCAGATTTCCAGTTCTACTTCATGCATGTTTCTTTTGAGACGTTGAGTATAAACACCTCCTTTGAGGTTCTTTTTCTACAGGGTGGTGCACTGTAGATAGGTCCTTTTCCTCCGCAGCTTTCCGACAGGCCCAATACGTACACATGGCATGATGTGGACTAGTTGCTGACCTGCCTTCAATTAGTAAGGATAATTGGACCGTTCTAGATCTATCTTCAGTGTTTTCAATAAATCTTCAATGTTAACATGCGCTTACGTCTCTTAGTGTAATGGAGGGTGTCCCAGCAGAGGGAGCCACGGTCCCTGAGCACGCACACCCTTGCCCCAGACACTCCCTTTGAACAGTGAGTGCAGTGTCATTTTAAATAAGGGCAGGACAAGAGCTAGGCAGGCTTTTCTGCTTTAAAATAACAATGTGGGGGCGCCTGGGTGGCACAGCGGTTAAGTGTCTGCCTTCGGCTCAGGGTGTGACCCCAGCGTTCCGGGATCGAGTCCCACATCGGGCTCCTCCTCTGGGAGCCTGCTTCTTGCTCTCCCACTCCCCCTGCTTGTGTTCCCTCTCTTGCTGGCTGTCTCTATCTCTGTCAAATAAATAAAGAAAATCTTTAAAAAAAAAATAACAATATGATGTGACATCTGAAGCTTTTTTTTTTTATTAATTAGGCAACCAGTAACAAAGAACACATTTAGACATTACAGAGTTCTAGGAAAAGGCGGATTTGGTGAGGTAAGTAATACGTGACTAGCTATAAGCAATACTTCTAGAAAAGTAAGACAGCAAGGTACTTGAGAGACATGACGTGTCAGCTTTACCAATACCTTTACTCCCTTCCTGTGTATTTGGGAATGAGTTTGCCAACCACAAGAATTAAGATTGAACTTCAAACAAAAGGTACTTTGCTACCTGCTTTTAAAAGATTTGGAGATCTGGAAAGAAAAAATTCACTATCTTCATGATTTTTTTCTTTCACTTTAAGTTTCTTAAAGAAGTTGTTTCCCGCATTCAGTTATTTGACATTCAAGCTCAGTTTGTCCTGATGGAAAAGATGATTGTTTCCATATTGTCGAATTTCTGTTACTCTTATTTCTATAATTTGAGACTAGCCTAAAAGCTCATGTAGTACAGAGTATATTATTAAATGTGCTTATTTATCTCAATTCTGTGTGGACATGTATGTGCTCCCACACCTATATCAAAAGATACTAGAAAATGTGTAAATTTGGGAAAATCCTAAGGAAACTGCCCACAAATTCATGAGAGATGGTCTTTCAATATGATGGCTCTCCTAGATAGAGACTATTGTGTGGGGTGGACAAAGAACCACATGCAGTTCCGGTTACGTCATTTAAAGAGGTGTTAATTGCCTCATTAATTATCTGGAGCAGTCATGTTCAGTTTTAGCATTTGTAACTCCCCAGAGCCGGGACAGCCACGGGAACCGAAGTGCGTGGGGAGTCAGAAGCAAGTTACACTGCCCACATGTGATTGAAATCACCCGTGCTCCCAAATTCCCATGGAAAGCCTAACCAAAGCCACCGGAGTTCCCTTAATGTGAATTAGGAAGCTGACCTAAGAACCTTGTCCCACAAGTGAGGCCTCCCCTGTATCTGTGCTTGGGTGTGCTGCGACCGCGGCCCGCTCGCCATCACCTCAGAACACTGTTCTGCTGACCTGTTAGGGTGCGTCCAGGGATCCAGCCAAATGCTGTTGGAACCCTTCCAGCATAGAGATTTCTGTGAGAAATCCACCCTCTGTTTGAATACCTTTTCAAGCAGGAAAGTTCTTCACTCGCTTTAATTCGTGCTACTCTGCCTTTCATGATGTCCAAGTGTAAAACTCAGATTCTGTCTAAGAACAGAGGATGTTTCAAGCTCTTGTGTTTACAAAGAATGTAGTTACAGTTATAGCCCCCTGTCGGTTTCCGAAATGGACTCAGTAGTAACGTTAGCAAATTTTAACTTGTGAAAGACTTGGCATATTTATATTTATAGACTTTTTTAAGCACATTTACTTGTGTTTCCGCACAGAAGACTGTACAGATGGACAAACTGTTCTGGTTTTTCTCAAACCTGTTCTGGATGTGCTATTTGTTACATCTGTCTGTGGGGGACCCAACAGTCCATTTCCATTGTGCATCCGTCAGGGGAACCCCGTGACCCTAATGCGGACGGCCTCAGTGCCTTTTAAGTCCAAATTCCAGTGGTGGATTTACTTTTTCCGAATGCCAACACCTCTTCCACTGGGTTTGCAAAGACAGATTTTGGTCTTCTTTTGTCGCCCACAGTGCTTGCACTTAGGCTTCAAGCCCTCCAGAATAGATCTGTGGGGTCCCGAGGCAGCGCCGAGCAAAGAGAGCTGGCGGCATCTCCACGTGCGCGGTTGTAGAGGCAGCGCAGTGCCGTGGAGAGCTCGTGGGCAGCGGCTGGCCTTGCTTCCCGCTCTGTGACCTCGGCTTCACCATCTCATCCTCATCACGACAGGGAGACGATCCCTGCTTCCCGGGTGGCTGAGCAGCACATGAGTATTCGTGTCCAGCTGAGAGTGCAGCATCTGGCACCCTTACCTCTGCTCCCTTCTCGTTCTTCGACTTGGCAATTCTACTTAAAAGAATTTGTCTTAAGTCATAAAGAGATATGCCAAGATTTATGTGCTGAGACTTAATGGTTAAATGATTAAATAAATTCTGGAGTAGTCAGACATTGGGAGAACATTTAATGATGAGAAAACAGTCACACTGTAAGATGAAAACAGGAAATTATAAAATATTATCTATTCTATAATATAAGGTCAGGTTCCCCACCCAAATTTCAGGAGGATTCAGAAGCCTACACAGTTATCTTGGAATTTCAGTGAGTTTTGTCATTGTCCTTACTAGTAGTTTCAGTATTTTCCACAATGAACTTTATATTTTATCATCAAAATCATGTTATTGATGGATTAAAATGATATCCTGTCTTATGTTTGCCTATAAGGTAACCGTGTCTGTGTATGTGTGGTATGTGCATGTGTTACGTGTGTGGGGTGCGTGCATGCTGTGGTGTGCAGTAGGTGTGTGTGCGTGTGTGTGCATGTGCGTGTGTATGTGTGCAGTGGACGGGAGTCAGAGGCAACAAGGTAGCCCTGTGTTGATAGCCCAGAAGCTGTGCACGGGTACCTGGGAACTCATTATAACCCCATCTCCACTTCTGTAATTTTGGAAATTTTTTCCTAGTGGGAAGGTAAGTAATGTATAAATAGTGTTTTAACAACTAAGTAGAATAAATGCATGGGAGTTTATGAATTCTATGCAATACCTTTTCTTATATTCTTAAACTTTTAAAAGAAAGAGGACTCAGTTTAGTTTCAAACACTGTGGCTCTTTCTCAAGGACTGAAAGACCCAGGGAGACCCTGGCTGATCCGATGTGCTGTGATCACCTGTGGGCACCTGGCAGAGTGCACCCCCCGACTCCATCCACCAGCCCCTCGCTGCTCTTCACCAGTGGGGCTGATCATAGAGGAAACGGGGTTTGGTCGCTGGTGGTAGTGGTGGTCCCGGTGGCCTAAGAGGTGGCAGGTGTGTAGAAACCTTTTTTCCCTTTTTTAAACTAGGTTTGTGCCTGTCAAGTGCGAGCTACAGGAAAGATGTATGCGTGTAAGAAGCTAGAGAAAAAAAGAATAAAGAGGAGGAAAGGTGAAGCCATGGCTCTCAACGAAAAGAGAATCCTAGAAAAAGTGAATAGCAGATTTGTAGTGAGTATCTGGGTTTAGTCCTCACTGTGGATGGTGCCGTGAGGAATGCTTTCCTAGGCACACCTGCTGCTGGGCCCACCTGCACTGCCGCCACTGCTGGGGGTGTGAGCTGTGCTGCCCCGGCTGGCAGCGGGGCCAGGGGCCGGGGATAGCACGGTCCTGCTGGCAGCCCCTTCTTCCCTATCCACTTCTTACTGAACACATATACAAAGCAGAGGTGATCTCGCCGCCCACTCCCCACCCCCCCCACCCCGGGGCCTGGTCTGTGGGCTCCTCCTCACACCTGGCAGTCCTCCCCTCTCCCAGGCAGCCAGTGCTCATCCTGGGCCATGGGGCCACTGCCTCCTGGGCTCGAAGGCACTGCCTTGAGTCCTCTCTGTGAGGCCGCAGTCTGACACCTGGCCAATGTACCGCTGGCCCTTGGCTAGCCTTCCCCAAACGTATGAAGCCTCAAATCCCACCTTCACTGAGTCAGGCAAGGGTTGGACGAGTGGGGCTGGGGTGAACCCTGACCCTCCCAGGCCCTGTGCTGTGCATGAGGCGCTGTGGCGTTCATCCCCAAACCTAGCTTCTGTCCCCCCGCTTCGTATCTCCTACAGCCTCTGTGGTAACAGGAGGGTCTGCGTGAAGGAGGAGAGGGAAAGGTAACTTAAGAAAGAATTTGTGGTGTTAGTCACTTCTGTCTCAGGACTGAGGTTTGCTGCTTTGTGCTAGGGGACAAACTGCAAATAGTGGCCTTGCACAGCCACCCTCTACATTTACCTCTGAGTATGACAGGTCTCTCCTCGTGCATTCCACGGAAATATTTAATGAAACTGGCTCATCGTGGACTTGTTTAAAATATATTTGTGTAACTACTTTGAAACACAGAGATCCATAATCTAGCTTTATTAAAGGGATATAAATAATACCTATGGTTTGTTCTATTTAAATGAAATATTTTTGTTTCTGTATTCTTGGCTTCTCCCAAGGAACCTAGAAATATTTTCCTTCATTCTTTTTTATTTCTAATTGAAGTATAACTGACATGACAATATCCTGTTAGTTTCAAGTGTACATCATAGTGATTCCATAATTTTATGCATTATGAAATGATCCCTGTGATAAGTCTAGTTACCATCTATCACCACATTGTCACTCCAGTATTATCAACTATATTCCCTATGCTATACATTACATCTCCTTGACATTTGCTTTATAACTAGAAGTTTGTACTTCTGTCTTTTAAAGTTTGTTTACTTATTTAAATAATCTCTATACCCAATGTGGGGCTTGAACTCACGACCCTGAGATTGGGTTGCATGCTCTTGCGAATGAGTCAACCAGGCACCCCAAAGTTTGTACCTCTTAATCCCTTCCACTTATGTTCTGTCCACCAACCCCTCCCTACTATGGTAATCAACAATTTGTTCTCCCTGTCTTGAGTCTGTTTCTGTTTTGTTTGTTAGTTTGTTTTGTTTTTAAGATTCCGTATATGAGTGAAACCATACGGCATTTGTCTTTCTCTGACTGACTTATTTCACTTGGCATAATACCCACTAAGTCTACCCACATTTTGCAAATGGCAAAAATGGTATTTTGATAGGGATTACACTGAATCTGTAGATTGCTTTGGGTAATATGGACATTTTAACAATATTAATTCTTCCAATCTGTGAAGATGGTATATCGTTCCATTTGTTTGTGTTGTCTTCAATTTCTTTCATCAGTCTCTTAGAGTTTTCAGAGTATAAGTCTTTCACCTCCTTGGTTATATTTATTCCTAAGTATTCTATTACTTTAATACAATTGTAAATTGGATTGTTTTCTTTTTTTTAAGATACATTTATTTGAGAGAGAGAGTGTGCACATGTGAGTGGGGGGAGGGGCAGAGGGAGAGAATCTCAAGTAGACTCCCCACTGAGTGCAGAGCCTGATGTGGGGTTCGATCCCACGACCCATGAGATCATTACTTGAGCCAAAATCAAGAGTTGGATGCTTAACCAACTGAGCTACCTTGGTGCCCCTGGGCTTGTTTTCTTAATTTCTATTTCTGATAGCTTGTTATTAGTGTATAGAAACATAACCTGTTTCTATATGTTAATTTTGTACCCTGTGACTTTACTGAATCATTAATTAGTTCTCAAATCTCTTTGGTGGAGTCTTTAGAGTTTTCTATATATAGCATCATGTCATCTGCAAATAGTTTTGCTTTTTCCTTTCCAATTTAGATGCCTTTTATTTCTTTTTCTTGCCTAATTGCTATGGCTATGACTTTCAATACTATGTTGAATAAAAATGGCTAGAGAGGACATCTCTGTCTTGTTCCTGATCTTAGAGGAAAAGCTTTCAGCTTTTCCCCATTCAGGATAATGTTAGCTGTGGGTTTGTCATATGTGACCTTTATTATGTTAAGGTACATTATTTCTATACCCACTTTATTGAAAGCTTTTATCATAAATAGATACTGAATTTTGTCATATGTTTTTTTCTGTATCTGAGATGATCATACGATTTTTACTTTTCATTTTGTTAATATAGTGTATCATCTTGATGTGTTTGTGGATGTTAAACCATCCTTGCATCCCTGGAATAAATCCCTCTTGATTGTGGTTTATGATCCTTTTAAGATATTGTTGAATTGGATTTGGTAATATTTTGTTGAGGATTTTTACATCTCCGTTCATCAGGGTTATTGGCCTGTAATTTTCTTTTTTTGTAATGCCTTTATCTGGTTTCAGTATCAGGGTGATTCTGGCCTTGTAAAATGAATTTGAAAGCCTTCCTTCCTCTTTCAATTTTTTTGGAATAGTTTGAAAGGATAGGTACTAACCCTTCTTTAAATGTTTGGTAGAATTCACCTGTGAAGCCATGTGGTCTTGGGATTTGTTTCTTAGGAGTTTTAAAATTACTGCTTCAATTTCATTACTTATAATTCGTCTGTTCATATTTTCCATTTTTGTGTGATTTGGTCTTGGGAGGTTGGGTTTCTAGGAACTTTTCCATTTCTTCTAGGTTATCCAATATGTTGGTGTGTAATTATTCATACTGATCTCTTATGATTCTTTGTATTTCTGTGGTGTCACTTGCAACTTCTCTTTCATTTCTGATTTTTAAAAAAATTATGTATTTAGATATATATAAACTAGATATATATAAACTAGAAGTTCATTGATTTTATTTATTTTGTCACAGAACCAGGTTTTAGTTTAATTGATCTTTTCTATTGTTTTTTAATCTCTTTAATTTATTTCCACTTTGATCTTTATTATTTCCTCCTTCTACTAGCTTTGGACTTTGTTCTTTTTCTTGTTCCTTTAGATATAGAATGAGATTATTTATTTGGCATTTTTCTTGTTTCTTGGGGTAGGCCTGTGTTGTTATGACTGTCTCTCTTAGAGCTGCTTTTGCTGTGTCCCATAGGTTTTTGGAAAGTTAATTTCCATTTTATTTGTCTGGAGGTAGTTTTTTATTTCCTCTGTGAGTTTTCCTTCATCCTTGATTGTATTTTTTCCTCTCTGCTTACAGTTGATCAGTGGTCCTGACCTGTACCTGTGTAACACTCATTCCCTCCTCCTTCCCCCAGCCCACCCTGGCTGGCCCACAATGTGATTATGCATGTGGACAGTCCAACACTTCCTATATAATTTATTGTGTATCTAGCCAAGTTATTAGATACAATACCAGCCACAAATACTTAGAAAATAAAAACTTTTAATTGATACCATTTACAACAGAATCAAGAAACATCATAATCTAGGCAAAAATTTAATGAAAATGTGCAAGAATTCTACGCTGAGATCTAAAATGCTATTACAAGAAATTAAAGAAGACCAAATAAATGGAAGGGTACCATATTTATGGATTAGAAGTCTCCATGTATGAAGATGTTGGTTTTCCCAAATTGATATATACATTAAATGAATTAAATGCAGTCGCAGTCAAAATCCCAGCAGGGTGTGTGTGTGTGTGTGTGTGTGTGTGTGTGTGTGTGTAAATTGACCTACAAACCAATAGAAAAGTGGGCAAAAAACTTGGACAGGTACTTCACACAAGTAGTTCCAAATGGATAAATATATAAAAGTATGAGAAGTGATTCCTGTATTTGTATATACAGAGAAATGCATACTAAGACCACAATAAGAGACAACTATACCTTCAGCAGCATTGACTGACAACATAAAATGTTGGAAGAATGTGCAGCAGCAAGACCCCTCTTGCACTGTGGGAGGGTGTATTAACTGTAATTTATCTTGTATGCTGAATGTGGGTGTTCCAGAAGCATGGAACATAAGTGCTCAACGATTAGAGCATAGCTTCGATGAATCTGATCATCCCAAGTGTCTTTGTGAAGAAATACACCTACCCACTTAGCCATAGAAAGTTCTCTCCTCTTGGTACAGAACTGCCATAAGATCTTTGACAGGTAAACGTCCAAGCAGCACCAGATGCATGGTATGCACTTCCCTGAAGCATACAGTGTTGGGGCATCCTAATGATAAATCTCCACAGAACATTTGAATAATGTTAGCAAATAGAGTAAATCACCAATGAATGAGCAGGTTTTGTGCTTTGTTTTTTATGATGCTGTTGTCTTTAGGTTAGTTTGTCCTACACTTATGAAACCAAAGATTCCTTGTGCTTGGTGCTAACCATTATGAATGGAGGGGACTTGAAGTTTCACATCCACAACATGGGCAACCCTGGCTTTGATGAGCAGAGAGCTATTTTCTATGCTGCCGAGCTGTCCTGTGGCTTGGAGGATTTACAGAGGGAAAGAATTGTGTACAGGTAAGAACAGCACGAACTCCTGGGGCCTGGGAGCCTGTTCATCCTGAGCCTGAGGCTCCCGCCGGGCTCCCTCTGGCCACCCAGGAGCCTGGGCAGGAGGGCTGCGGTGGAGCCCTTTGGTGGCCATTTGTAGGGTCTGGTCACTCACACTGTTGGGAATATGGTTGATCAGTGGTGGACCTTGGTTTCCTTTTTAGTTCTCTTCGATCTCTAGTAGGTTGGTTTTATTTGTTAAGTTGATCAAATATAGGCAGTGTTACTCATGTAAGCATGAGAAGAGCCCATTTCCAAAATAGTTCTATTTAGGACTGTGGACTCCGTTCCAACAAAATAGTGTCACGACTAAATGTCTCAAAGTAATAATATTTATTTTAGTATTTTACATCTTAGAATTCAGTAAAGAAAATTTAATTTAATTTAATAGGTAGAATTAAATTAGTATGACCAAATATTTAGTTTTAGGGAAAGCGGTCCCTCCAGCCACCCTTTGGGTGTGGAGCTCCTGGGCTCTGACACACTTCTCGACCACTCCCCGTACAGCTCTGTCCCTTTGCCTCTGTGCAGATATCCACCTCCGTGTGCGGACCATTCCCTACAGGCGTTTCTCACTTTGCCCTTTCTCCTATATTTCCAAGGGGTCTGTGTATCCCCCATCTTCCTCATCCAGTTGGTCACCAAATCACCCCTGAATTTCCCTAGTCAGTCTTTAGGGTCACCGGCTTAGTTCGTGTCTTCCTTAGGTTACCTGGCAGGCAGACACTTGAATGGTCTCGCTGTTGCTGGTCTTGCTCCGGGTCCTGCTCTGTGAGACCAATGGCAGGCCTTCCTGTAACGTGGATCTGAGCCTGTCATAGCGTCCCTAGCTTGGAGCCCCGTGGGCCTGGCTCTCCTGACCCTGTGTGATGCCGCTCCCCACTGACTTCTCCAGCCTGGTGCCCCGCTGCACCCTGAATGGGGACTCTCTGCCTTCGTGATGGACACATATTTGCAGCTCCCAGAACTTCTCAAGCGTCCTCACGTCTTCATACCTTTGCACATGCTGTCCGCTTGTCGGAGGCCTTTCTTCACTGCAGCCCCTCTGCCTTCATTCTGGGAAATTGCAGCTCATCCCTAAGCTCCTCACCCCTGATAATGGGGGTGCATGCTCCCCTGGGGCATCTTCAGAGCACCTGTGCTGTCCCACTGAAGGGCTGGTCACACCAGCCGCAAGCTTCTCAGAAGGCCTTTGTTCTGATGAACTCTTGGCTTTGTCTCACATTTCCCAGGCCACATTATTCTCTCTCGAGGGCCAGATATCAGGCCTGGCCACGGGGCTGGTGCAGCACCCCTGAGGTGTTGAGCAAGGGGTGGACTGCTGCCTTGGGAGCCATTCCTACAGACACAGGCCGAGGTCTGAGTGGAGAATGCCTTGTCACCACACTCGCAGGGAGAGGCTGGTGGTCCCGAAGCAAGGAACAAGCCTGTAGGAGCTGTGATTCCTCTTTTACTCCGAAGGACCGTAGAGTTTATTACAATTCAGAACCGTTGAGCCCCCGCTGCTGGCCTCCAGTGTGGAAGACACGCAGGCCTGCCGTGCTTTATGGCTCTTCGCTTCAGTGTGCTTCACGAGTACTGCCTTTTCTACAAATGGAAGCTTGGTGACAGCCCTGCACTGAGCAAGTGCTATGGGTGCTACTTTTCCAGCCACACTGGCTCACTTCGTGTCTGCGTCACATGTCGGTGATTCTTGCAGTGTTTTATACCTTTCATTATTTTACTTGTTAGGGTGATCTCTGATCTCTGATGTTACTTTTGTACTTGTTTGGGGGAGCGACGAACTGCACTCATAAAAGATGGCAAGCGTAACCAGTGTGTGCTGTGTGTTTCTGACTGCTCCACCGACCGGCTGTTTCCCTCTTTCTCCTCCTCTTGGGCCTCCCTGTCCCCTGAGATGCAACAATATGGAGATTAGGCCAATTAATAACCATGCAATGGCCTCTAAGTGCTCAAGTGAAAGGAAGAGTCACACATATCTCACTTGAAATCAAACGCTAGAAATGATAAAGCTTAGTGAGGAAGGCATGTCTAAAGCCGAGATGGGCCAAAAGGTAGGCCTCTTGCGCCAAAAGGCCACGTCACAAACACCAAGGAAAAGTTCTCGAAGAAAGTTAAGAGCGCTACTCGTACTCCTGCAAACGCATGAGTGATAAGAAAGCAAAACGGCCTGATTGCTGATAGGGAGAAAATGGTGGTGGTCTGGGTAGGAGACCAAACCAGCTCAGTGTTCCCTTAAAGCCAAAGCCTAATCCAGAGCAAGGCCCCGACTCTCTTCAATCCACGAAGGCTGAGGGAGGTGAGGAAGCTGCAGAAGAAAAGCCTGCAGCTAGCAGAGGTGGGTTCGTGAGGTTTAAGGAGACACAGAGGTGCCGGGTGCGGCAGCACGTGCTGATGGAGAAGCTGTAGCAGGTGCTGCAGAAGATCCAGCTGGGATCGCTTGTGAAGGCGGCTCCCAAACAGCAGATGCTCCGTGTAGACGCAGCAGCCGTATCTGGGGAGAAGATGCCATCTAGGACTGTCCTAGCTAGACAGGAGACGTCAGCGCCTGGCTTCAGAGGCTCAAGGGACAGGCTGACTCCCCTGTTAGGGGCTAATGCAGCCGGTGACTTTAAGTTGAAGCCAGTGCTCATTTACTATTCTGAAAATTCTCAGGCCCTTAAGAATTACGCTACCTCTCCTCTGCCCGTGCTCTACAAACGGACCACACAGCCTGGACGACAGCATCTCTGTTTACAGCACAGTTTACCAGAGATCTGCAGCCCACTGTTGAGACCTGCTGCTCAGAAGAAAAAGATTCCTTTGGAAAGATTACCGCTGGTTGACTTTGTACCTGGTCAGCCAAGAGCTCTGATGACGTATGGCGAGATCAGTGTTGTTTTCATGCCTGCCGACACAGCGTCCATTCTGCAGCCCACGGAGCAAGGAGTGATTTTGACTTTGAAGTCTTATTATTTAAGAGACACACTTCACAAGGCTGCAGATGCCGTAGATGGTGATTCCTCTGCTCGAGCTGGGTAAGTCGAGAATCTTTTGGGAAGGATTCACCATTCCAGACGCCATTAAGAAAATGTTCCCATGGTTCAATATCAAGACTAACAGGAGTTTGGAAGAAGTGGGTTCCAGCCCTCATGGAGGACGTTGAGGGGTTCACGGCTCAGCGGAGGAAGTCACTGCAGATGTGGCGGAAACAGCCAGAGAACTGGAAGTGGAGCCTGGAGAGGTGAGCGAGCTGCTCCCATCTCAGGATAACACTTGAACGGATGAGGAGGTGCTTCTGTGGAGGAGCAAAGAAGGTGGTTTCTTGAGATGGAGTCTACTGGTGACGATGCTGTGATGAAGATTGTTGAAATACGACAAGGATTTAGAATATTGCATAACCGTAGTTGATAAGCTGGCGGGGTTTGAGAGAACCGACTCCAGTTTTGAGAGAAGTTCTACTGTGGGTAAAATGCTATCAGGCAACATCACATGCTACAGAGAAATCATTTGGGAAAGGAAGAGTCGATCAGTGCAGCAAATTTATTCTCTTGTTTGAAGAAACTGCCACAGACACCCCAACCTTCAGCAGCCCCCCTGTGATCAGTCAGCAGCCGTCACCATCGAGGTAAGACCCTCCACCAGCAAAAGGATTACAGCTTGCTGAAAGCTCTGATGATGGTTAGCAATAAAGCATTTTTTAATTAAGGCATTCATTGTTTTGGGGGCGCCTGGGTGGCTCAGTCGGTGAAGCGTCTGCCTTCGGCTCAGGTCATGAACTGAGAGTCCTGGGATCGAGCCCCAGATTGGGCTCCCTCTGCCCCTCCCCCTGCCCCTTTTCTCTCTCTCTGTCTCAAATAAACTCTTTAAAAAAAGGCATTCATTGTTTTGTGAGACATCATGTTATTGCACACTTAATAGACTACAGTGTAGGGTAAACATAACTTTAATATGCGCTGCAAAACCAAAAAATTCATTTGATTCATTATATTGTGATAGTCACTTAATTCTGGCAGTCTGCAACCAATCCCCTATATCCTCTAAGGTGTGCCTCTATTACTAGATCAGTTAGAAGATTTTCTTCTCCCCCCAACCTTTCACCTCAGGCCCCCACTTGCCCTCAGACAGAGCAGGGAAAAGGCATGGGCTGGCCAGCACTTAGCGGGAACTTAGCGCGTGTCCACAACAGCCACCATTAGGAGGTTCCGCTGTTGAATGAACGACCGATGGCTTTCAGTCTGATGGTGCATCCCCTCCCCTAGAGACCTGTCAAGCACCGCATTCATTCTTTGAAATTCTTTCTTGTTGTCAGAGGTTGCCTCTTGACAACCCTTATCAGACCAGGTGCCAGAAAGATGACCTTTCTTTTTGCAGAGGGAGGGTACAAATAAAAATGCTTTACTATTTCAGCAGTCTAAGGTCAGAGAGGTGGAGGCACTCAGGCCGGGCTTTGAGCCATCCTTAGGGTACAGCATGTTCGCAGTCAGAAGAAGAGCCTGGGTCCCCGCTCACTCTCTGTGGGAGCTGCCACGAGCGTGCCAGGCCTTCACGCGTGGGCCTCTCGTGGAAGCACCAGCACAGATTTGGCAGCTCGGGGGGAGCAGCTAGACCTCATGGGCTCCCAGAATTCTTTCCAGCATAAGCGCTTTAAACTGGTCCAGGCCTGATCAGGGAAGGCTTTCAGGAGGAGCCAGGACTCACGTGGGATCTCGGATAGATGGCTAGGATCGGAGCAGAGGGTGAAGGGCTGTTCTTCCGGGGGAGACGTGCGCCGTGTTTGCGTTCTGGAGAAAGTGGGCAGAGGAGTGCACGTAAACCAGAGTGGCCGTGGAGACAGGAGGAAGGAAGAAGCAAACCTGTTGGCTTTCTCTTGCCCCTCAGGCCCTAGGCTGTGCCCTTTGCATCTGTTACTTATTTGGAGAAAAGGTTAAAAAGTTACTAAAATGCCATAGCATCCTAGAGGCCCTTTTATTCCAGATATGATTATCCCGGAGCATTTCATCTCTCTTTGTCTGTCATCCTCTGCTGTTTGTTCGGATAAAATGCCTGAAACAGCATCACAACAAACCACAGAAGGAGTGCCAGGCTCAGTGTGGAGCAAGCACAGGGCTTACGGGAGTGGGGGGACAGGGACAGGCAGGGAGGTGGTGTTGACTGTGTGAGTGGCCTGGGTGTGTGGTTTTGGGGTGTAGTAGTTTGTGTCATACCTTTAGATATGTCTACTTGTAACGTGGCTTTGTCTGAATTGTTCGATGAGAAAAAGCAAGTGAAAGAAATAAGTGTACATATAGAGAGAGTCTGGAGAGATAGATCATGGTTTTCAGTGTGCAACCATATCTTTATCTAATAGTCAATCATTTGTTTCAAACAAAACAGTACATAAAGACATCTGTGTGGGCACGCATCTCCAGTCCAGCTGAGTACTCTCCCTCCCAATGTCTTTTTGTGACATATTGCCTGTTCACCATGCAGAAATCTGAAGGGGCCTGTTGCCTTTGGGGTTTTAAATGTCCTTCAAAAATTAACTGAGGAACATAGCTTCTGTAAAATCAGATGAACCAAAATGCTTTTAGCTGGGGACAGGCCCCATGAGTGCCCTAGCACCATCTGAATATTAACATGCAGGAATGACCAGATCCTTATTAAATAGCACTTGAGTCTCTGGGCAGTGTGGTTGATCCTTGAACAGCATGGAGGTTGGGACATCGACCCAGTCGAAAATCCACATGTAACTTTGACCCCCCCAAAACTTACCTACTAATAGTCTCCTGTTGACTGGAAGCCTTATGATGACATACACAGTTGATTAACACATATTTTGTATGTTATATGGATTCTGTATTATACTCTTACAGTAAAGCAAGCTAGCAAAAAGGAAATGTTAGTAAGAAAATCATAAGGAAGAGAACATACATCACAGCACTGGGACTGTAAGAAAAACCACGGGTAAGGGGACCCAAGCCGTTCAAACCTATGTTGTTCAAGGGCCAGCTACACTTTCTTTTCACATAAAAGCTTTTCCCAAGACTGGCCTGAAGCCTCAGGGAAGTCCTGGCCTACCAGCAGCTGGATATGGAGAACAACTTTCTCCCTGTTCTTCAGCTGCTCTGGGGACGGTGTGTTCTGCTTTCCATTGTTTGGGTAGTGAGGTGTCTTTTAAATCAGAAGAATTATTTTACATAATAATGTATAGTCTGTATGCAGGTGAATATGGCAAAAGGCTATGAAAATTTTAAAGAATTAGCTTTTAAAAATGTTTTCGATTTTACCACTATGGAAAACAGTAAGGAGGTTCCTCAAAAAAGTAATAATAAAACTGCCATGTAATGTAGCAGTCCCACTTCCGGCGTATTCTAAAGGACATATCCATAGTGTGTCAAAGAGATGTCTGCATCCCCATGCTCACTGCAGTGTTATTCAGAATAGCCAACAGACAGAGACAACCTAGGTGCCCGTCGGTGGGTGGATGGATGAAGAAAATGTGGTATACACATCCACATGGAATTATTATTTGGCCATGAGAATGAAGGAAATCCTGCTATTTGTGACAACACAACGGACCTTGAGAGCACCATGTTAAGTAAGATAAGCCAGACACAGACAAGTACTGCATGATAGCACTGATATGTGGAGTCTTAAAAAAAAATGTCAAGCTTGTGGAAACAGAGTAGAAAAGTGGTCACTAAGGGCTGGGGGGCGGGGAGTAGAAAGATTGGCAAAATGGCACAAACTTTCAGCTATAAGATGAATAGCCTGAGGATATAATGTAAAACATGAAAATAGAGTTGATAACACTATATCGTATAATTGAAATTTGCTAAGGGACTAAGACTTCAATGTTCTCACCCAAAAAAATGTGAGGTGGTAGATGTATTAATGAGCTGGTGTGGGGGAATCCTTTCACAATTTTAAAGAAAAAAAAGTTTTCAATTTCACTGCATTTTCTAGCAATTACAGAAACAATACAATAACATCCAAAACAGATAAATGGGTGAGGGGCTGGAGATGCCTGTGTTGGCTGTTTCTCAGTGCGCTCGCCTGTCAGATTCCAGAAGGGTCAGCCTCCGTGCTCCCTCCTAACCATGGCCATCTCGTCTTGGGCATGCTCACCTTTAAAGAAGAGCTCACACTGCAGAACGGGGCATCATTTCTCTGTCTCTGTAGATCGACCTTTCTGCATATTACATACAAATAGAATCATCATGTGGCCTTTTGCATCTGGCCTCTGTCCACCAGCATAATGTTTTCGAGGTTCGTCCATGTTTTAGCGTTTATCAGTACCTGGGTCTTTTTTATGATGGAATAATATTCCGTTGTCCTTTTGCCAGTTGACGGGTGTTTCTGATTGGTTCCACTTTTTGGCTGTTATCGATAATGCTGCTATGAACATTTGTGTATGAAGTTTTGTTTGGACATATGTTTTCAGTTCTCTTGGGTAGATACCAACAAGTGGAATTTCTCAAGAGCATGGAAAATTTACGTTTACCTTTTAAAGACAGTTTCAAGCTCTCTTCCAAAGCGGCTGTACCATTTTACATTCATTCCAGGGCTCCATCCCCTCACATCGTCTCCAACACTTGTTAGTACCTCCCTGTTTAATGCTAACCCACCTCACTGGCTGTGAAGTGACATCTCATGGTGGGCTTTTGTGTTTTTTGTTTTGTTTTGTTTTTTCTCTTGGTAGTTTTGATTTGTGTTTCCCTGAAGACTGATGACATTGAGCATCTGTTCATGTGCTTATTGACCATCCTCACATGTTCTTTGGTTAAATGTGTATGCAAATATTGTGCCCACTTTCAATTGGATTATTAGCCTTATCACTATTAAGTGGCAAACATTCTTTTTTTTTTTTTTAAGATTTTTATTTATTTATGTGACAGAGAGACAGCCAGCGAGAGAGGGAACACAGCAGGGGGAGTGGGAGAGGAAGAAGCAGGCTCCCAGCGGAGGAGCCTGATGTGGGACTCGATCCCGGAACACCGGGATCACGCCCTGAGCCGAAGGCAGACGCTTTAACGACTGCGCTACCCAGGCGCCCCGTGGCAAACATTCTTTATATATTCTGGATACATGTCCTTTACCAGATGTAAAATTTGCAAATACTTTCTTCCAGTCCGTGGCTTGTCTTTTCATGTTCTTAATGGTGTCTTTTGAATTGTAAAAGTTTTTAATTTTAGTGAAGTCCAACTTATCAGGGTTTTTTTGTTGTTGATTACACTTTTGTTGTTTCTCTAAGAAATCATTGTCTAACCAGCAACGTGAGGATTTTGTTCCATGTTTTCTCTAAAGATTTTATGGTTTTAAGTTTTACTTTTAAACTTATGACCCATGTTAAGTTTTTAGTACAGTGTGGGTGGGTGAGGAGTCCCCATCCCAGCACCATGTGTTGAAGATTCTGTCATTTCCTCATTGAACTGCCTTGGCACTCTTGTCTAAAACTGACCCTGAGAGGGTGGGGTTGTTTCTGGACCCTTGATTCTATTCCATTGGTCTGTACGTCTGTCCTTCTGGCAGTACCATACTGTCGTGATTACTGTGACTTTGTGGTAAGTTCTGAAATTGGGAAGTATGAGGCTTCTAACTTCATTCTTTTTTGAGATTATTTTGGCTATTCTGGGTCCTTTGTATTTCCATATAAATGTTAGGATCAGCTTGTCAGTTTCTGGGACAAAAATTGCTGCTAAGGATTACATTGAATCCATAGTTCAATTTGGAGATAATGGACATCTGAACAATACTAAATCTTCTGACCTATGAACACAGGATATCTTTCCAATTATTTAGATATTTTTAAATTTCTCTTAGGAATATTTCATACTTTTCAGGATATACATCTTGTACTTTTTTTTTTTGCTGTTAAGTTTATTTCCAGATTTATTGTTTTTGATGCCATTTCAAATTCAGTTGTTTCGTTTTTGTTGTTGTTGTTGTTGTTTTTTAGAAAGAGAGCATGAGTGGGTTGGGACAGAGGGAGAAGGAGAGAATCTTTTTTTTTTTTTTTAAGATTTTATTTATTTATTCGACAGAGATAGAGACAGCCAGTGAGAGAGGGAACACAAGCAGGGGGAGTGGGAGAGGAAGAAGCAGGCTAATAGCGGAGGAGCCTGATGTGGGGCTCGATCCCATGACGCCGGGATTAAGCCCTGAGCCGAAGGCAGACGCTTAACCACTGTGCCACCCAGGCGCCCCGAAAAGGAGAGAATCTTAAGCAGGCTTTACACTCAGTGTGGAACCTGATGTGGGGCTTGATCCCACAACCCTGAGATTGTGACCTGAGCCGAAATCAAGAGTCAGGTGCTTAACCAACTGAGCCACCCAGGCGCCCCTACAGTTGTTTTCTTAATTTCATTTTTGGACTATTCCTTGCTAGTGTGTAGAAATACATCTGATTTCTGTACATTGATTTTGTGTCCTCTCTCAACTCCTTTATTAGCTTTAGAAGTTTTGTTGTGAATTCCTTAAAATTTTCTGCATATAGAATCATGTCACCTGGGGTCCCTGGGTGGCGCAGTCGTTAAGTGTCTGCCTTCGGCTCAGGGCGTGATCCCGGAGTTCTGGGATCGAGCCCCACATCAGGCTTCTCTGCTAGGAGCCTGCTTCTTCCTCTCCCACTCCCCCTGCCTGTGTTCCCTCTCTCACTGGCTGTCAAATAAATAAATAAAATCTTTAAAAAAAAAAAAAAAGAATCATGTCACCTGTGAATAAAGACAATAGGCTCATGTTTGTTTGTTTTTTTTTCCCAACTAGAATCCTGCTGCTTCTGTTGGTACTTCACGAGAGGGAAATTTGAATAGACATACAAAAGCTTGAATCAGTGCACCCTCCTGAGTCTTCTGAAGCAGACTAGAAAAATCAGTAATTAAAAACCAGGTTGATGAATGCTGTTTACATTTATATACAGTGAATACAGAGAAAAGACAATTTGAAAATTATGTAACTGAGGTCAGATCTGTCCCTTCCCTCCCATCAAGTATCCTCCGTGTCACTGTCAGAGTCAAAATCTCAGGTTTGCAGACTAGAGGGTCAGGCCTAATATTGTAATTCTTTTATATTTAAGAATGTGGAGGTTGTAATTTTTAACTGATACCAAGTTCAGATATTTAGTGGGTAATAAGGTCTTCAGTTATTTTTCTCTCACTTGGGTTTGATTTTGTTTTACGTTTTCCTTTTGTGTAGATTCTTTAGGTTACAAGGCCAGTTCTCAGATTGAGAGTTGAATTTTGATACTTACCTTAATCATTAAATTGGTTTTGCTTTGTTTTGATTTGTGATCCAGAATCTTCTCAAGACATTTCTTTGCAGTGACAGCTTTATTGTATACTCTTTTACCAATAAATCCACTGTTCTGTGTGGGCATTGGGTGAGTTACTGACATTACTCCTGCCACCGCTGTTACAACACACTTCCTTTCAGAGCCAGCTGAGCCGCAGTGCGTGGTGGCAGCTGAGTGGACGGCTGGAGGGCCGGTTTGGGGCAGGGCCTCTCACGCTGGCCCACAGCCTGCTTTCTGAGCAGCTCTGCAGCGGTGCTGGCCCACACTTGGAGCAGTGAGGGTTAGGGTGTCCCGGGAGAAATTTAAAGTAGTTTGGGGGGCAGGTGTTGTGTTGATGTTGAGCGTAAGCCCACATAAACGAGGAGGCTGTGGAGGTTCCGAGGCAAGGGAGGGCTCCTTTGTTTTTAATAACATAAGGATTTTTTTAATGCAGAAAAGAATAAAGGGAAAACCAAAAATGCTCATCATCCCACCCTGATAGTGCAAGAGCATATGCACATGGCTGGAAAATGCAAAAGCAGAAGCCACCCGCCCCTCGCCCCAAGGGGACCGTGACTGCTGTGGCATGGCTGTCACCACAGGAAGGTTCCTCTGCAGCCACTCAGGGTGCATTCACATCTTCCTGAGCTGCTAACAGGCTCACTTCTCGTCTTTTCCTGGGGGTGTGGGTTTTGGCCTGAGCAGGTTTTACACTAACTGTGGGGTCCTGGGAAGGCTCACTTCAGCTAGCTCCTGGTTCTGCCTCTTTGCAGAGCTTTCCCGAGTCCAGCCGCCTTCCATCTGCTGTTGCTCTCGTGTGGAGGTTCTATTAATCTGGCCACAGACGGAGGGGTGATGCTCAGGGGAGATGGGGTGTTATGATAGGGCCACTTTTGAAACCAGAGTTAAATATAAATCCTCTGAAAAGTAAATATTTTCTTTCAAAAGGAAGAAACAAGCAGTTTGGAATATTACATTTAAGATAGTTTAGCCTTTAGTGATCTGTATTTATTTGAAGTCTGTGGTATCCCTCCTCCAGTCATGGCTGTTGATTACATGCTTCCTGCTGCAAGGCCTGGGCTCCCCCAACCCTGCCTCGCTGCGGAAGTGGGTACATGTGGATCAAGCCACGTTACAAGGGAGGAAACTGAGGCCTAGAGCAGTTCAGGTCACACAGCAGCAGAGCAGCAGAGCTAGGATTTGAATCCATGCCTGTCTGATCCCCAAAGCTGAGTTCTTCTGGTATGGGAAATTTTCAGGTGTTGACATTTTAAGAAGTATATGAATGATAAGAGAAATTGAGCCAAGTTCATTAAGGACTAATTCCTTACTAGGGGGCTGTACCTTCCATCACTGAACTGTCTCAGATCTGCGGACCTGGGCAGAGCACACTGCCGTCACACGCACGGTGTTGGTTGAGATGAATCCTTTGTGGCGTCCTCGTCCTTCCCAGCGACGGCATGAAGGACTCATGACTTGACCCACAAAGGACGGTTTTGTTATCCCCCATTCTTGGCGCTGCTCATAGTAGAGACAGCTGTGGTTATTTCTGCTGGGTGCTGATGAATCAGTGTCGCCTTCTGAATAATTGAGCTTTTTGTTGTTGTCTCTTCCTTTGTAGAGACTTAAAGCCTGAGAATATTCTCCTCGATGACCGTGGTAAGTGAGTGAACTTTTCACGCCTAAAGCATAACACTTTGTTAAGAGGGACTTGGTTATAGAAAGTTGATGGGGGCTTAGCCCATTGTAGAACAGAAACAACAACAAAAAGGGAAACTCTTTGGTATGTGTTATTTTGAAAATATAATAGAGATAACATTGCCATTCCCCTGTATTTAAGCAAGAAGCAGAGTTGGTCATATTTTTCAGTTAATAATTGAGTTTTAGAAGCATATTAAAATATATTCACAGTAAGAACATTTTTCTCTCTCGTATTTCTTGCTGTTGGTCCACATCTTGCTTTTTCCCTTAGAAGTGTTTTTCCACCCAGGATCCCCTAAGAATTTTCCTTTTTAAAAAAATAACGAATAGTTGTTGAATTTTGTCAGTGCTTTTTCTATCAAGATGATTATATGATATTCTTTTTATTCTGTTAATATAGTTAATTTTCAAATATTAAACTAACCTTTCATTTCTGAAATAAATCCAACGTGGGCATAATGAGTTATTCTTTACATAGCTTGCTAGCTTCTGTTTTCTGATATTTTGAAGATGAAGCTGGCTCTGTTTTTGAGGGCCCTGGGTCTCTGTGTCTCTGCAGTGCTGGGAGCGCCAGAATACTGCTGCTGTCTGTGTCCCTGCAGGCTCTCTGGGGGCCCAAAATCTTGGCTCAGCTCCCAGCTGCTCCCAGCCTCTGCAAGAGTCCCAGGTGGGAGCAGCTGGAGAGCGGATGTGTGCATCCCCCACTCCCAGTGAACATCCTCTGGTTTTATCAGGGTTTGCAAATGCTTCTGAGAAAACACTTGTGCCCCTTGCAGCTCACTTCTGGTTGGTTCTCCATGCAGGGTCTCAGTGCATCGGATCCAGTCACTGCCATGGCTCATGGTGCCCTTAAAATATAACTTGTGTACAGTTGTGGTCAGTAGTAGCACGGGCCGCCATGACCTTTGCCACCCTGTCCCAAAGCAGATGCCAAGCGTCACTTCTGTGGTGCTTACTGTTACTTACTCTTTAGATACTGTAGACCTGATCACATTCTTGTTAAGAATGGAAAGGAATGACAGAACTTTGTTTTGCTTTTCTTGATTTCAGGAGACTTTTCATCTTTTCTTTTTGTTTTCCTACTCTTTTAATTTTAAAAGTGTAATCCTGGCTGTACTTTATGACTTATAAATGCGATTGATTTTAGGTTTTTTAATATCATGCATTTAAAATTCCCAAGAACTAATTTCGACCAGAAACCATAGAACATAGGAGTAACTCTTTCGTTTGCCATCTAGACAGCTTTTTGGGGTTTCTGTTTTTGTCTGTAAAGCATAACCTGCCATTTGTAGTGAAATTAGGTTTAAAAAAGATGATTATCAAGAGAACTATAGGCCAATATCTCTGATGAACATAGATACAAAAATCCTCAACAAAATACTAGCAAACCAAATCCAAGAATACATTAAAAAATCATTCACCACAATCAAGTGTGATTTATTCCCAGGATGCAAAGGTGGTCCAATATTCACAAATCAATCAACATAATATATCACATCAATAAGAGAAAGATTAAAACCATATGATCATTTCAATAGATGCAGAAAAAGCATTTGACTAAGTACAATATCCATTCATAATAAAAGCCCTCAACATACCTCAACGTAATAAAGGCCATGTATGAAAAACCCACAGCTAATATCATCCTCAATGGGGAAAAAAACCGAGAGCTTTTCCCCTAAGGTCAGTAACAAGACAACGATGTCCACTCACACCACTTTTATTCAACATGGTACTAGAAGTCCTAGCCACTGCAGTCAGACAAGAAAAAGGAATAAAAGGCATCCAAATTGGTAAGGAAGAAGTAAAACTTTCACTATTTGCAGATGACATGATGCTATATATAGAAAACCCTAAGGACTCCACCAAAAAACTAGTAGAGCTGATAAATGAATTCAGTAAGGTTCCAGGATACAAAATCAATGTACAGAAATCTGTTGCACTTCTATACACCAATAATGAAGCAGTAGAAAGAAAAATTAAGAAAATAATTCTATTTGTAATTATGCCAAAAATAATAAAATACCTAGGAATAAGCTCAACCAGGGAGGTGAAAGGCCCTACTCTGAAAATTTTAAAACATTGGTGAAAGAAACTGAATATGATACAAACAGATGGAAAGATATTCCATGCTCATGGATTGGAAGAACAGATATTATTAAAATGTCTAAACTACTGCGAGCAATCTACAGATTTAATGCAATCCCTATCAAAATGCCAACAGCATTTTTCACAGAACTAGAACAAATAATCTTAAAATTTATATGGAACCACAAAGACCCCAAATAGCCAAAGCAATCTTGAAAAAGAAAAATAAAGCTGGAGGTATCACAATTCCAGATTTCAAGATATATTATAAATCCATAGTGATCAAAAGAGTATGGTACTGGCACAAAAATAGACACACAGATCAACAGAGTAGAAAACCCATAAATAAACCCACAATTATATATGGGTTTATTTAATTAATCTTCAACGAAGGAGGCAAGAATATGCAATGGGAAAAAGACAGTCTCTTCTACAAATGGTGTTGGGAAAACTGGACCACTTTCTTATGCCATACACAGCAATAAACTCAAAATAGATTAAGGGCCTAAATGTGAGACCTGAAACCGTAAAAGTCCTAGAAGAGAGCACAGGCAGTAATTTCTCTGACATTAGCCATAACAATGTTTTTTTTTTTTTTTAAGATATGCCTCCTGAGGCAAGGGAAACAAAAGAAAAAATTATGTCTTGGGATTACATCAAAATAAAATTTTCTGCATAGCAAAAGAAACAATCAACAAAACAAAAGGACAATCTGCTGAATAGGAGGAGATATTTGCAAATGGCACATCCAGTAAAGGGTTAGTACCCAACATATATAAAGAACTTCTAAAATTCAATACCCAAGAGACAAATAATCTAATTAGAAATAGGCAGAAGACGTGAACAGACGTTTCTCCAAAGAAGACATGCAGATGGCCAATAGACACATGAAAAGATGCTCAACATCCCTTATCATCAGGGAAATGCAAATCAAAAATCACGGTGAGACATCACCTCACACCTGTCAGATGGCTAAAAACAACACAAGAAAGAACGAGTGTTGGTGAGGATGTGGAGAAAAAGGAACCCTCAGGCACTATTGGTGGGAATGCAAACTGGTGTGGCCACTGTGGAAGACAGTATGGAGGTTCCTCAAAAAATTAAAAATAGAAATACCATTTGATCCAGTAATCACACTACTGGGTATTTACCCAAAGAATGTGAGAACACTAATTCAAAGGGACACACGCATCCCTATGTTTATTGCAGCATTGTTTACAACAGCCAAACTATGGGAGCAGCCTAAGGGTCCATCGACTGATGGATGGATAAAGAAGAGGTGATACATATATACAATGGAATATTATTCAGCCTTAAAAGAATGAAATCTTGCCATTTGCAACAACATGGATGTATCTAGAGAGTATAATGCTAAACGAAATAAGTTAGAGAAAGACAAATACCATATGATTTCACTCATACATGGAATTTAAGAAACAAAACAAATGAACAAAGGGGGAAAAAAAGAGAAACCAAGAAACAGACTCTTAACTACAGAGAACAAACTGATGGTCACCAGAGGGAGGTGGTGGGGGGATGGGTGAAACAAGTGAAGGGCATGAAGAGGACACTTACTGTGATGAGTACCGAGTGATATATGGAAGTGTTGAATCACTATATTGTACACCCGAAACTAATAAAACACTGTTAACTATATTGGAATTAAAATAAAATTTAAATTTAAAACAGGCTGAATAGGGACACCTGGGTGGCTCAGTTGATTAAGCGTCTGCCTTCAGCTCAGGTCATGATCTCAGCAGCCTGGGATGGAGTCCTGTGCCAATCTCTCCACTCTGCAGGTAGTCGGTTTGTCCCCCTCGCTTTCCTCTGTGCTTGCTCTCTCTCTCAAATAAATAAATGAAATATTATTTTAAAAAGCTGATTATCGTCTATTTTAGGTTGTTAGGTACATTTACTGTTTGTCCATCCTAAATATGTCAGCCCTCTTTTTTGAAAACTTGTAATAAGAGGGACTTGGTTTGTGAAATTTAACCGGTAGTTGAGATAAAAAAGAAAACTCTATCATGCCTATATTTTCTATAGAAGAGACTTCAGTTTTATGCAGTAGGTGTATTCCTAACAAGCAGGATAAGCAGTGAATCTTTGTAAAGACTAGTAGCATTTTATTATTGACAATGATCTTAAAGGAAATCCTATACATCATATTCTTCTAGCTATAAAATGTATATTGAAGATAAGGATACTATTTTTTTAACTATTACTTGTTATACTATTATTACCCAAAAGTATTATTACATCCAAAAGTATTTAACAATTCCTTGGGGCACCCGTGTAGCTCAGTTGGTTAAGCATCCGACTCTTGATTTTGGCTCAGGTCATGATCTCAGGGTCATGAGATCAAACTCCACATCGGGCTCTGTGCTGAGTGTGGAGCCTGCTTAAGATTCTTTTTTTTTTTTTTAAAGATTTTATTTATTTATTCGACAGAGATAGAGACAGCCAGCGAGAGAGGGAACACAAGCAGGTGGAGTGGGGAGGAAGAAGCAGGCTCATAGCGGAGGAGCCTGATGTGGGGCTCGATCCCATAACGCCGGGATCACGTCCTGAGCCGAAGGCAGACGCTTAACCTCTGTGCCACCCAGGCGCCCCCTTGCTTAAGATTCTCTCTCTCCCTCTCCTTCTGCCCCTCCTATCAGCTTTAAATCTTCCTTAATTATTTCATAAATGTTTTTATAGTTGTGTATTGAATATAGCATGAAGTTCATATTACATTTGGTTGGTATCTTGTTGAGTTTTTAAAATTTCATAGGTTCCTCCTCCCTGCTTCTTTGTATCATTTATTTGTTTTTGAAACCAGTGTTAGGGGTCAAATTGTGTCCCTCTAAAATTCATGTCATGAAGCCCTAAGCCCCAGTACCTCAGAATGTGACTGTATAGCTGACCTTTGAACCATGTAGGGATTAGGGGCACCAACTCCCCACACAGTCAAAAATCTGCATATAACTTTTCTTTTTTTTTTTTTTTAAGAGAGAGAGCAAGCTGGAGAGGGGGAGGGGCAGAGAGAGAGAGAGTCTTTTTTTTTTTTTTAAAGATTTTATGTATTTATTTGACAGAGAGAGACAGCCAGTGAGAGAGGGAACACCAGCAGGGGGAGTGGGAGAGGGAGAGGGAGAAGCAGGCTCCCCCCACCACGCTGAGCAGGGAGCCCAATGCAGGGCTCGATCTTAGCACCCTGGGATCACACCCTGAGTCACAGGCAGACGCTTAACGACTGAGCCACCCAGGCGCCCTGAGAGAGAGAGAGTCTTAAGCAGACTCTGCACTCAGCATGGAGCCTGACATGGGGCTCCATCTCACGACCCTGAGATCATGACCTGAGTCGAAATCAAAAATGTTAAGAAAATCATAAGAAAGAAAATCATAAGGAAGTGTAAATGCATTTCCAGTGCTGTCCGTACTAAAAAAAGCGCATGTATAAGTGCACCCATGAAGTTCCGACCTATAGTGTTCAAGTGTCAACCATGTTTGGATGAAGGTCTTTAAAGATGTGATTACAGCTGAATGAGGCCACTAGGGAGAGTCCTAATCGGATATGACTGGTGTTCTTACAAGAGGAGGAGATGAGGACTCAGACGTGCACAGAGGGAAGAGGCTGTGAATACAGGGTGAGAGCCATCGTCTACACACCAGGCAGAGGGGCCCACCCTCTGGCTCTGGATCTTGGACTTCCAGTCTCCGGGGTTGTGGGCAAATAAATATCCGTCCGTTCAGCTCCCAGCTGTGGTGCTTTGGTTATGGCAGCCCTGGCAGTCTAGAACAGACATTTGTCCTATTGAAGTTCCCGGGTTGTGGATTTGGCTGGATTTAACATGTTGCTTGCCTCCCCTATTCTTCCTGTAAGCCAGCGGTTAGATCTGGAGGCTGGAATTGGTCCAGGTTTGATTTTTGGTGAGCATACTTGGTGTGTCCTTCCTGTTGTATGACATCAGGAGGCATGTGAGGACTGAGTGTCTCTCCTTTATGATGTTCACAGTGATGAGTGGTTTCACACCTTGGTCAGCCTGATCTCTCCATTATCCATTTCCCACCAATTTTTCACTTAATGGATGAAGGATCAATGTCAAGATACAGCATTTCATTGGGGCTGTAAAGTGACGGCATTCTAATTCTGTCATTCCTGGTGCACTTAATTGTTGAGATGCATCTGTAAAAAAGAACCTTGTCTACCTGTTTGTTCAGGAAAAGCAGGTGAAATACATGAATGCTTCCTTTTATTTCTACTTTTCAGGAGATCGTGTTAGCTCTCTATCGTTCTCTAAGATGATCAAGGAAGTTTTCATTTTATTCTGTTTTGGTATCATTAATGAATGTATGAATTTTAACACTTTGATAGGGTTTAATCCATTGGAGTAATCATTCTTTATGATTTTTTTGTCCCTTCTTTGGCCAGCGGATGCCCAGTAGCCTCTAATGATTTCCTTGTTTTCTGCTATTATTTCTTATTGAAGATGTTCCAGGATGACCTTGCATGTGTGCTAACTGAGACCTGGAGTCGACCCTGTCTCCAAGGGGCCTGATCCTCTGTGTGGAGATCTCAGTGTGGGAGCCAGGTGCCCTTGCTGCCCTGCTGGTCATTCTTCCCAGGCCCTTTTTGGGAGAGAACACATCTGTTCTCGTTTTAAAAGAAAATATCCATCATGGATTCATATTGATATTTCTAATTCTCATTTTACTTCTTCATTTCACATTTGTGGGTTTTTTTCTCCTATTGCTGAAAATATTAGTTCCTAATGACATTAATATGATTACAGTATTTTTCTCTGCTTTTTAAATATGTAACATAGACTGCTCTACAACACTAAATGGAGATCTTCCTTATTTCTTCATCTGGCTGCCTGTGGATGGACTGGCTCGGTCTGCCCGGTCCACGCTGCCCGGTAACCGGCTGCTCCCAGCTCTCTGTCATTAGTGCTGCAGTGCCCAACCCTGTGGGCATGTCATTTCCTGCTTTTTCCAGTGTGTCCTTGGGATGGGCCCCTGGGGGGGTGTGAGGCTGGAGAAGAGGTTCATGTGCAGTTTCTCAGACGTTGCCAGTTCCCTGCGGCGGAGCTGTGCTGGTCTGTGTGAGCACTAGTAGGGCACGCGTGCACCTGCTTCCCTGTGGCCCCACCGACAGACTGGGTTCTCAAACTGAGTCTTCATCCATTTGTCGGCAGTTTGGCTTTTCATTTCTCCTTGGAAAAAAATCACTTTTTAAAAGAAAAATAAGAAAGGATACTTAAAATTTTACAACATGCCAGTACTCTACTTAAACATGAAATATATAAAAGCTGCCTTATTGAGGAAATCTTCCTGTACAAAAGCAGAAAACTGAGTCACACTGATGAGGGAACTCAAACCAGAGGCAGAGAGGGGACTCAACCCCAGGCTGCGTGGCTCCAGCCTCCCACCTCCCCCAGTGCGGGTGCACTGCGGGGAGTAACGTGACTCACAGTGCTGGCGTGCTAGGGGAAGGCCCATTTTCCCATCTAAGGCATGATGCAGTCTGTGTTAAAGCTAATTCAGTGCCGCGAGGGCATGTGGTGGATTTTCAGTGTTGAGCACATGCTTATTGGTTGGTTCATTCATTTCGTTGATCGTATTTATTGAGCACCTACTATATGCAGGTACACTATCAGGAGCTGGAGACACACGGCCAACAAGGTGAGTGGGGCGTCTGCCTCCAGGGCTGGTTTATCTTTCTAGACTCTCAAAAGAAAGTTTTCTATAAATTGTTATTTTCATACTGAGTTTAATAACTATGTAAATCTTTCTATATAAAGGCATTAACACACAACATAGTCTCTTGAGTTTCCTTGATTTTATTTATTTTGCTATTACAATTTGTTCTTCAGAGAAAAACTCCTATTATTTGCCTGTTGTTGTTCCTGTATATAAGCCTACTGGTATTCTGACAAAACGTGTTCGTTTTCTCTTGTGTAGTTCATATACTGTTCGTTATAGTTGTGTTTATGGATCTGGTAGTTATAGGAAATTAAATAAAAAACACAGTGCTTCTATCGTATTAAGTGGTTGTCTGTGGTTAAAGGGCTTTCTGATTAGTAGCTAGCTATAACTCCAATTTCCTGTTGTGTTAGTGGAACCAAATGTTCTGCATAGTATTTTACTAGATGTGGAGAAGTTAGATGTAATTTTAGATTTTTTTCCCCACTGTTTATTGTCATGAATATGTCAGCATGCCGCCTGTGGTTTGTAATGTGTTTGAACACACACAGGGCACATCCGGATCTCAGACCTGGGTTTAGCCACGGAGATCCCGGAAGGGGGGACCATCCGAGGAAGAGTGGGGACCGTCGGCTACATGGGTATGTGAAAGGCTGCTTCCAGATCCTTGTGCTTTCTGTCTGGACGCCCGCGTCCTCACAACACAGAGAAGTTCTAAGCCACTTGGAGGGAGCACGGGTAGTGTTGGAAGTCTGTGCCCGGCCAGTGCTGACCCTGCAGGGGAGTCCTCCTGGCTGCCCTCCTGTCTTACAGAGACCAGGTGTGAGGCCGGCAGAGGTCATGCAGCTGAGTGAGGGCAGAATCAGGGCAGGACGGGGCCCACACTCTGCTGCTGCCACCATCCTGGGCACACTGGCCTCTCTGGGCCCTTTCGAACTCGTGTTCCCCTGGTTATTGCAAAGCCTCTGTGCCTGGGAGGCCCTGGCCTGGGCTCAGCTCCCAGCCCGGCGGTGCCAGCCTGACCCAGGCATGGCCTCTGACATGAGGGAACCCGAGGGCCTCCGCAGAGTCCTGCAGGAACATCCCATGCCCCACTGTGTCTTCAGTCAGCTGCTGTAGAGGGTCAGTGCCCTCGGGGCACCCGTGGGTGTGGCTCTGCGTGTCTGAGGGAGCACCCTGCTCAGGAGGCAGGGTCTGCCCTACAGCACCGGTTCCCCACGTGTGCTGCTCATTTCATGCCCAGGGGATAGCACAGACTATTTCCAATAACCCGTTTGTTGAAATATAAGTCACATACCATGAAATCCACCACTCAGAAGTGTATACTGGAGTGGATTTCCGCACGCACACAGAGCTGTGCAACCACCACTACCAGAAAGAGACCCCGGGCCCATGAGCATCCCCTCCGGCCCCGGCCCTGCAGCCGCTCGCCTGCTCTGTGTCTCTACGACTTGTCTCTTCTGCCTGCTTCATGTAAATAGGATCCACACTCTTGGGCCTTCTGTGTCTGTCTTCTGCCCCTTAACACATTTCCAGGGTTCATGTTGTAACAAACATTAAGTTTATAATGTGTTATTTGGAATTAATTACAAGAAAATTTAAAACCAAAATTTAATTTAAATTTCCCTGTATTTGTTATGTAGCTCCTGAAGTTATCAATAATGAAAACTATACATTTAGTCCTGATTGGTGGGGACTTGGCTGTCTGATATATGAAATGATTGAGGGACATTCTCCATTCAGAAAATTCAAAGAGAAAGTCAAGCGAGAGGAGGTGGACCGAAGAGTGAGGAAGGACACCGAGCAGTATTCAGAGAAGTTTTCGGAGGACGCCAAGTCCGTCTGCCAGATGGTGGGTCGAGCTCTGGGGAGGTTGGGGTGGAAGCCCTAGCTCACTGGGGTTGTTTCCACTAGCAGTCGCCCTGCCACACAGCCACCAGTGAGTCAGGGCCTTGCCTAGGAAACGACGTGATTGGGCTTCCAACCAATGGGAGCGAAGCAGAGCAGTGCCTTGTTTGATTTCTCAAAAGATGCCCCTGAGAGGGAAGAGTGGTACCAAGGTCACTCATTTCCTGTCAAACTAAAGATCAAATAGAAGCTTGTTTCTTAGGAACAGTGAGGTTTTTCTGTCTGCCCATATTTCTTTCCTCTTTAACTGGCTGCCAGGGATCATGGTCTTGATGGGCCGCCACATGTCTGCCACTTTCCTGGATGTGTTAAGGGCCCCATGAGGCTGCGTGTCACAGTGGAGAGAAGAGAAGAGGACAGAGACTGCAGGGCTGGGGGCAGACAGAGCAGTGGTTGAACCATGGTTGGTGGAATCATAGTGGGTTATGGGAGGATGCGGAAGGGGGTCTCAGGGCAGAGTCATGAGTCTGGAGGCAAAGGTGTGAGCACGGCTTGTTGGAGCCATGGCCCCTCTCGCCAGAGTTGGAGAGTCTGGGAGCGCACGGAGAGGAAAGCAGGACTGGCTGGTCATGAAGAGTTGAGGGGGAGAGTGGGGGGTGGGGACGGACAGAGAGGCAGGCTGTGGGTCCTCAATTGGGTGCCTGTGGGAGCCAGCAGCCGCGTACCCGTTACTGAAAGCGTCAGTAACTTGGATGAGTTGTCGGTGGTTGGAGATAGCGATTTTGTTTCCCCTTCCCTGTTGTTGCCATATGTGGAGTGATGAGTGTTAGTGGCCTGTCACAAGCAGTGGGGACCACGCTGGCCTTCCTTCCCGCCAGCTCGTTCCACGTGGAGCTGGCGGTGGTTAGCCAGCTCCTCCAGGTTTAATAGCATTCTGGCTGAGCTGCTATCTGACCGGTGCTTGCCACCCACCAGGCACGGATAAGGGCTGCAGGAATATAAAGATATATGTTGGAAGTACAGCCTGCCCCTAAGGAGCTCACAGATTAATGGCAGGCCTAGAACAAATATGAAAAATAACTATGGTGAAAAAGCAGAATTTGATGGGTGCCATAAATGAGAGAAACAAGGGCTCAAGGGTTTTCAGGATGGAGAAATGCTGTGTTCTGGTAGGGGTGCTGGGGAAGGCAGGCGGTGCCTGAGTGAGAACTAGGGTTGGGACTCCGATCTCTGGCTTGCAGGTTGTGCTGGGGGCCACATCTCAGCTCCCTACACCAGGCTTCCCTGTCTGGCCTCTGGTCTCTCGTCTATGACGTTTGCATGGTGATAACCTGACCTTCACAGGCTCGCTGGGAAGGGGCGATGTAGGAGTGCGTGTGACGTGCCTAGTGACACACAAATCCTCAGTAGCTCCTGTGAGCGGAGACAGCTGGCTCTTGGAGAGTGGGTTTAACCCCAGCAGATGGGGACTGGAGGAGAGGGCATCTCAGGAGGCAGGGGGCATTTGGAGAGGACAGCACCTGGGGACAGGGACGGTGGGCCGGGCCCCGTGCCCAGTGCACTTGCAGAGGGGGCGCTGCAGGCCTGTGCATGGCTCTTCCCCCTCTCTGCCTCTCCTCTGCCCAGCACCTGCTCCCAGCACGCTGCAGCCATGCCAAGTGAGCATGCAGATGTGGCGTGAGGTCAGAGCGTGGCACTTGTGTAGGACAGAGCAAGTGGCTTTTCACACCGACCCAAACAGGTGGCCAGAGTGGCGCCTGACATGTGGACACCTGTCTGTAGTTTCCAAAGCTCTATGATGTATTGCCTCCTTTGACCCTAAGAGTGGACTTCTAAGGGGTTTTTCTTAGCCTCACAGTTTTTTTTTTGTTTGTTTGTTTTGTTTTTTTATAATAATATTTTTTATTATATTATGTTAGTCACCATACAGTACATCCCTGGTTTTTGATGTAAAGTTGGATGATTCATTAGCTGCGTATAACACCCAGTGCACCACGCAATACGTGCTCTCCTTAATACCCATCACCAGCCTATCCCATTCCCCCACGCCCTCCCCTCTGAAGCCCTCAGTTTGTTTCTTAGCCTCACAGTTGAAAGATTAAGAGTTTGATTTTTTTAAAAGATTTTATTTATTTATTTTAGAGAGAGAGAGAGCGCGCGGGTGAGCACTTGTGTGGGGGGAGGGGCTGAGGGAGCAGGAGAAGCAGACTCCCTGCTGAGCACGGAACCCCCGACCCTGAGAACACGACCTGAGCTGAAATCAAGCGTTGGCAGCTTAACCGACTGAGCCACCCAGGCGCCCCTAAGAATTTGATTTTTGTGATATCCCATAACGGGATGTCAGTGGGCAAGCTTGAACCCAGGCCTTCTGACCACAAGTCCACGGCCATCTGACCGGTGTGTGTCAGCAGCAGGCTTGATGATGGAGTCCTGGAACCTCTGAGACGCTGGGACTTTTCAGATCTGTTTTTAATGAGCAAAGCATGCCAAGAATAACTGCCCTGAGCAAATCTTGTTGAGCCCTCGCCCTGGCGAGGTGCGGGGGCTACAGCAGCGAGTGGGAGTTCCCACGGCCCTACCTCTGCAGGTGTGGGTCCAGCAGGAGGGACTGGCCCTGAGCATGTCCCCAAGTGATGGCGTCACACCAGGAGGGACGGGTGTCCTAAGGGAGCATGCTCCGAGGTAGGAAGCTGGAGCCCGGCTCAGCCAGACAAAGGGTCTTCTAGACAGAGGATGTAGTGCGTGTGCAGGCCGTGAGACGGTGAGCAAGGGGGTGTGTGCTGCTTTGAGTCTACGCAGTGAAGGCTGCAGGGGTGTGCGGGCCGGTGCACACACACCAGGCGCAGAATGTGCTCGGCTCTTTGCCTGGGAATTTGGTTACTCTTCAGAAAAGCGGTGGGTGCGGGCTGCGAGATGAGGCCAGGGTCAGCAGACTTCTCCGTGAGGGGCCAGGTGCTTAGGCTTTGCTGGTCCCTCGCACCACTGTCGCGCTCCACTCCCAGGGCGCAGCAGCACGGGCCGGGCTGGGCTGTGCTGTGCTGAAACCTTGGCGAGGTCAGGCCTGGCCCTGCTTTAGAGCCTGACCTGTCCCGTGTTGCTCTGAGCACAGCCAAGCCTTTCTGACTGATGATAACTGTGGATGAGGCCCTATTTGGTGAAAATTATGAATATATGAGTAAGGAATACTTTTGAAAGAGATGCTGTCTGTTCATTTTAAGAATATACACTTTCTAGAATTTGGTTTGCCGAATTTTTGCCTCATATGAGCTCCTTAGTGATCTATTTAATGGATAGATTAAAGTAGTCTCTATTTATAAACATAACATTAGAATGGTGTCTGTGAAGTTCTTGACAGTTCCTGTTTCTTTTAAAAGTGTCCCCTAATTTTTACATGGCTAAAACTTTTTCCTTAAGGATTTACTTAGCCAACCTTTACTTGCTGGTAGCTCAAAGGCTGTTACATTAGTTCCACTCCTTTTTGAAGCATCGTCTCTTCTAAATTCGTGAAATCTGAATTAAGGAGGTTTGGGCGAAACTTTGAAATTTGAGTAACTTTGTTTGGATGGAGGTGCTCTTTGCCACCCCTGATTTTTTGCTTATTATTATGGAGACTTTCCGAGTTCTCTCTTCTATCCTAAAAGCTTAAATTGACTCCGTTTCTGCCTTTTGCATAGTTACTCACCAAGAATCCCAAACAGCGGCTGGGCAGCAAGGCCGGAGCAGTGGAAGTGAAAGCTCACCCCGTGTTCAAGGATATTAACTTCAAGAGGCTGGAAGCAAATATATTAGATCCACCTTTCTGTCCTGATGTAAGTACGTTGCCCAGACAGGAGCAGGGTGTTCAAGAAAATGGATCCACAGAACCCCGTGATTTTCTAGCAGATGCAGGGCCACTGGTGCCACCTGGCTGTGCTTCTCCTCGGGTGCCCCCTCCCAGCACCTGGCCCCTTACCACACTGTCCTCACAGGTCCCCATGGGCCTTCCTGGCAGCCAACCCTGGCTCTGCCCTGCTCGGAGCCCCGGCACCACCCCACCGCCTCCTCGGCGGGCCCTGAAAGGCCTTCCATGTGACAGCATCCCCTTTCTTGTGTCAGTGCCAGCACACCCACCTCTGTAGTCTGGGAAGCCCTTCCGCTCTCTGTGTCTCCAAGGTCCTGGCTCCATGCCGCCTGCAGGGAGCCCTGGAGGTCACCTGATCCTCCTGTGAGCCTGCCGCGGAGGCCTACTCAGGGGCCAGGTCCGCGCGCTTAGCACAGGGCCCGGCTTGGGTCAGTCCTTGGTGGGAACACCCGCAGGCAGGAAATCCATGCTGAGGAAAGCAGAAATGAACGGACAGCAGTCTGTCCTTAACAGAAATGTGGAGATAATTCTGCAGGACATGATGGAACTGAGGTGTACAATTGAAACATTTTTAGTTGTACAAGTCAGGACTTACTATGTTTTTATATTCCAGTATGTTGTAGTAGTAGCTCCTTTCTTTGAGTGAGTTCACACATTGCATATTTACTGAGTGCCTACCACCTGCTAGACACAGATGGAGGTGTTAGGACCCCAGGGAGCACAAGAAAGCAAGGTCTTGCCCCGTGTCGCTTGCTCCAGCCCGCAAATGTGGGCAGCGGAACAAATGACGAACGGAGCGAACCACTGGACAGGGATGTGCACCCCAGGGACTTGACGTGGGCCATCAGGTGTGAAAGGAGCAGGGAAGGCAGTCTTCTCCAGGAAGCGGCGATGACTCCCCTTGCTGTGTTCAGAGGCCTGGGGCAGGGCCTGCCAGGTCGAGGCTCCGGGGCTGACTTTCTGGGTATTCTACTGAATGTAACCAGAGGAATTGTGAGGGCCCACTGACAGGGGAGTCCCGTGGTAACGGTCAGGCAGTCTTGTCCGGGGGGGTGGGCAGGACAGGGTTCTGGGCCTTCAGCCTGGGCTCAGTCCTCACCAGACTTCCCCTGGACTGTCTTCTGAGTGGGGCCCCCACTTGCTTCCATGGCCCCGCTGTGTGGGGACTGAATGGGTAGTGGCTGCTCTGAGGTTGCAGACCAGCGGCCTATTGAATGGCCCTTGTTAGATCATGCAGGTTCCCGCCCGCGGGTAGGGCGGTTCTCAGAACTACCGGCGTCTTGCACGATCATGGTTTGGCCGGTAGCTAGACTCCCGTGTTTACGTTCCTGATTTCCAGGAGCTCAGGTGGCTGCACTGGAGGAGGCCACGGCCCAGGCCCAGACGCGCCCTGCTGGCTTGCCCCCCGAAGGGCAGCAGGCTGGGGCTCCTGTCCCAGAGGAGGGGCAGCTGGAGGCCACTAGATGAGCTCTGACAGGAGGTCAAGAAGCAGGACCTGCCCTTTTTCACCTAGACTCTGCGTGGGGCACTTCACAAGGAGGAGGCCAAGGGTTCCATGGCCTTCCATCCCGCCTCTGCCTGTCACCCATTTTCCACCGCAGGAAAGGGAAGGGTGGGGCCCTCGGGAGGTTTGCAGACCAGAGGGCATCCACGGGGTCTGTGACCGAGAAGAGCTCCCAAGAGGGAGGAAAAGGCTTCAAATACAGTGTGAATGCATCGATTTCACACGCGCTGCATTCTTAGTAATTAAGGAGACTAAGAATGACTCCAGTAATCCCAGAGCCAACGCCTCTTTGTTGTTGGTGCACAGCCGCACGCCATTTACTGTAAGGACGTCGTGGACATCGAGCAGTTCTCCACGGTGAGAGGGGTCTACCTGGACACCGCAGACGACACATTCTACAGTCAGTTTGCTACGGGCTGTGTCTCCATCCCCTGGCAGAACGAGGTACTGCCTGTTTGTACTGGGTATAGCACCAGGAGAAAAAAATCCTGCCCGTGTGCGTACGTGTGCATGTGTGTCTGTGTCTGTGTGTGTGTGCATGTGTGTCTGTGTGCATGTGTGCGTGTGTGCATGTGTGTCTGTGTGCATGTGCGTGTGTGTGCATGTGTGTCTGTGTGTGTCTGTGTGTGCATGTGTCTCTGTGCATGCATGCATGTGTGTGTCTGTGTGCGTGCGTGCATGTGCGTGTGTGTGCATGTGTGTGTCTGTGTGCGCATGTGTCTCTGTGCATGCATGCGTGTGTGTGTCTGTGTGCGTGCGTGCGTGCATGCATGTGTGCATGTGTCGGTGTGTGTGTGTGTAGGTAAGATTATGCAAGGCAGCTGCCCTGGTGCCTGCACAGGAGGGGGACAGTTCACCACCCTGGGTCCCACTTTCAAAGCGGGCCTGGCCGGTACCCAGTCCTTACCTGCTCTGGGGGGTGCACTCACAGGGAGGAAGAAGAGGCTGCGTTCCCTGCCCCAAGCATGGGAACGGGAGTGGCCCCCGTGTGCCGAGCTGGGTGTCGGGCAGGAAATGGCTGACCGACCTCGTGATGTCTCTCCCCTTTTCTGTCCTGCTCTTGTGTGGACACAGATGATCGAATCGGGTTGTTTTAAGGACATCAATGAAGATGAGCCTGAAGAAAACATGGTGTTGAATGTAGAAGAGAAAATGCATCACCCGGTTCCCAAACCAAAGAGAGGCTTCTTCTACAGACTCTTCAGGAGAGGGGTAAGGGTAACAAGCATTTTGTTATTTTGGGTGTTTTTTTTTTTAATGGGATGTGTTAAAAGAAAAGAAATATTTCACCAAGGTAAAAACTTTCTTTTCTCAGCTTTCTTATTAAGACATTTCACGTAATTTAAGAGCTCTAGCCCTATGGTGCAATTTGAGCCCCACCAGAAAAATCCTCACTATGTCGTTTGCTGTTGGTGTGAAGACTCTGTTCTGACGCACAAAGGAAAAAAGGCTCGCCGGCAGGCGGCCCAGACCCTCCCTCAGTGAGGCGGTGCGTGAGCTCGCTCGCAACCGAGCGTCCGGTCGTGGAGCAGCTAGTCATGTAGATCGCCGTCCCCACTCCGACGTGGCTGCGGGTCCCTCCAGGGCCTGCTCTCGTACGGGACGTGGGAGAGCGGCGCCGACAGACTCCCTGGGGTAGCATGATACTAAGGATGTTTTTCCTAGTGAAGGTTTTCTCCTTGGACCAAGGCATCGCCCTGCTTTGTACCCTGTACGTTCGCGAAGACTTTATTCAGAGGTTGTCCACTAACATTAAAGTCCCTCTTTGCTCAGCATGAAAAACAAGCCTTAGGTGGGAAAGTTCTGTCAGGGCGCGTCCACCAGGACCACCTTTCCTCGGAGAACGGGGGACAGGTGTGGATTAGTGCCATGGGTCTCCCAGGCAGCCAGTCTCTCCATGTGCAGGAAGTCCTGCCTGGACATGCTCCGCACGCCAGCCCACCCTGAGCAGGGGGAGCCGGTCAGGGACACTGCAGCCGTGGACGTCACAGTGCAGGATGGGCTGCTCTGTGCTACCATGGTGCTGACAGGAGGAGCCCGGGCCTCGTTCCCTTGCAGCGCTCAGCTCGGGTCATGTAATTGCATTGAGTGTGCAACAGAGAAAGCGAACCTGAGATGCTGTGTGTGTGTGTGTGTGTGTGTGTGTGTGTGTGTGAACTGAGCATCCTCCGTACCGTGAGGGGAGTAAGAAGAAGTGTGGGATTCAGCCTTAAAGTCAGTGCCCCGGCCCTGTGCTTGTAAACGCTTGTGTGCACCACAGGAGAGTGGGGTGGGCGTGCGTTAGGTAAGTGACTGACCCCGCCGCTCTGCCGTGTTGCAGGGCTGCATTAGCGGTGGCCCCAGCGAGAAGGAGGAGCTGCCCACAAGTCTGTGACCACTCACTGCAGAGCCCGACCCCAGCGCCAAGGAGCCTGTGCTCAGCGTTCCATCCCGTCTGCGAGCCGCAATAAACAAGTGACGTAGCTTAACATGAGCCGTATGCGTCTGCGGATTTCTCTATATCCATACCTGAGTTGTGTTTTCACCAAAGCCGGGTTGAATAAAAAGGCACTTGAGGACTGCCCCGATGCCCAGAAGCCCCTGGTGTGGACATCTTGTGGCGGGGGCTCAAGTGCCACGTGTGCCCACAGAGAGGGCGGAAGAGTGGGCTTGGGCATCAGCCCAGCAGTGTCCAGAGCCAAGGGTCCTGTTGCTCAAGCCCAGAGTGTCCTCCAGTGCCCACTGAGGCGGGAGGCAGGTGGGACCCTGCTTTCCCTGGAAGGTCTTTGCCCGTTTGCATCCACACTGACATCCACTCACTTGCCAAGATTCTCCTGTGTGAGGTGTGCACGGTCCTGTGTGCGTGTCTTCGTGGCACTCCTGTGCACGCTCTGGAAGAGGGTGTGTGCAGGTCCCCCGGGCCAGGGCTTGGCCGTCGGCGGCTGCTCCCCCAACTGCGGCAGCCTGGGAGTCTCCAGGACTGTGCGGTGCAGCTGGGAGACGCCTGTGCTTCAGTTGTAGGCGAGGAGCCCCTCCACGGCACCGGTTGGCACTTAGTGTAGGAGCTGGCTTCCCACACAGGCTAAGGGATGCTGGGATTCCAAGGTCAGGAACTCTTTCCCTCCGCCAGGACTGCCCACAGAGGAAGGTGGAGCCCCTTCCGCATGGTGGGAACGTGGGCTCTGTTACTTGGCGCCCACGGGCCTTGTGAAGATGGGAGGGGGGCATGCAGATTCTGCGGCGAGGCGGCGGTGTTGCTGGCTGACCGGGGGCCCCGAGGTGCAGAACTGGGGCTTCCTCCCGTATCCGCATGCATGAGGCCTGCGGCAGGGGCTGGGTGAGAAGCCGGGGGCCAGACCTCAGTGACTTTTCACCAAACAGCAAGGACTTGGTCTGGATATGGAGACCCCGCCACCCGGCGCTTCCGGGAGTGCTGGTTCAACTGTGTGCATGTTCACGGCAGTCTGGGGCACAGCAGCGATTCGGAGGGCCAAGGGCGCTTGCTCTGTACCGACGTGGGGGGAGGGAGGAGTTACCTTGGGGTCCGGGGCCTTTATTTTAGGGATGGCTTCTGTTCAGATGGCAGCCCTCATCTTGGTTTGAAGACAGCAGGAGGTGGGGGATGGAGACCCAAGGCCTTTGTAAGGCGTTTAGTGGAGCGTTTGGTCTGTGCTACCCGCTCAGTAGATCTGTTAGTAATTGTGGAAAAGTAACGTATGCTCCTCATAAACAATGCAGGACGGTTTAGAGAAAACAGAAATCCGGGGCGCCTGGGTGGCTCAGCAGTTGAGCGTCTGCCTTCGGCTCAGGTCATGATCTCAGGATCCTGGGATCGAGCCCCATGTCGGGCTCTCTGCTCAACAGGGAGCCTGCTTCCCCCTCTCCCTCTGTGATCTCTTTTGCTCTTGCAAAATAAATGAAATCTTTAAAAAAAATGAAGTGTATGAACAGCTGGTGTAACCCGTATAAGAAAGAGCTAAAGGGATTACAAATGGCTCTGTCTGGCAAGTGTTTCCCCTGGGATGGGCAGCAGTGGGCCGGAGGAGTGCTGTTTTCTTTGTAAGCACTGTGTCTGACTTGTTCTTTTGACCATGTCTGTGTATTATTAAGATAAAAATAAACATCGCATTGTGAAAATTATTTGTTTTCCCTAAATAAAGCACAATTACATTCCAAAAAAGATGTGTGGGCATTTTAAAAGAATATATATTATATACCGATGTGAACAAATTGCCCTTCTGAAAATTTTGAAAGATTTCCTTTCCCACCAAAAATGTCTAACAATTCCCTGTTAGTTTCACCAAAAACTAGATTTTTCTCTTGTTGAACAGTTTCATTAGAAACAAAGTGTTTCTTTTTCTTTCTTTTTTTCCTGTGGTAAAATATACATAAAATTTACCCTCTTAACATTGTTAAGTGTCCAGTTCAGTGGCACTACGTACATTCATGTTGCCGTGCGGCCGTCCCCACCGTCCGTCTTGAGAACTGATCTTGTGAATCTGACACTCTGTCCTCACTAAACAGTAGCTGTCCATTCTCTCCCCGGCCCCAGGGGCCCACCGTCCACTTTCTGTCTCTCTGAATTAGACTCTCCTAGGAGCCTCCTATAAATGGAATCATACAGTATTTCTTCTTTCGTGGCTGGCTTATTTCACTCAGCATAATGTCCTCAAGGGTCATCCGTGTTCTAGCAGGTGTCAGGATTCCCTTCCTGTTTAAGGCTGATTAACATTCCGTTGTGTGACGGACCACACGGTGTTTCTCCGTCCACCTGCTGACGGGTGCCTGGCTGTTGTGAATCCTGCTTCCAGTTCCTTCAGGTGAACACCCAGAAGTGGGATCGCTGGGTTGTATGGGAGCTCCACTCTTAGTTTTTTGGGGAACTGCCACACTGTCTTCCACAGCGGCTGCCCCAGCTTGTGCTCCCACCAACACGGCACAGGGTTCCAGTTTCCCTACCTCCTCCCGAACACATTTCTTTTTCTTTTTTTTTTTTTAAAGATTTTATTTATTTATTCGACAGAGATAGAGACAGCCAGCGAGAGAGGGAACACAAGCAGGGGGAGTGGGAGAGGAAGAAGCAGGCTCATAGCGGAGGAGCCTGACGTGGGGCTCGATCCCAGAACGCCGGGATCACGCCCTGAGCCGAAGGCAGACGCTTAACCGCTGTGCCACCCAGGCGCCCCCCGAACACATTTCTAATGGCTCCTTGGCATTATTCTAATATATGAAAGTACAGATGTTCCTACCAAAGTCTTATGGTTGGACATTGATGTTGTTCATCATATTAATATTGCTTCCGGAACATTTTGGTGCCTCCGTCCCTGAATGCTTATCTAGTAATGTCCCTAGGGCAGCACTCCCACGTATGTACTAAGTCACATGGTTTGCGTACTTACAGCTTTTGCGAATGCTGCCAAATGACTCTTCAGAAAAGTGATTACGAATTTACTACAACGAGCAGTTTTTGGAAGCCCTGTTTGCTTGTGTTCTTACCAATCCCGGCGAGTGCTCTCATCTTTGCTCGCCCTGTCTTAGGTTCTCGCTGAACCGTGAGGGTACTAATTTTGAGGTTGCTGCCAGTGCTCACCTTAGCTGCAGTGTCAGGACGCGGGGACCCAGGCACAGCAAGTGATCACATCGCCGCCTCCCCTCCTGGGTCTGTGCTCCCTTGTCTAGAAAGTGAGGCATGTGCAATAAGAAAGATTTCTCTTTGGCTCATTCTTTGAAGTCTCCAGACTTGCTTCTCTGATATCCTGACTCTGAGTTGAGCCCATGGCCCTCTGCGCAAGCAGGCGCTCGCCCCTTTCTCTCCTGCTTCCTTGTGTTATTCCTCTTGCCTGCAGGCAGCTGAGTGTAAGTGAAGTTCTTCAAACACTCTGCTTTGTCATTAGGACACATTCCCCCCTTCTCTGTGGGAGCAGGAACCCAGCGGAGGGCCTGCTCTGCGCGCTGGGGGTGCCGTGGTTCTGCTTGTCCTGGGTCATGGCCCAGCATCTCCTTAAGTCACAGTTTTAAATAGGAAGTGGAATTTCCAGTTGATCATCTAATAAGGAAACAACTGGACTTTAGCGGTTTTGCTCAGGAAAGAACATAGCTCTCCCAGCAGAGGAAATATGATGCCCCATGTCGACCTTGTTCATTAATACAGCAGTCAAAGCCAGCCGGTATCTTCAAGAAGTCTTCCTGACCCTCCTCCCCAGGCCCATTGAAGGGCCCTTCCCTGGGCTGGAGCTTTTAGCAGCGAATCAAAGACACGGTCATAACCTTTGTGATGTTCTTAGTCTAGTTGCACAACCACCAATGAGCAGGACGCTGTCTTAAGTCCATCTGGGCTGCTGTTGCCCAGCACCCTGAACCGGGCAGCTTGTAAACAGCAGAAATGCATTTCCCACAGTCCTGTCCTCACGTGGCAGAGAGCAGAGAGGGGAAGCAAGCTCTCTCTTGACCCTCACAAGGGCACTAACCCAGTCGTGGGGGTCCACCCTCTTGACCTCATCTAATCCCAATTATCTGAGTCACAGACAGTTAACATGAAGATCTGAAATGAGATATGACTGAACCAAAGAAAGATCCTGAAGAAGCTCTTCATCTCATTCATGGGTACTAAATTACCAGGGTCCCGAGAGGTAGAGCCTATGACCAAGAGTACAGCAAGGGGACATAGATAAGAGGAATGAAACCAGCCAAGGACAAAAATGAAGTAAACAAGAAGGAAACAGGATTAGAGAGAAAAGGAGAGCTATTCTGACTTTACATTCTTTGTGAAATGCATTTTAAGTACATCAAAAGTCTTGTAGTATAAATTTGAATTTATGTGTACCTACTGCCACTGAACTGTCCACTTAAGAATGGCTAAAATAGGGGCGCCTGGGCGGCTCAGTCAGTGAAGTGTCTGCCTTCAGCTCAGGTCATGATCCCGGGGTCCTGGGATCGAGTCCTGCATCTGGATCCCTGCTCGGCGGGGAGTCTGCTTCTCCCTCTACGCCTGCCCTACATCCTGCTCTTGCACTTACTCTCGATTAAATAAATAAATAAAATCTTTTTAAAAAAACAAAAGAGGGGCTCCTGGATGGCTCAGTTGGTTAAGCGTCTGCCTTCAGCTCAGGTCATGATCCCAAGGACCTGGGATTGAGCCTCAAGTCAAGCTCTCTGTTCAGTGGGGAGCCTGCTTCTCCCTCTCCCCCTCCACCCCTCCCCCTGTTTGTGCTCTCTCTCTCAAATAAATAAATAAAATCTTAAAAAAAAAAAGAATGGCTAAAATGGTCGATTTTATGTTCTGTGTATTTTCCTACAATAAAAAAGAACAAAAATAATATAAGCTCCTCATTGCCCGGCTCTGTGCTCTGCGAGGCCCAGAAGCAATGATGCCCCCACAGTGATGAGCACACCTCACCCAGCTCTTGGTTTCTAAACACCACTCTCCACTAAAAGGAGTCAGGGCTCCTTAGAGAAGTGGCTGATTCCCGGGTTGAGGAGGGAAGGATGTGCTGGGAACATCTTGTTGTGACATAACATAAGAAAGTGCTCAAGAAATGATGGGACATGGCAAAGGGACACAGGAGCTACCTTGAAGGGGCTTCTGTTGAACTGGGGACGATTAGAGCTTTAACAAAAGAATAATGATGAAACTGGTTATGACGTATAATTTTTAAGATTCAGAGAATAAAAGGAAAGGAGGGGATGGATGTGATATGGGGGAGGAGAGCTCTTCCTCAGAAGTGCCAGGCGCTCAGGGCAGAAGAAACGAGGGAGTTGCAAGAGTCACCACTTTGCAGTTCTCAGCCTGAAAGATGACTCAGGCCGGGATCTTCAAGGGATGCCAGGCCCACTGGTGGAAGGCTTTTGGGTGGCGGGACATTCTCAGAGGTCCAGAGAACTCCAGGGAACCACCACAAAGGACTCACTAATTATGGAGGAAAATGTGCCTTCATGTTGGAGAGATCTGGCAGTCACCACCTTTACTGAGTGACCAAACCCTGCCGCACTGAAGACCACGCACTCCAGGACAAGCCCCACCTGTGAAGCCTCCTTCCTAAAGGGCTGCGTGGACCCTAGCTGACCTCCACCCCACAGCCATCCAATAAAATATGTGACTCACATCTGTCATCTTTAAAAAGTAAAAATAGGGGTGCCTGGGTGGCGCAGTCATTGGGCGTCTGCCTTTGGCTCGGGGCGTGATCCTGGCGTTCTGGGATCGAGCCCCACATCAGGCTCCTCCACTAGGAGCCTGCTTCTTCCTCTCCCACTCCCCCTGCTTGTGTTCCCTCTCTTGCTGGCTGTCTGTCTCTGTCAAATAAATGAATAAAATCTTTTTTTAAAAAAAAAGTAAAAATAAACTGCTTTTAACCATTTTTTGTTTAACTCAATATACCCAAATATTATTTCTACATGTAATCAGTATACACATAATGAGATACTTTACATTATTTTGTACTACATATTTTACACGTAACAGCACATCTCAATGCAGAGTTATTACCTTTCAAAGGCTTGATAGCCCCATGGGGCTGAGGTGTGGGGCAGTGCAGCCACACCCTTACCTTCCAGGTGACAAAAAAATGCGAGGGCTGCAGGAACAAGTCAAACCACACCACCGGGAGGCAGTCAAATTCACAAGCGAGGATGTTCCATGAGAAACTGGCTTGGATGCTTTAGAAGGTCAATGTCATTTCAAAAACAAGAACAACAACACAGGGGAAAAATCCATAAAAAACTATGACAACCAAGTGCAATGCATGGGCCTTGATTGGACCCTTCCTTGCCTTAAAAACCTTACAAGACACATCGGGGCCATGTGGAAATTTCACTCAGGGCTGGATTTTAGGTGATGTTAGATAGTTACGTGAAAATGGTATTGTGGCCATTGGTTTTGGAGACATCTCCTGAAGTATTGCAGGGTACAGTGTGACAGTGTCCTCAACTCACCTTCCAGTGATCAGAGGAGTGAAAGAAAATATGACAAGATGTTAACAGTCGTTGGATATAGAGGGAGGTATACTGGGTGGTCAGTGTCCCGCTGACTTCCTGTATGTGTGGGAGAGAAATGAAAAGTGCGCTCAGTCTGCTGCATGGAGACCGGGTTTGGGGCAGCAGGAGTGGAAGTAGGGAGCCCTGTGGCTGCCAACAGTGGCTCAGGCAGGTTGTGAGTGTGGAGATGGAGGAAGGGGACAGGTCTGTGCTGTACCTGGATGTAGAAGCAACAATTCATTACAGCTCTGTCTCAGCCACTGGGCGAGGAGCTCCCTAGGACAGGGACTCCTTTATATTCTATTCAGCCAAGTAAATGAATAAATACTTCTTCAGTGTGGTAAAATAGATGCATTGGCCCAGAAGGCAGCATCATACGTGATGAGAGTATACCCTGGAGGCATTCATGTCAACATCAGGAGTAAGAGAAGGATGGCCACTCTCAACTGACATCCTATTTAATGGGTATAGGAGGAGCTTCCACATACAGCAAGCGCGGGCAAGGAGATACGGATCTACCTTCCTGATGGAAATAACTAATAAAAGCTAGACAAATATAAACACCAAGAGAGTAAGCACCTTTCAGGGATGAAAGCCAGGACAGAATGGGAACGCAGAGAGATGAGCCCCACACCAGGGCTCCCCTGGCTGTGGAGGGACTGGAGGTCCTCAGACACCTGAGAGGCTGGGCTAAGTAGGCCTCTTGGGGAAGGGGAACAAAAGTCAAATCCAAAGCATGCCAAGACTGGGGCCACAGGCAGTTCACTCTCCACTTTGGAGTCTAGCCTGCCCAAAAATAAGGGTGCACTGGGGGTAAGCTGCTCTTGGGTGGCCCAGAGGACTTCACAACTGCAATGTGGATTAAGACAGCCTGGGACTTCTTGGGTCCCAAGTTGCCCAACATTACAAATAAAATCTTCCCTGGAGGAACACTATACCTTAAGCTCCAAATTATTCTATAGTAATTTCCAAATAGCATGTCCAGTAGACAATCAAAGATAACCAGGGACATGAGATGAGACAATACGAATGAGAATTAGCAGACATTGTTTCTCACAAGAGAAACATCCCCTTAGAAGCTCTGGGAGACAAAATCTTCAACAACTGTGTGCATTATGTCCAAGGCATGAAGAATTCGGTGGGGAACTAGAAACTGTAAAAAGTGACATGGCATACTGTAGAATTGAGGGTAAATTCTAGGACAGGGAGCTACAAAATTCTAGAACTTAGTGTGTAAATGGTTTAACAACAGAATGGAAACAGCCAGGAAGAGAACTAGTGAAGTAAGCGAGATGGACCTATCCGGCATAAAGCACCGACAGGTACAACACCAACGAAGGAGAACAGAAGATAGGATAGATAGGTGAGAACACCTAGCACACATTGATTCAGAGCACCAGGAACAGAGAGAGGGAACAGGACAGAAGAAATATTTTGAGGTAATGATTGAGCATCCTCTATGCCATGAAAGTCATCAAACCCAACTAATCCAAGCAGATTAAATGAAAAGAACCCTATTGCTCACCAAGCCAGGAATGACCCACACCACAGACAACACACAGGGCAGGGTACAGTGGAGCTCGTTGGAGAAACATGGAGGCAGACGGCCCTTAGAAGAAGCCCCTGTCTCGAGCTCTTGCTGTGTGTTAGCCACGGCCACTGGAAGCATCCCAGGAGACGGGGCCTTGCTCCCTGTCATCGTGCATGTTTACGGGGACTCGATGGGAACAGGGAGCACCTGGCTGGCCATGCTGCACTGGCAGACTTCAGGCTCTGGGCAGTAGCTGTGCTGCTGAAAAGAACATCCTGATCCCAGACATCTTTCACCAGGGATCAAGCACCCCAAAGCTTCCAGAACGGGGATCAGCCAGCCTTTCGAGCCCTTCCTGCTGGGCAGCTGACTGCTACATAACCAATCGAGCAGGATCCCCGGGGTCGCTGTCCAGAGGCTGGCTTGCACACTGAGACATGGTACAGCGCAATGAGAGAGAGCCAAAGACCACGAGAAGCTGTTAAAAGCAGACGGAAGGGCAGAAAAGACACATCATGCTCAGAGGAGTGATCATTAAATCAACAACTGACGTGTCAACAGCCAGAATGAAAAACAGAAGACAGTGAAGTCCAGATCCTTCATCTGCTGCAGAAAGTATTTGCCAGTCTTGAATTCTATACCCAACCAAAAATCCATTGAGAATGAAGGCAAAGTAAAGGTTTTTTCAGGTAAGCTGAAACAGAGGTTTCAGCAATAAAAGGTCCACTATAAAGCAACTCTATAGGGTGTTTTCCAGGTGGAAGAAAATGATCCCAGATGGAAGATAGGAGATGCAGGAGGGAATGGAGACTAAGAAAAACGTAAAGATGGGAGTCAGTTTGAACAAATGCTGAGTGTGCAAGCCAACAATGACCGTGTCTGTGTCTTCTGCGGTACGCGCGCATGCTTACGTAGAGTTAAAGTGTGTGGCAATGACGCTCTCAATTGGAAGAGCCTTCAGCGGAGACGGGCAGGAGCCTCGAAATCACTCTCGGGAGCTCTGAGCCCACTCACCTTGTTCCCTGTGGCTCTGCCCCACGTCCCAGGGGCTCCTGCCCGCTTTGGGATGCAGAGTGGGCGACACCCCCCAGCTGCAGTGCACCTCATTTGTGGGGGACTTTGGGTGCTTTAAATATCTCCCTCTCTCCCTGTCCAGGATCATCACAAGTGTGTTGCTAGGCTTTCATTTTTAGCTCCCCACCCAAACCTATTCTTTTACATTTTCCCCCCTAAATAGTAACAAGTTTGTTGCAGAAGAGTTGAAAAATACAGAAGAACACAAGGATTAAGATTTAAGTCACCTTTAACTTCCTTGTTCACAGAGAGTCACTGTTACAGACTTAATGTAGGTGTGTGTTGTTTTTCTCTTTCTTAAAAAAAATAAAAGAGGGGGGTCCTGCTATCCACGGTGGTCCGCTCACGCATCACACACCTTTGCCTGAGTCACGAGCGTTCTCCTCAAACAGGTTTGAATGGCTGCGTCGTTTCCCGGCATGTGGATGTACCTTGATTCATTCAGCCGCTCCTTCTGTCGTTTCCACGGGTTTGTCCTCAGTGTTGCTGTCACCAGCGACCATCCTCACACATACGTGATTGTTTCCCTAGGGTAAGTTACTGAAGTGTCTTTGTGTTCAGGGACTCTGCCTGTTTCTAAGGCTTTGCAGACACCAGGCTGAACTGCCCACCCAGCCGTGTTCACCTTTAATGTCTCTGATCTGTGACAGTCCCTTTCCATCAGGCTCTCTTGTAAGATTTCCTGTCAGGATTATAGTAAGTTCTGGGCAGATGACTTTCCTCCTGTCCTGGCTGAAGCAGCCACCAGCTGTCGTGGGCAAATAAGGTCTCATGACTCAGCCTCTCCGGACTGGTTAGAGTTTGGTTTAGGAGCATATAAACAGACTGATCTGAAGTACCTGGAGCTTAAACACAACAGAACTACTACTCTCTCGCACAGTCTCACCTGGCCAGGCTGGCGCGGCACCTCCACCCAGGCTCCTCCCAGCCCTGTCCTGCCAGGATGTGCTCTTCATCCTCGTGATGCAAAATGACTTCTCTAGTGCCAGCCAACAGATCCCCATTCCAGGCCGCAGGAGGAAGAAGGTGTGTCCCTTCCTTTTAAGGACACTTTCCAGAAGTAACACCCATCACTTGTGCTTACATCTCACTGGCCAGAACTTTTTAAGTCACGTGGGTACCACCAGCGAAAAGGAAGGATGGGAAATGTATTTTAACTAAGTGGAAAAGTGCCCAGATAAAATGTCCTGTTGCTGAAGTCCAGAGTGGCCATTAGGAGGCAAGGGTACTACTTATTATGATGGCCGAATTGTGTACCCCTCATTCATATGTTGAGTCCTAACCCCAGCATCTCGGATTGTGACTGTATTTGGAGATGGGACCTTTACAGAGGTGATCAAGATAAAATGAGGTCTTCAGAGTGGGTGTCCTTATAGGAAGAAGGGATCAGGACTCAGATTGACACAGAGAAAGAGTATGTGAGGACAAGGGAGAAGACAGCCGTCTACAGGTCAGGGAGAGAGGGCTCCGAAGAACCAACCTGCCCACGCCTGGATCTCGGATTTCCAGCCTCCAGGACCGGGAGAGGATCCATCTCTGTGGTTGGAGCGGCCCAGTCTGTGCAGCTTTGTTACAAGCAGCCCCAGAAAACTTCCCTTTTGCTGTGTAACCAGCCACCTCCTGGCTTACCAGCACACAGCACCGCACAGCTGCTGTGGGTCAGGAATCTGGGTGCCGTGTCACAGCAAAGCCTGCAGTCAGGTTCCAGCCGCCCCTCTCCTGAAAGCTTGGCCGGGCAAGGACCCACCTCCAAGCACATGTGGTATTGGCAGGAATCAGTTCCCTGTGGGCTGTTGAACTGAAAGCCCCGTTTCTCACTGACTGTTGGCCACGTGGGCCTCTGGAACAGACACAGCAGGCTGCTTCACGAACGTGTACAGGCCAAGAAAGTAAGAGAGCCGCAAGACTCCATCTTTTGTAGCCTAGCCCCAGGAACGCCACCTTGGCCTTATTGAGTTGGTTACAAGCAAGCGACCAGGATCAGGCTGCACTCAAAGGGAGGGGACTATACGAGGGCAGGAATAGCATCAGTATCAGGAGGGGGTCCCTGGGGTGTCTGCGGACCAGCCCCTGAGAGCCTAGAGCCCCACCATTGTGACCTGCTGTGCCTGAGGCATCAGGGAACTGGGACCTCGAGGCTGGTGGCATATTCCCTGAAGGGGGCCCTGTCGCTGTCCCCTCAGGGGCAGTGCTTTTGTGGTGCTGCTGGGCTTCCCTTTATCCCACCACCGGGACGGCTGACCACCAGGAGACAAGGTGGGGTTGTGGCTTGTGGGCCCGGAGGAGGGCGCTGCCCCGGGTGGGATCCTGAGGGCTCATACTGCGCGCATCACCTAACCCCCTGCCCCCCCAGGCAGCTCTCTCTGGGGCTGACCCCTCCCTGCCAGGCGGGCGGGACGCTGCCCCTCGATGCCCGACTGTCCTCTGTAGTCCTCCGCGGGCTCATCGACCTCCCCTCCAGGGAGTGAGGCTCTGGAGCCCGGGTCCCTTCTCCCGGGCCTGCCCCATCCTAAGCAGGAGGTGTCCTATAGACCTCTGTGGACCGGGGGTCCTCTCCTTGAAGGGAACCCGTTAGGGTCGGGCAGTCGTTCTTGTGGGTGGCGCTTCTGGGGTCAGAGCTGCTTCTCTGCGGGCAGCAGGCACTGACCCTGCAGGTTTTTAGCCCCGCGCCTGCCCTAGGCCCTCCCTTGCCCTCCGCTCCCCCTCCCAAGGCCGACTCAGCGAGGGACGGCGCCTGGGCTCCCCGCCTCCCCGCCGGGCACCCCGGGGCTGAGGCCGGCGCACTCACTTCGCCTTTCCTCCCCGCCGGGAGAGCGGGGCGGTCCGGTGGAGCCCCTCCCTCAGCCCGCGCCTCGCTGGGGGTCTCCAGTTCCCAGCCCACCGCCCGCCCTCCCCGCGGTCCCAAGCAGCGGCGACAGGGGTTCCTGCTTAGGGGGACCTTCCCTGACGCGCCCTGCCCCCGCCCTCTGCCCCGCGCCGCCCCTCCCCGAACAGGTGCTTCCCCGCCGCTCCCCACCACCTCTGTCCCCGCCCCTTGTCCCGCCCCCACCCGCTATCCGGTCCTCTGCCCCTCCGCGCCCAGCCCCTCCCGCCGTGCCCTCTGCCCCGCCCCCGTCCTCTGACCAGCCCCTCCGCCGCAGGTGATTCCCCACCTCTCCCCCTGCCCCGCCTCGCACCCTCCGCCCCGCCCCCGTCCTGCGCCCCGCCCATCTCTCCGCTCGTGCTTCCCTGCCGCGTCCCGCCCCTTGCCCCGCCCTCTTTACCGCCGCTTGCCCCACCCCCGCCCTCGGCTCGCCCCCACCCGAGAACGGTGCCGTGATCTCAGCCGCACGGCGTCCCCGGGAGGCCAGCCGGCCGGTGCGAGGGGCGGGCCGGCGCCTCGGCCGGCCATTGGCAGAAGTCGCCACCACCTGCTGTCAATCCCGCCTGCCTGCCCTGGCCCCGCCCCGCCGGCGCAGCGTCAAGGGACGCACGGCCGCGGGGGTTGCCGGGACCGGTCCAAGATGGCTGGGTGCCTCGGTTCCGCTCCTGTCCGCGGCCTCGAGCCCCATTCATTGCCGCGCTGCTGAGCGGCGCCGCAGGTCGGCTCGAGGGCTCGGAGGGCTGTCCCCGCGGGGCGGGAGGCCGCCATGGCGACCCTGGAAAAGCTGATGAAGGCCTTCGAATCCCTCAAGTCCTTTCAGCAGCAACAGCAGCAGCAGCAGCCTCCGCCGCTGCCGCCTCAGCCTCCTCAGCCGCCGCCGCAGGCGCAGCCGCCGCCGCCTCAGCCGCAGCCGCCGCCGCCCCCGCCGCCCCCGCCGCCCCCCGGCCCGGCCGCGGCCGAGGAGCCTCTGCACCGACCGTGAGTACGGGTCCGCTGCAGCCCCCGGCCCACCGACGGCCGGGGGCGGCGGCGCCCCCGCAGACCCCGGTCCCGGGGCCCCCCCGAACTCCGGTCGCGCACCGTCGCCCTTCCTGCGGCGAGACCCCGTCCCGTGGCCCTGCCCGGGTCCCCCGGCGGGGGCCTGCGCCGCTCCGCAGGCCGGTACGGCGTCGCCGGCCTCCCCTGAGGGCACCGAGGCGGGCACGGCCCCAGTCCGCCTTTCCCGGCGTGCGAAGTTAGGGGAGGAACTTTGCTGCTCTGTAATTTTGCCAGAAACGGGCTGTGCTGTGAACAGAACTTGGAAGAGCCGAGACCGCCACTTCCCTTCCCTCTCGTCGTCCCTGAGAGGGGGGAGCGCTGGGGCACAGGACACTTCGCGAAGAGCAGGGCATGGGGGACGGAGCGATGGGGGGAGAGTGATGACATCATGCCTTTAGGCCGCCGGGGGTGGGAAGGGCGCGGGAGTGCGGTCCAAGCCCAGCGGGAATAATGTTCCTGGGGGCTCTTTACACAGTCTGTGCCTTGAAGCTGCTTCTCACATTCTCGAGGCATGTCGGCTAGGTCGCGAGTCGCACTGGTAGCATCAGAAGAGACCCGCTTGTCTAAGTTCAAGTTGGTCTGCAGACCCTTGAGTTGTGGTTGCCAAGTAAGTGGGGAGCTGCTTAGAAGGTCATTATTAAGAAGTGAGAAATAATAAAATCGACTTGAATAGTAGGAGGAGTCGACTTAAGTTTCTTGCCTGTTCTCAGTTGGACATAAAAACAACGCGTTGCCGAGGGAGAGGTTAATTGCTGCGGGATGAAGGATGTGCCTTACACTAGCACTGTGGTCCAGCTTGCCTGCGGTCCCCATGGGCGGCTCCTGTTTCCTTCTTTGGACACGTCCTGCTACTGTTTGAAAGCTAGGGGTCTCTGTTGCTTGTGCCTGGAGACCATACCTTCCAGCAGAGCCCAAGCAACCCGCCCCCCCCCCCCCCGCCCGGGTCTGCGTGAGGCCCTTCTCTCCCCTTGGGGCATTGCATTTTCCATCTGGATGCGTACAAGGTGGCGTTTAATGAGGACAGTGTTCAAGGGGCAGCCCCTTTAAGAAGCTCCCTCTCATTTTTAGTAATGTTTTCTCGCTTGTTATGTTTCTGACGTGATCCTTGCTGTGTCCTGAGAGTTTTAATTAGAAAATGAGGATTCCGGGAGTAATGTTGATTCATCTGTTAGGATAAAATTTAGAAATAAATCAGTTTTTCTTCCAAGAGGTGAAAAACCTGCTTGGATGCTTAGAGAAAAACATTTTTAAAAAACAATTTGACTTATTTCTACAGCAAGTAATTTATAACCATAATTTGTGGAAGACTTTTCTTGTAGTGCCTCTCCAGGAGGTAGATGTCATGCAGGTTCACAGCTGCCTGGATCTTGTGTAACAGGAAGTGCTAAGCAGGGCTTGGATGGGAAGGGAGACCTTAGTGCTGTCACTGTCTGTGGGCTTGTTCGAACACTCAGTCTAAAAATCTGCCATCTATTTCTTATGCTGATTTGACCAAACCTGAATTTGCTTATCTTCAAAATATGGGTATAAAGAGGTTTCTTTCTACAGCTGCCTTGACAAAAGTAGATAGATGCTGTTTTATTACTTTATTTTAAGGTATTGTGTGATTGACTTATTTTAAAAGTGTAATCTATTATTTTCATGTAAGTAGCACACTCACATGATGCAAATTCTAAAATTACTGAAAGATAATAATTAAAATGTCTTTCTCCCACTCCTTTCTCCTGAGTACCTAACTCTGTTCCCAGAGGCAAGCTTTATTATACTTCTTCCTTGTGTATCCTTACAGATCTAAACCATGCATATATGAAGATAGATTTTAAATTATTTAAAAGAAGTATTTCAGAATACTAACTTCTAAAGTTTCTTAGCATGCTCTGAAATCAACTACATTGGCCTAATTGTAGTTATTTTATTTAATTAATTTATCTTTAAAGATTTTATTTATTCATTCGATAGAGAGAGAGACAGCGAGAGAGGGAACACAAGCAGGGGGAGTGGGAGAGGAAGAAGCAGGCTCCCAGCAGAGGACCCTGACGTGGGGCTCGATCCCAGAACGCCAGGATCACGCCCTGAGCCAAAGGCAGACGCTTAACGACTGAGCCACCCAGGCGCCCCTAATTGTAGTTATTTTAAATAAAATGCATACATGTCGTATTTGTAGGCACTTTGCTGTTGAGAAAGCAGGTATTCATTAATCTGGAGTAACAAACTCTGCTTACGAGTTTGGATCTTGGTATTTCTGTTCAGGTGCTTCAGCTGAAAAATCCATTCGCTAAAGTAGGATTGTCCAAAAACAATTTAGAAAGTGTCTGTTCTATTTTTATGGTTCTCCTCTGTTGCGTGGAGCTGTGGTGTCACGGCCATGCGTGGGCTTCAGTTGAAGTATCTGAGTGCCTGCTTGCTGCTCAGCCTGTAGGGTGCAGGGGTGCTGGGCAGGACCCGCTACAGTCTCAGCAGGGCTGGCATGCGGAGGAGGGGGCGTGCCAGAGAGGGGGACGGTCCTAACTATAATTATGAGGCGATTGACATTTGCATTTGGTACTTTCTTATTGTCCTTCAGATTCCCACCTGGTTTCCCCCTGACTTTAATTATTCATTCATCTATACGTATTTACTGAACATCTGATGTATGCCTCTGTGGTGGGAGTTGCAGGGCTGTAGCTGTCAACAGATAAAGTTCTGCCCTTGTGAGGTTTTCATTTCAGTGAGGGACGTAGACAATAAGATGGATAAGTAAAATATAGAGTATGTTAAAGAGTGATAAATGAAGGAGGAACAGCAAAGCAGGGAAAGGAACTAGGAAATGTCAGGGCTGATAAGGTGTTGACATTTTAGATAGCGTGTCCAGGGAAGGGCCATTGAGATTGTGACTTTCGAGTAAACACCTGAAGAGAGTCAAAGATAGAGCCGGGAAGGTGTATGGAGGAGAGGCATTCCAGGGAGGGGAACAGGTCCAGAGGCCCCCCCTGTTTGAGGAATACCGAGGAGGTCGGTTTGGTTGGTTGGTTGAATTAGTGAGAGGGAGACTCTTAGTAGGGGGTGAGGTAAGAGGGAGCGGGAGTGCCACGCTGGCTGAGTCGGCCCTCCCTTGTAGGTGGATTAAAGACATGGGCATTTATTCTAGGTGAGAGGGGAGGTCATTGCAGGGTTTGGTGGGAGGAGTGGCGGAATTTGAGTTCCATTTTAAGTGAATACTGGTTGAGACCAGAGTGAAGGGGAGCATGGGCCGAAGCAGGAAACCAGTTAGGAAGCTAGTAAAGTGGTCCTGTGAGAGATGCCAGTTGCTTCTGTCGTGATGCTGTCAGTGAGCGGCAAGGTGAAAAGTGACGGGATTTTCAAGGTAGAACCAACAGGACTTAGCCTCTCTGCTAAGTGTGAGGTGATTTAGCTGAGGTTGATGTTCCAGGATATATTCAGCTGCAAATAACGGGAATCCCTGCTGCAGTAGCTCAAACAGGTGAGAGTTCACTGTAAGGCCAAGTGAGTCTGTGTGAGGAGGCTGAACACGGAGATGAGGGACCTGGCCCCTTCCTTTCTAACTTCCTTTCTTCTCCTTCCCTTCCCCCCTTCCCCCCTTCCTCCCCTTCCCTATACCCAACGTGCGGTTTAGACTTGGGACCCCCAGATCAAGAGTTGCTTGCTCTACTGACTGAGCCAGCGGACGGCCCAGTCTTTCTTGCACTTAGTTTGTAAGCCCTTGTCCTCATTCTTTCCAGTTTTTTGAAGTTGAGTTATTGTGGAATTGAAACCATTCTTTAGGTATTCTGGACACTAGACCCTTATCAGATACATGATTTTTAGAACATTCTTCCTTTCTGTGGATTGTCTCTTCATTTTCTTGGTAGTGTCCTTTGAAAGCACAAATGTTTTTGATTTTGATGAAGTCCAGTTTTCTATTTTGTCTCTGGTTGCTGTGCTTTAGGTGTCATATCTATGAAACTGTTGCCTGATTCGCGGTCACAGAGATGTATTATTCCTGTGTTTTTGTCTAAGTATTTTAGAGTTTTACATTTATATCCGATCCATTTTGAGTTAATTTTTATATATGGTGTAAGGTAAGGGTCCTTCTTCATTCTTTTGCATATGGATGTCCAGTTGTCCCAGTACCATTTATTGAAAAGACTCTTCTTTCCCCGTTGAATTGTATTGGCACCCTTGTTAAAAATTAATAGCCCATGAATGTATGGATTTATTTCTGGACTTTCAATTCTTTTTTTTTTCTTTTTAAGATTTTATTTATTTATTTGAGAGAGAGAGTGAGCGAGCAAGAGAGCACAAGCAGGGGAGCAGCAGAGGCAGAGGGAGAAGCAGACTCCCAGATGAGCAGGGAGGCCGATGCAGGGCTGGATTCCAGGACCCTGGGATCATGACCTATGCCAAAGTCAGATGCTTCACCAACTGAGCCACCCAGATGCCTCTGGACTTTCAATTGGTTTAAATGTCTATCCTGTACCAGTACTATACAGTCTTGATTACTATAGTTTTTTTTTGTTGTTGTTGTTGTTATCACAATTTCAAATCATGAAATTTGAGTCCTCCAACTTTGTTCTTTGTTAAGATAGTTTTGGCTCTCCTGGGCCCCATGTGTTTCTATATGGTTGTAAGATCAAATTGTCAGATTCTACAAAGAAGCCAGCTAGGATTCTGATGGGGATGGCATTCAATCTGTGGATCAGTTTGGGGAGTATTGGCACCTTAACAATATTAAGTCTTCTGATTTATGGACATTGCAAAGTTTTTATGTAAAGGGTCAGAAAGTGGGCCATTTTTAGGCTTCGTGGGCACAGTGTCTATGTCACAACTACTCCCCTCTGCCGTGGTGGAATAAAAGCAGTCAGAGGCAATATGTGAATGAGTGAGTAGGGCTGCGTTCCAGTAACATTTTATTGATGACATTGAATTTGAATTTCATGTAATTTTCATATGTCACAAACTATTATTATTATTATTATCATCAACCATTTAAGGATGTGAAAACATTTTTTAGCTTGCAAACCAGCCCCAAACAGGCAGGCTGTAGCTTGCCCATCCCTAGATTAATTATGATCAGACCACTTTCGTGAAGCATTTCTTTTCTGGTTACTTTTTATTAACTAGTTTAAAAAATTATAAAAGGTACACATATTATCGTCAGATGTTTTCAAACAGCACAGAAGATGAAAAATAAAGCCCTCCTCCCAGTCTGTCCTAGTCTTATTAGCTAAAAATAACAATTATTAAACTTCTTTTGTCTTCCCTGATTTTTTAATGCACATTCAAGCATTTAAATGTGTCTCTGTTTTTGTTTGCATGACTTTATTTCTCAAACAGCAGCATATCATAGACACTGTTCCATAGCAGTACATATAATTCTTCCCAACTGCTGTATAATAGGGTAGAATTTATTTGTTTATTTATTTGGGGGTGAAATTCACATAACATAAGAGGAACCATTTTACAGAGTGTGTGACTCAGTGACAGTTCATACGTGGACAAGAACTTTTTTTTTTAAAAGCACTTGGAGCTGTGACGGCAGAGGTTTCACACTGTCCTGGCTTTCAGATGACTGCTGGTGTATTCTCTCCACCGGAGAGCCCCCGCCGTTACCTCTGGTGCCTGAAAGTGAGCCAGCCATCTGGTGAACTACCTTGGAGCCGTCCACCCTCAAGACATTGAGTCTTATTCAGACAAGAAGGAAACATAAAACACCGTGTGAGACACTGGTTAATGTTGTGCTGAATTGAATCAGCTCGGGTGCTGGAATATGTGTTAGAGACGTGATCTGCCGTAGATCCTTGCTGCTCAAAGTGTGGTCTCAGGGCCGGCAGTTTGCTGTCACTCGTGAGCTTATACGGAGTACAGGCTCTTCCCCCACCTGAGACGTACCGAATCAGAGTCTGCATTTTGACTAGTTCTGTGAGCAGTCTGTGTGCACGCTAAAGCTTGAAAAGCCGCACTGTAGATGGCCAGGCTCCGTTGTTAACAATGCTGTCAACGTGTGGGAGGGAAGACACGGGCTGCTTGTGTATGTCCAGGTGTAGCTGAGGCAATGTCACTTCTCTGTCCCAGGGCCATCGAGCGTTTGTGTAGCTCCAAAGCAGGTTGTAACCCTGACACATGAGCCACACTGGGCTTGAAGAGCTCCCAGTGGGAATGGGGACTTAAGTGGGGACTGGACTTGACCTGGAAGGGACCCTTTCAACCAAGTGCTGGTTTTGTGCCAGGCTGTGTTCTGGGTCCTGGGGTTACAGCAGTGAGCAAGACGAATGGTGATGAATATTATGGAGAGAACAAAACAGAATGAAGGGGAGAGGGGTGTGCAATTATATTTAGAGCATAAGTGCACTGAGAAGGTTCTGCTGGAGCAGAGTGGAAGGAGCAAGCTGTTTGGATATCTGGAAGAAGAGATCTAGGGAGAGAACAGAAAACTGAGTGTGCATTCACATTTGGGGAATAGTAAGGAGGCCAGTGGCTGAAGCAAAATGAAGGGCAGGAATAGGAGACGAGGTTAGAGAGGTGGGAGATTAGAGATGAGGGTCAACCAAGTGGGGCTTTGTGCACCAATGTAATAAGGACCTTGGACTTTACTCTGCCCAGATGCATACTTGTGTGGTAAAATAAATGATCTAATTCATGTTTCTAAAAGATCACTTCGACAGCACCAAATGCTAGCAAGGACGAAACTGGGTGGGTCACTTAATCATTGCTGGTGGGCATACAAAATGGTACGGCTACTCTGGAAGACAGTTTGGCAGTTTCTTATAGAACAGAATGTACAATTACTATTTGACCTGGCAGTTGTACTCCTGAGCATTTATCCCAGAGAAATGAAAAATTCTGTTCATGGAAGACCTAGCACACAGGTGTTTATATGGCAGCTTTACTCATAATAGCCAGAATGTGGAATCAGCTTCGACGTCCTTCGACAGGTGAATGGTCCAGCTGCTCCGCTCCAGATAACCTGCTACAGCTTAGGTGACTCCAGAGGAAATCATGCCAGTGAAAACAGCCAGTCCTGAAAGGCTACAGACTCTATAATTCTATTTATGTAACATTTTTTGAAATGACAGTGTTTTAGGAACAGAGTAGATAAGAGGTCTCCACTGTTAGGGAGAGTGTGTGGGGGGGTGGCTGTGGCTCTAGGAGGGGCCCTTGTGGTGATGGAAATGTTCTATGTCTGTGGTGGATCCATAAACTTACACAGCTGATAAAATTGTATAGAACTAAACACATACACACAAATGAAGAAAAGACTTTCTTCATTTAGCTTAACAGATTGGTGTTTTGAAATTCACCTTTTTTTAGGTAGTCGTTGTTACTGTGTTTAGTTAGATCACCAGTAAGAAAGGCTTTATTTATTTTTTAATTTAATTTTATTTATTTTAGAGAGAGAGAGAGCAAGCGGTGGGGAAGGAGAGGGACAGTCAGACTCCATGCTGAGCACAGAGCCAAATGACTGGGCTTGATCTCACTATCCTGAGATCATGACCCGAGCCAAAATCAAGAGTCCCGACACTTAACTGACTGAGCTGCCCAGGCGCTCCAAGAAAGGCTTTATTTTAATGGTGCTTTTCTATGACACAGACTGTAGATTGGGGAAGTCTCAGTCCTTGGTTCCCCTAATCAAACAGCACTTTTATTTTTAAATTAGGTGACACATAATTCCACAATGAGTTTTGGTGTCCCCTTCCTTCCTAAAATCTGTCTGAAGGAGCTGTAATGTTTCAGGAGCACTGACATTAGTACCGTACTTGGTGGAAGCGAAGTGGCCACGGCAGGAGGCAACAAGTGGGGAGGCCTCAGTCCTGCTCGCTGGCTGGGCTGTGCAGGTGCGACGGGAAGGTGAGTGTGCAGAGCCGGAAAAATGCAAGACGAGCAGCGTTTTTCAAGAGCCTGTGAAGTCCAGGCCTTTCCCCTGCCAGCCCTCAGCCTGGAACCACATTTTTCAAGCCGAGTCTCAAAATAACACGATATTAGCCATAAGAATTTAGACGACGGTTGAATTCCCATTCTTAGAATTCATTCTTCAGTAATTGTTTTAACGTGGTCCTAGCGTGCTGTAGAGGCCTGGCCTTTTTTATGCACCTCCTTGCAAATGTGTGTTTCTGTGCATGTTGTGTCACTACAAAAGAGGGGCCGACTGAAGTTTGCATTTTGAAGGTGAAGTTAGCATGATTGTGTTTACCAAAGTTGGAAGAGGCAGGACTGCTTACCCAGTTCGTCCAGTTTATGCTCAGAACAAGGCGGTTCCCTTTTTATCTTAATTTCCATGCTTAATTTTCACATAGAACAAGCCAGTTTGACCTATCAGTTCATCAGTCGGAGTTAAATTCCATGGGGGAATGAAGTGGTTATGGTTTTCTTAAATTTCCAAGTTCGCTTCTTGGACAAAATAAAATAGGAAGGAGGTATTTCAAGCAGGGACCATAGACTGTACAAGAACTGAGTTCGAAGATGCACGACCTAAACAACTGAGTTGTTCTGAGTGCCCAGAGTTCCCTGAAGGCTGGGGAGTGTGGACGTCTGGCAAGTATCCTGATGCCGTGTTCTCATGGGCCTGGTTAGACCCGGTTTGGAAGCAGGCACCACCTGGCAGTGGCTTGTGCTGTGTACGTTGCGGGGGCGCGCTTGTTGCTTTCAGTGGGTAATACTGGGTGGATTGTTTTTCCCCTTTTCCGATAGTTTTGGTTGATGTCTCTTCGTTGGGGGTGTCTGAGGGTAAAGTCCGATCCCACACTTTAAAAATGTGGGTATTCTTCAGTGTGATGAAAGGGGGGTGTTTTTTACAGGGGTTGGTTATACTTGTCTGCCTTTTTAAGCAGGCGTTTCTTAGAGTTTGACTCTGATGTAGTAAAATTGTGCAGTTCTTTAATGATAATGTATCAGTTTCACACATTTAGCCGTGTTGGCAGTAACAATGGATTTGAGAAAAATGGAGCAAAATTAATGTATTTGGTAGCAATCAGATGGTTTGTGTTTATGCTTCTCACACAAAACAAGTACTTACCAATTATTGTTTGAATTGCAATGGCCAGTTTAGCAACCTTGGAAAACTTTGTCCTACCTGCAGAATTTTGTGGTTCTTGGGCTATCAGTTTTTGTGTGGAAATATCAAATTTCATCAGTGCTACGAAGTGATTGTGAATCAAGTAAGAAGAGAAACTTGAAATATGTGTGCTTTCTCCTTAGCTGACCGTGATAGAAAGTGTACTGTTCTCTCTTTCATAATAAGGATCACCAAAGGTGCTGTTAGGAGACCTGTGACGGTCTGGCGTGTGGCAGGCGGGTCGCACGGGCTCCGGCTCCAATTTCCACGGTGTTTGAGCTCAAGTACCTGGGGATCGCTCCACTGCTGCTGTTTTGTTGTTTTTTTTTTTTCAGTAGCTTTGCTGTTTCTACTTTTTTTTTTTCCCCATCTCTTGGTTCTAGAAACTCAGGTTCAAAGTAATTATCATTTATCTTCTGAATCCTATCTGTAAGATTGACTCAAGAACTTTTGAGTCAGTTTTAATGTGTATTTCATTTATTCTTCTGCAGAAAATGTGGATTTATCCCTTTCCTTATCAGCGTTTTATGAACATCTGTGAAGTGTAGGTGTTGTGCTGAGCGCTAGTAACAGAGACGTGCTGTGGCCCTGCTCTGAGTCTGTCGTCCTGGAGCAGTTGTTGCCAGAGTGGCCTGGAGGCCGGCTGGCGGGGCCTGGCGAGGGAGCCCGGGGAATAGGACAGGCTTTCCCCACAAGGAGCTCAATGAGGAGGAGCGGAAGGAGATAGACAACGGAAGAATGTATTTTTATTTTCTTGGGTGAGATCCATATTCTGTCGTTGACTTTTTGCTCGCTTCATGAACGTGGGGCGACAGCACAGGTAGGTCTTATGAAATCAGGCTCAGGCCTTGACAGCTGTGCTGTTTGTTGCTCGCTGGATTCTTTTGGTTTATCCTATATATGAAGAGGGAGACAAAGTTCTTGTTTTTTTTTGTTTTAAAGATTTTCTTTATTTATTTGATAGAGAGAAACAGGTAGAGAGGGAACACAAGCAGGGGGAGTGGGAGAGGAAGAAGCAGACTCCCTGTTGAGCATTCCCCCGCCCATGCAGGGCTCCGTCCCAGGACCCTGGGATCATGACTTGAGCCAAAGGGAGACGCTTAACGACTGAGCCACCCGGGCATCCCCAAAGTTCTTGTTAAGACTCATATCTGTCACTCTGAAAAGGTAAATGTTCCATTGGCCTGGCTGGTTCTCCGACAGGCATGTGCGTAATTAGTGTGAAGCTGGTAACTTTTTTACTCTTTTCTGGTACCCTGGTATGTGAATTCAGTTCATTTCAGGCCTTGGGCAGATTTTCACTTTGGAAATCAAAAGGTAATGGATAGGTGACTTAGTTTGTTTCCTAAATGCTTAAAATGGTCAATGTTCTTCAATTTTCTTGATGGCGGTCTTACACTGGGTGAATTCTAAGCTTTTGTAATGGAGAATTTAATCTAGTGGTTTAAAGAAGAGAACATTTTAATTCTCATAGCACTTTCTTCTTTCTTCTCTCAATCCAGGTATAATTTACAAAGAGCACAGTGTGCCCTGTTTGTGTACAGTTCTGTGAGCTTTGCCAAGTGCATAACGGTGTGTAACTACTACACATTTGTGGTTTAGCTCAGTTTCATCACCCCCTCAAGCTTCCCCTGCCTCTTTTCGGCCACTCCTCTCCCAGCGCCTGGAAATTACTGATGTAGTTTTGTCTCTTCCGGAACATATAGATGGACTCTCCCTCCCTGTAGTCTTGAATCTGGTACGTTGAGATGCGGAACATATAGATGGACTCTCCCTCCCTGTAGTCTTGAATCTGGTACATTGAGATGCGGAAAATATAGATGGACTCTCTCTCCCTGTAGTCTTGAATCTGGTACGTTGAGATGCGGAACATATAGATGGACTCTCCCTCCCTGTAGTCTTGAATCTGGTACGTTGAGATGCGGAACATATAGATGGACTCTCCCTCCCTGTAGTCTTGAATCTGGTACGTTGAGATGCGGAACATATAGATGGACTCTCCCTCCCTGTAGTCTTGAATCTGGTACGTTGAGATGCGGAACATATAGATGGACTCTCCCTCCCTGTAGTCTTGAATCTGGTACGTTGAGATGCGGAACATATAGATGGACTCTCCCTCCCTGTAGTCTTGAATCTGGTACGTTGAGATGCGGAACATATAGATGGACTCTCCCTCCCTGTAGTCTTGAATCTGGTACGTTGAGATGCGGAACATATAGATGGACTCTCCCTCCCTGCAGTCTTGAATCTGGTACGTTGAGATGTGGAACATATAGATGGACTCTCCCTCCCTGTAGTCTTGAATCTGGTACGTTGAGATGCGGAACATATAGATGGACTCTCCCTCCCTGTAGTCTTGAATCTGGTACGTTGAGATGCGGAACATATAGATGGACTCTCCCTCCCTGTAGTCTTGAATCTGGTACGTTGAGATGCGGAACATATAGATGGACTCTCCCTCCCTGTAGTCTTGAATCTGGTACGTTGAGATGCGGAACATATAGATGGACTCTCCCTCCATGTAGTCTTGAATCTGGTACGTTGAGATGCGGAACATATAGATGGACTCTCCCTCCCTGCAGTCTTGAATCTGGTACGTTGAGATGCGGAACATATAGATGGACTCTCCCTCCCTGCAGTCTTGAATCTGGTACGTTGAGATGCGGAACATATAGATGGACTCTCCCTCCATGTAGTCTTGAATCTGGTACGTTGAGATGCGGAACATATAGATGGACTCTCCCTCCATGTAGTCTTGAATCTGGTACGTTGAGATGCGGAACATATAGATGGACTCTCCCTCCCTGTAGTCTTGAATCTGGTACGTTGAGATGCGGAACATATAGATGGACTCTCCCTCCCTGCAGTCTTGAATCTGGTACGTTGAGATGCGGAACATATAGATGGACTCTCCCTCCCTGCAGTCTTGAATCTGGTACGTTGAGATGCGGAACATATAGATGGACTCTCCCTCCCTGCAGTCTTGAATCTGGTACGTTGAGATGCGGAACATATAGATGGACTCTCCCTCCCTGCAGTCTTGAATCTGGTACGTTGAGATGTGGAACATATAGATGGACTCTCCCTCCATGTAGTCTTGAATCTGGTACGTTGAGATGCGGAACATATAGATGGACTCTCCCTCCCTGCAGTCTTGAATCTGGTACGTTGAGATGCGGAACATATAGATGGACTCTCCCTCCCTGCAGTCTTGAATCTGGTACGTTGAGATGCGGAACATATAGATGGACTCTCCCTCCCTGCAGTCTTGAATCTGGTACGTTGAGATGCCGTTGTGTGTGCTAGTGGTGCGCTCCTTCTTACTGCCAGGCAGCATTCTGTTGTCTGGTTGTGGGTGTTTGCCCGCCCATCCACCGAGTGAAGGGTATTTGGGTTGTTTCCATTGCAGTGCTTTTGAAGTGGGTGGCTCCTGAGGATGGGAGGTGAGAACGCTCTGCTTCTTGTGGTCACTTAGGGTCTCAGGCTCCTCCCATCCTGTTGGTTCTGCAGTCTTCTTGTCTTTATCTGTACGGGCAACAACGGGGTGTTGGGCATGTTTGTTCTGGTTGGAGGGACTAGAAGGGGAGGTACCCAGGGCAGATACCGGTGAGGCAGATACTTCATATATCACTTCATTCCCATTTCATCTGTGGGAATGAAGGCGTGTGTCTCTCCCTACCTGCAGGGAGGCTAAGCGATGGAACTTCTAACTGGGGGGCATGTGTCCAAGAAGGAAAGATTGGTATTTGGGTGGGTGAGTAGCAGGCAGACTGCAGTATTAACTTACCAGTAAAAGTCCCATTTAGGAAAGAGACCAGTGAGAAAGATGCACTCACCAGTCCCTATAATGACAGACTCTAATTGGCCAGTTATTGGGAAGCCCCCTCTCTACTTGCCATGAAGGAGGCTTCTCGCTCAGGCCCTGATTCTTTTCTTTTTGAAACCCCTGTCTGTTCTTTTTGGCTCCTGGCTTCCCCCTTTGGAGGTTCGTCCTTGACCCTTTTCTTCTCCAGCCGTGTCTGAAGTCTTTTGGAGGCATTGCCTTCATTGGATTTGTACAGTTTGTAATAGCTTGTTCCTTCAGATGCACTTTTTGGAGCCCGAGGGTTGCACTGGGGACTAAATAGTCACAAGTGTTCGCAGGTTAGACCTCTGCCCCTTTGGTAATACAATTCCCTCAAAAACTAGTAGTCTTCTGGTTTAGTTGTTTCTGGTTAGTATGATGTCCTGGTAACCACACTCAGATTCTCTGAATGTAGTTCTTTAGCCTGGTTTAATTTTTGGCTTCCTTTTTGGATCACCCGTCTACCCCTTGTTCTGAAGGTGCGTACCTGGAAGGCGTCTGAAGCTGCAGGTTTGGGTGGGAAGCAAGCACCTTTACTCCGATCTTGAGTGGGCTGTTTGTCTCCCTGTGTTGCCCTGGAAGTCCTCACAGGGGGCTTCTTCTAAGCTGTCTGGGGGTGTAAAAGCTGTTGGTCTCTCCACAGAGAGCATGAGGTCTGCCATCAGTTACAGTGTGATTTCGAGCAGTAGAGGCAGCTAGGTATGAAGAGTAGGTATGATGCTGTATTTCATTGAATCACATGGCCCCTCGTCCATCAGTGTGATCTTGGGCGAGTCACTGTTTGCACTGCAGTTTCTCCTCTAAAGTGGGAAAAGTAGGTGCATCGGTGACATCACCCGACTTTTCTGTGGAGCCGTGTAGTTTAGGGAGCCTTTGGTTGAGCTCATCTGTGCCTCCCCAAGCTGATCCCGCCCCCCCCCCCCCCCCCCCGCAGCACGGAGTATGCTGTTTCTTCCTGGTGGTCCAGAAGTGCTGTGGAATGAATGAATGATGTATGGAAAGCGGTGGAGTGGGTAATTCAACACATGTTCACTTTTCCTTTTTTTTTCTTTTAGAAAGAAAGAACTCTCAGCCACCAAGAAAGACCGCGTGAACCATTGTCTGACAATATGTGAAAACATAGTGGCCCAGTCACTCAGGTAATTGCACTTTGAACTTTCTGGCAAAAATTAAGACTGTATTTTTGTTCCTAATGGGCTAGAATATTCTTTGTCTCCCCAGTTCTCTTAAAACATTTAAAGGCCCATTTTCTCTTTATTTCTGGCCATAACTCTAAGGGGTCATGTGTCCTTTTTGTAACTTATGTACGACAGTTGTAACCGTGATTATAATTGAACAGCGTGTTTCTGTTTCATTAGCACTCTTGATAACCGTGATCATTGAACAATCTTCTGTTTGATATTTTACATTATGGCAGTACTCGGAATGACAGGAGACTGTCCAGTGACATCTCTTGCGTTTGCTTCTCATTGGCACCCTGCTGCTGTTTGGGTGCGCCCAGCAGTGGCCGGCGCCTGCTCACCTGCGCTTGGGGACCCGTTGACTGTAGGCCAGTCTCCCTGCTTCATCTTTATTTTGGGGTGAACTCGTGTCACCTTCTTTTATATCTTTGCTAAGTCTCTTCATTCTCTTTGCTTTCGGTTGTCTGTCTTTCTGACCACTGTTCCTAGTGGCTGTGGATGGTAAATATTTCAGGCCTGTTTCTAGGGCCTGAGTAGGAAACAGATGTGCCTGAGGTTTCTGAATTCTGTTACCTGGCTGGATGTGGGTGAAATACTTCTCTCCTTGCTTTTCTTTCTCTTAGAACAAGTAATTCATGTTATTGTCCTGCTTGGAAGCTGGAAAGAGCTCTCTCTAATAATACAATAGTTAGAATAATAATATTAGATCACAGATATATGCAATATATCACATATAATAATTCATTTTAGCTGAACTTGTTCCATCGTTTGGGAAATGTGGTGGATGATTTCTTTTTCTAATTTGTAGAAATGCGGGAAGCAAATGAAATAACAAATGAGAGTATGTGCTGAAAATAAAAATTCTAAGTTAGCATGCTATTGTAGAAAACAACACTATGATAAAAGTAGGGAAAAAAAGGTTTGAATCCATTTCTACTCCTTATAAGCCAGCTGATTTTGCATAAGTTTAACTTCTTCCAGTCTCTGTTGCTGCAGTTGTGAACGGTGAGTCCTGATTTTTAGGGCTCTTGTGAGATTGGGTGATGCTGCATATGTGTTTGTAGCCACATGGGAGCGACAGCTCTGTACGCTTGTGAAGGGTCTTGTTCAGAGCTTTCAGGTGTCACTGCTCTCATGAGACGTGACCTCAATCCCTGACAAGCAGTCGCTGCCACGGCAGAGTTCTGCTCATCTGACCTGCAGCCTCCAGGACTCCAGGAACATTTCACTGTGACAGCTTACAGATCCAGGAGACGTACTCTCTTCCACTTGGAATGTTTCCTGCTCTGTACTTACTCAGTTTCTTTCATCATTCTCAGTGGAATTGATGGAATGTCGGCTTAGATTTTCATATTAGTAAAGTATGTTGGGATATCTTAGGACTGGTTTGTGGCTCAGTTTGCCATCTTAAATCGAAATAGTAGCTGTTAATGGTTTTCACAATGGTCTATTTCTTCTGTTTTATGGAGTAATGCTGATGGTCATACTTCTTGTTCTACAGAGGGACATGTTGATGGGGTATTTTATGGAGCCAGAGGGGTCGTCTTTGGTGTCATCAGATCAAAGAACAATTTAGTTTTAATATACTTTCCATACTTTGCAGGAATTTCAGAGTGTAGAGCTTAAATTGATAGTTTTCTATTTATGAAATGTTCTTTATACCTGGTATTTCCTGTGATCTCTCCTTGAATATAACTAAATCTTTGGTACATTTCTGAGGCTTCTGTGATATACTAACCTTGTCTCCAGTGGGGTTATTTCAGTGGTAACTTCTGGAGTTTTTAATGTGGAAAGTCATCTAAAACTTCATGGGTATTGTGACTACTAGTGTACTTCAGCTCCCAATTTGGTCATCTAACCTAGTTCCTAAATATGGATGGGCGTCAAGATCATCCAGAAAATTTGTCAAAAATACAGTAATGAAGATACCTCACCGCCCTCTTTCCCAAACACACTTACATTTTCTGTTCAGGTGTAGTCTGGGGATTTGATTTTAAAAAGTCTCCTCTTGGGACTACCTGGGAACCCTTTTCTAAGTGTGTGCACCTTGATAAAGTGGTTGAGTAAAAATAAACATAGAGAAATCCATAGCTTTCCATATATTAGCGTAGGTCAGTCGGGAAATACCAGGATTCAAGATCCAATTCACAGTGGCACCAACATATAAAATTTCAAGGAACTGACAAGAAAAATGCAGAAAATTTGTGGACTGCTGTTGGCTTTCCTGAAAGGTATAGAGGACTACTTTCCTTCCTAAATGGAAGACTTTTTATCATAAATCTGAATTTTCTCTAGAATAATCCATAAATTTAAATAGCCTTGATCAGAGTTCTAGTAGGGGTATTTTTTAACTTGTTCACCTGCAAGAATAAATACATGAATGTTGCAAGGAAAATCTGAAACATCAGCAATATGGTGAGAGGTGATATACACAATATTAAATTAGTTGTTAGACATTAAAGAAGATACGGGATAGAAAGTTAGAAGAGTGTATGTGTGCATCTGTGTGTGTGAATTTATGGTAAGATCACATTTTGTACCAGTAGTGAAGCGATGGGTTATTGAACCAAATGACTCATGGAGATTTATGTCTGTGCCTCATGTTGCAAACAGACGTAAATGTCAGGTTAATTACTTAAATATAAAAAAATGAAATTGTTATTAGAAAAAGATAATTGATCTCAGGTGGAAGAAGACTAAAAATGTAAAGGAAAATACTGTTTTGACTGGCGTATAGTTCAGTATGTCAAAATCTGCCTTCAGCAAACTTGAAAGTAAATTCAACTTGGGGATGGTATTGACAGCATATATATCAAAGGTTTAAGAGCTGTATAAAGAGCAATTGTAAATCATTAAGGAAAAGACTATCAGCCATAGGAAAGTAAGCAAAGAACATGACCAGGTGGCTCAGGAAGTAAGAAATATGTGTGGGCCAGTGAACCTGACAGCTGACATGTATTTTTTGTTTCCTGTGGGAAAATATTCACATTTACTAGTCATCAGGGGAAAGAGACTAAAACAAAAACAAGAATAGCTTCCATCTGTCAAATTGACAAACATTAAGAAATTCTAAGGATTTTTGTCAGAGTTGATACAACCTTCTTAAAAGGCACTTTGGCAAAATATCAAGCTTTAGATTGTCATCTTTGTGGCAGTCTCACCTGAGGACGTTATCCTCGGGGAAATGTGTGATGATGTCAGTGCAGTGCTGTTCATCCCATTAAAAAATTAAAAATAATCTTAATGACTTATCAGTTGGGGAATTAAAAAAGTAAGATATATTTATAGACGGGAATGTTAGTTAACTTTATAAAAGATGATAGTTAGGTATGTGTATTTGTGACCAGAAAATTTATTAACACTATGTTAACAACTTAAGTTTAAATATCAAGAAAGATATTTACTCTGGCCAAGATAAATACCAAAGACAGATTTACTTTCCTGCCTAAGACAATTGATAATGGACAAAATATATGTGACAGTGGTTTTCAAGACATCAGGCAAAGCATAACAGCAGTCCTCGAAAAATGGAATACTAGTGTGGGAGCCATATGACTTCCCCCTGTTACTGTCTGGAAGGAGTCATGCGGGGAGGGGAAACCCAGGCAGAGCCGTGGGTTGCGTGGTTGAGGAGACAGACAGAGCTGCCAGCTACAGCCAAGTGGGGAGAACACCGAAGAGGAGAGCTGCACGGAATGGTCCCTGAGGCCTGTGGAGGGTGGGATCCTTGAGTCTTCAGCTCCTATGGAAGTGCAGGTGCTTGTGAGGACACAGCTTAGGGCTGGGATAGGATCACCCAGAAGGACCAGGAGGAACACCTGCTGGAACTCACACTGGTCCAGGAAGAGCTCCTGTTCACACTAGCCACAGTGGACAGTGTCTTTCCTGGGCCTTGGCTGGAGTATACAGAAGGGTTTGCCCTCACGGTGGGGTTAACTTAGCCCAAACTAAGATGTTATTCTGGTCCTGCCTGATAAAGCTTACAGGTGAAACCCAAGATCGTACTCTTTCATGGAACATAATTGCTTCCCAGAGCAAAGTTCAGGAGTGTTTATAGGAATTCAGAAGTACATAGTGCCCAAAAAAGTAAAAGTTATGAGATCCGGTGTCCAGTCAAAACTTTTCAGGAGTGTAAGTAAACAGGAAAATAAAATTAGTAGCAGTCAGTTGAAAATGACTCAGAAATTGCATGGATGATAAAATTTGTATAAAACCATGAAAACAGTGACTTTATTTTATGTATTTGAGAAGCTAGAGAAAAGATGGAATGTATTACGTGGAGACAAGACCGTAAAAAGAGCTACGTTGAACAAAGGTGAGAGGCTGCAGATTTCTTGCTGGAAACCATACACGCCTGCAGTCAGTAGGGCGTCATTTGTAAAGTCGTGGCGGGAAATCACCGTGTGACTGCATAGCCAGTACCCATCTCTCTCAAAAACAGGGGTGAAGTAAAGACTTTGTCACACACGCAAAAGCTGAAACAATTTGTATCCAGCAGGCAGCCACTCTAAGAAATAGCAGAGGAAGTGTTTCCGGTAGAAGGGAAGTAAAATCAGAGAGGGGTCTGGGCTCACACAAGGACTGCAGAGCAGGGAATGGTAGCTGTGCCGTGTGCCTGGAAGACTTGCCACCTAATTTTTCACCTCTTCAAAGTTAGTGGATTGCTTGCAGCAAAATTAATAACCATGTATTTTGGGGCTTTATGACATGTGGAAGTAGAATGTGTGACAACACTAGCCTAAAGGCTGGAAATAGCTTGTGTTCGAACGGCCGAGTAGTGCCCCTGCCCCCAGAGACAGCAGGTCCTTATCCCTGAAATCCCATGTAAATATACTCGAAGGGAAAGGGTCTTCCCAGACATGATTAAGTCAAGGGTCGTGAGATGGAGAGATTATCCTGAGTTTTCCAGGGAGGAACCCTAGATGTAGCCACAGGTGTCCTTATGAGAAGGAGGCAGAGGGAGATCTCTCACACACGCACACACACACAGAAGTGTGTGGGCAGCAGTGTGAAGATGGAGCAGAGACAGGCTTGGAGATCAGGGGGAGGCGGCCACAGGCTGAGGGGTGCTGGCCACCACCGCACTAAGAGGCAAGGAGCCCTTCTCCTTTGGAGTCTCTGGAGGGAAGTACCTTGATATTTGGCCCAGTGATACTGATTTTGGCCTTCTGGCTGCAGAGCTGCGGGAGGGCGAGCGCCTGTGGTTTTCAGAACCCAGTTTCTAGTAGTTTGTTACAGCAGCCCCAGGAAACGAACCCAGTACTGTCGTTAGTTTCTCACACTGTATGTGAAGTGGTGTAATGCGTTAAGGCAGACCGGGATAAATTAAAGATGTATACTAAACAGGGCAGCACTTGAAAGCACAACGAAGAGTTGTAGCTAATAAACCAAAAAAGGAGTCATAAAAATACCCAATCCAAAAGAAGGCAGAAAGAGGGAAAACGGCAAATAAAGAGCACCTGGGGTAAGAAGGAAAGAAATGGTATGATAGTAGATTTAAATCTGCTTACGTCAATAATGACATTAAATGTAAGAGACAAGTTTCTTCAGATCTGATGAAAAAACAAGACCTCGTATATCCCGCCTACAGTAAACCCATTTTAAGTAGAAAGGCGCAACTAGCTTAAAAGTAAAAGAATAGAAAGAGGCTGACCATGCTAGCACTGATCAGAGGGAAGCCTGGGTGCTTATGTTAATATCAGGCGCTGGATTTCTAAGAAAAAGCTATTACCAGAAATAGGACGGTCACTTTTGTAATGATAAAGGCATTAGTTCATCAAGGGAGCATAACGGTCCTAAGTGTTTATGCAGCTAAGTACAGAGCTTCAGAAATACATGAAGCAAAACCTGATTGAACTGTAAGGAGAAACGAGAAATCCACAATTATAGTCAGCTTTCAGTAGCCTCTCTCAAACATTTTTAGAGCAGCAGACATAAAATCTGGGTCTGGAAGGCTTGAACAACACTACCCACCCCTGTGGCCTGGTCGGCATTTACAGATGCTCCATCCAGAACGGCAGAAGCCATGCTCTTCTCAAGTGCTCACAGCACACGTGCCGAGAGACCATATGCTGGTCCATACAACAGGTCTCTAAATGTAAGCAGATTGATACAAGTGTGCTGTCTGATCTCGACGGCATTAAATTGGAATCTGTTACAGAAAGATGGTCTGGAACACAAGTAGCACATTTCCACATGACCCAGGGGTCACAGAGAAAGTTAAAGGGGAAATCTGAAGGTATTCTGAATTGACCGAAAATAAAAACAAAGGATTTCAGAAGTTGCGGTATGCTGCTGCAGTGTACCTGAGGGAGGGTTGTAGCACTCGGTGCCTGTTGTAGAAGAAAACGAAAGGTCTCAAATTAGTGACCTCTGCTGCCACCTCAGGAAGTGTGATAAACAAGCGCAGATGAAAACCCAATTTAGCAGAAGAATGGACATAAAGATGAGAGCAGAAGTTAGTGAGACAGAAAACAGAAGTCTGTAGAAGCTCAATAAAGCTGGAAGCGAGTTCTCTGAGAGCGTCTGTAAGATTCATCAGACTGACCGACCAGGCAAGAAGGAGCGAGGTCATGTATTACCCGTGTCTGGAGTGAGGGGGGGACGAGTTTACTATGGGTTCTGTAGATATTAACAGGATTATAAGGGAGTATTAGGAACAACTCTATGCAGTAAACGCGACAATTCAGGTGAAACGGACAGGTTTCATGAAAGACACATTTCTAAAGCTCTCTCAGGAAGAAATCTGTAACCTCATTAGCCTGCTGTTTTGTTAATAAAATTAAAATTTAAAAATCAATATTCAGTCTAGTTATTGGAGAACTTTTAAGCGTGGTTGGAAATGGTATGTGAACCTACTATTTTCTTTTAATCGAGACATGGCTGACCTGTCACGCTGTAAGTCTGCAGTGTGCAGTGTGTTGGTTTGATGTGCGTACACACTGCAGTGTGATTGCCACAGCGGTGTTAGCTGACCACTTTATCAAGTCACATAGTTCTTGTTTCTTTTCTGTGTTGACAGCAGTTAAGATCTGGTCTCTAGGCAACTTTGAGGTTCATAATACAGCGTTATTGATTACAGTCACTATGTCATGCATTAGATCTTCAGAACTTATTTATCTATTACTTGCAAGTGAACCTACCTTTATCTGTGGGTTTTATAAAGTCTAAACACAGATAACATACTGCTGATGAAAATTTTGTGTTTGAATTGAGATGTGCTGTAAAAAAGATTGTGATGTATATCAATAATTTCTTCTTATTGATTACATGTTCAAATAATCATATTTTGGATATATTGGATTAAATGAAGTATATTCTTAAAATTAATTTTACCTGTTTCTTTTTATTTTTAATGTACCCATTAGAAAGCATAAAATCAGCCCTGTAGCTCACACTGTGCTTCTGTAGCGAAGCACCGCTTGGGGCGGAATTCGAATGCTGTGCCCGCTCCTGCGAGGCCTTTCCAGCTTAGCCCGTTTCTCACAGCTGTGATCCACTCGGACGAGGTCTGACGTGCTGCTGGGTGGCGTGTTTTGTTTCTTGCTTGTATTTGTCCATCGTTGCTAAGGTGGTCCTTTGGTTTCTCTTAGGTTTGTGGTTCTTCTGACCGTTGGTAGGAATTAGGATGTAGCGGGAAAGGGAGAGGGACCCCCATTTCAGAGTATTCCTGCTTGAGATCATGAAATAGCAGTCAGATTTTGAGGTCTCAAAAATAACAGCATTATACAGGGGCCGTATTGCTGGCTGCTGTTCTTCACAGTGCTGTGAAAGCAGTCCTCGAATGTGGCCCACCGGCCTGTCTCCACTCGGCTGCGACAGCCCAGATAGGCCCTCTCAGTGAGACGTTTTAAAATCACTGGCAAGCATTACATAGACTCTAGTCTTTATAGGACTGAGCTAGAGGAACAAAAACCGTAGCCTGACCGTGATCATGTGTAGTCTGCAGTGCAATATGGTTATGCTTTGGAACACATCGAAAGCAAGATTTAGAAGGAGTGAAGAGGGGGCACCTGGGTGGCACAGCGATTAAGTGTCTGCCTTCGGCTCAGGGCGTGATCCCGGCATTACGGGATCGAGCCCCACATCAGGCTCTTCCGCTATGAGCCTGCTTCTTTCTCTCCCACTCCCCCTGCTTGTGTTCCCTCTCTCGCTGGCTGTCTCTACCTCTGTCGAATAAATAAATAAAATCTTTAAAAAAATAAAATAAAATAAAAAGGAGTGAAGAAGTTATATTGGTATACTGTCTCCAGGGTTCCAAGCATATTGTAAGTAAGAGTAAAAGTAACCTGCTGGCAGAGAGCAGATGGCTATCTGGGACTGAAGCAGTGTCTTTTTTTCCTCTTTTTTAAAATTGAGTTTCATTACATATAAAACAGTTCCTTTCAAGATTTTTTTAATGAAATCTTTAAAAAAATGAAATTTGTCTTGCAAGTACAATGTCTTTTTTAAAATAAACTTTTACATTTTAGAGTAGTTTTAGATTTACAGAAAAATTGTGAAGACAGTATAGAGAGTTCCCCTGTACCCAATATCCAGCTACCCCAATTATTAGCATCTTACATTACTGTGGAATGTTTTTCACAATTAATGAATCAATATTAATGTAACCTTCATTTTTGCGTAATGTTGTTTTTCTGTTCCAGAATCCCATATAGGATACCAGATAGCTCCTTGCATTTCAGTGTCATGTCTTCGTAGGTTCCTCTTGGCTGTGACAGTCTCTCTCTGTTTTTTTTTTATTTAGAAATTCTCCAGAATTTCAGAAACTTCTGGGCATCGCTATGGAACTTTTTCTGCTGTGCAGTGATGACGCAGAGTCGGATGTCCGGATGGTGGCTGACGAGTGCCTCAACAGAGTCATAAAAGTAAGAGCGCTCTCTGAGCAGGACTTGTGGCTGAGAGAAGAAGCTGTAACTTAACTTTCTTCTGTAGTGAGCGGCCCAGTCCCTCTGGATGTTTGCGCTTGTTTCATTTGATGTGTGCTTGGGTGGTGCTCTCGTATCTGCCCGTGCGCTTGCTACCCCTGCTCAGTCAGAAGGCAGTGGTCCACCCTGAAGCCTGTGCAGTGCGTAGGTCACAGGTGGCCATGCTGGTGGCCACTGGCTGTTCTTGGCGAAAACGTCACTAAGGCACCAACTTTTGTTTGGGCAGAGCCTGGAGCAGTCGCGAGGCCCTGGGAAGGCAGGGGACGGGTAAATGGAATCCATCTGTGGTTTCCCTATGGTGTCTCTAGCCTCTCTTCCTTTCCTTTCCCTGCCCCTGTGGAGGCCTGCTCAGGAGATGTGACTTCTGTAACGGGCTGGCTGGGGTCAGTGGTGGGGCTGGGCGGAAGGAGTTCCCAGGAAAGGACGGCAGAACCAGAAAGTCAAAGTGCTTGGGCCACAGGCGAGCTGGGGGGCGGAGAGAGGACACCATCTTCTTCCGCTGCTGCTTTCTGAGGCCGACTTTGTGGCCAAGATCACCAGAGCTTTTTAAGCTCCTGTTTTCTGCTGCCCTTGAAGATAAAAGTCCTTCTTCCATAATTCTTAATGTGTTAGAAAACTACCCTTGTTTTTCTCATTCTGCCCTTCTACTTTGTGTCCCCAAGCCATCCTGGTCACCTTCTTCTAGGTCACCTTTGATGACTGGACCTTTTGGGTTGTGTGTGCAGACTCAGCGCTCCCGCTGTCGGTGTGCTGGCATTGTGGTTAGCGCTGCAGGTCTCTCCGGAATCGTTTTCTCCTTGTTTCTTTCTCTGCGGGGATCCTTGTTTATTGGACCTTTCTAGTTTTCTTATTTTTTTTTCCCCTACTGCTTCCAATTCCACCAATGAAATTTAGATAAGTCTTGGAGAAGAGCCTACATCTCTTCATTTTCCTTGCAGGCTCTTTTCCTAGTAATCCTCGCTTGGCTGGGTAAACCAAGGACTACAAGCTAACATAGATAAGTTGAGTATTTCCCTTCTCGTTAGGATCTCGATAAACAGAACTGTTCTTTAGAGTCCTTCTCAGGGCTTTCTCTGGAGAACGGTCACATTTTACATTGGCCAAGCAGTTATCCTTCCTTTCTCCTTCACGGGCCCAGCGTTCCTTAGGAAGTGAATCAGCCCCCTCCCACTACGTGAGATCGAGGCACCCTGCCAGACAGATAGAGCATACATGGATTTTGGAGTGAAGGAGACCTGTGTTTGAATCTTGCCTCTGTCCCCTACTAACTGAACAGCTTTGGAAAGTGTATTTAATTCTGTGAGCCTCAGTTTCCTTACCTACAAAGGGAGTCAGTCAGAGTTTGGTGGTGTGTGTGTGAGTGCATGTGTGAGGATCAAAGTTGATGACGTGCTTAGCACCATCCTGGCCACTCACTGGTCCTCCAAGTGGTAAGAAGTATTCTTATTAATAATGACGTTTATTTATTGCTCTGATGTTGGCCATTGGATATGTAGGCTTTGTTTTTAAGCCTGTCTTCTTTAGTGACCTGTTTCCAAGAACTGCTGGACTGAATAGCTTAGTGTATGTGCGGTGGTTGTCAGCGGTGACCCTGGGTTGTAACCTAATGCTGGGTTGTCTTTCTGGCCATCTCCTGTCCTATTTCCCCTGTGTCAGACCTCCCAGTGCAGAGATTCTAGCTTCTCCTGTTATGGCCCCGGATGTGAAGATGAAGTCAGTCTCAGCCTCTTTTTCTGCGTGAAGGTGGACATGGTGGCGTTTGGCTGCACTCAGATCTGTGCTTCCTCAGATGCTCTGCTCTTCAGGTTCAGCAGGCTGGAGCCAGATCAGGGTCTGGCTAGATTTGCTTTCGTTGTAGCAGAGGAAGGACAAGCTTGGGAGAGTGTGGGCCCTTGGCTCGGATGTCAGGGAGGGGCAGGAACACAGATATGGTCACCTGGAAGCCACTCCTGGACTTTTGTCTTCTGTCGGGTGTTGTTGTATGCTTCTGATGAGACCAGACTCATGGCCCAAGCAAATGGGACGTGTTGCTTTTCATTTATATAGGAAAATGCAGTGGGGCTCTGATTCAGCCTGACAGTGTGCTCCTGCCTCATGTAATTTACAGTCTCAGGTGGGGAAGCACAATTCATACAGAAATCGCTCAATATGTGGCACACTCTAAGTTCTGAGGGACGTTGGCGTGTCGTCATGGCACTCCGGAGACTGAGATGTCTTCTGTCTGGGGAGGCAGAGAAGACTTCCTGGAGGTGGTGGCTAGTAGGTGAGTGAGGAGATTAGGGGCCCTCTTAACCACTGCAACACCCTGCCTCTCCGGGGCTCCAGGAAGGCTCTACAGGCTTAGAGGAGGGTGGCCCTCCGAGTGGGGCATTGAGGGTCAGTTCAGGGGATTCATCCCTTATTTGGTGAACAGTGAGGAGGTGTCAAAGATTTTTGATGTGGTCAGCGGAATGCTTTATTTAGGAAGAGTAACCTGGTGACAGTGTGCAGCCTGCCTTGGAGAAAGATGTGCATACGGATAATCTGTGTGGGAGGTGGGGTAGTTCAGGCCTGGGGGGGAGAGGTCTGAGCCAGGACGGTGGCCCTCAGAGCATGAGTGAGGAGGCAGAGGTGGGCTGTCATGGGCTCGATTTGGCAGCTGATCGGGTGTGTCCACTTTGGTGAGGAAGGGATTCAGGAGTAGGGAGCAGTCGGATTGCCATCACCCAGTGACTGGGAACCCCGATTCTGTGCTATTATTAGGGGTTTGAGGGTTAGTTTTCTTGTTATAAAGTAAGTTTGAGATTAGTTCATAAAACAAAGTGAAGTAAAACTTGAATGTGGCTTTTGGTTTTATTTGTAAAGTAGCATCTTAATATATTTTTGTTTGTTTTGGTGTGCTTGCTTAAGGATTTAGTACAAACTGAAATGCAAGAGTTAGGATTTACAAATTTCTGAGATACTTCAGAAGCTCCCCAAATGTGACTCTGCTTTTGACTTTCAAGCTCACTGAACCAGTAGGTGGACCCATGTGAGTTTTACTAAGAGCCACTCGGGTGGTAGACATCATATGCTCTACATCACATGAAAGAAACTTGGTTTGAGGCTTCGTGACGTCCCTCCTCTCTTCTTGATGGACAGGCCATTGGCAGTACCATTTCAGAGGGGAGGGTTCCCACGGTCGAGAGTGAGGGCCAGGAACCTTCCATCTCCCTTCCTGCCATCTCGAGAAGCCCTCTGTAACGTGGACTTGGTGCCGCTAGTGGTGGTTGCCCTCGGCCGTTCTTACGGGGTTGAAGTTGGCCCGGAGGCCGTTAGTTTCGGTTTGGCCCATAAGTGAGCAGGGATGGGGGCAAGGAAGGTGTTGTAAGGAGCATGAGGCTCCTCGCTGGCTGCGGGCTCTGAGTCACGGAGGGGGGCTGGGAGCGTCACAAAGGACGGAGCCTTTCTGCCCACCGGAGCGAGGGGCTCTGGCCTTACAAGTACGCTCACTGCACTGCTGGCGCCACAGACGTCAGGCCATTGTTAATATTGAGTCATCTGGCTGTGTGCGCTTCCATGAAGAAGGAAAGCTTGCAGTTGTTTTCTCCTCTCATCGAATATTAAAGGTTTAACATAAGAGCATTAGAATGAATTTGAACCACCTACTGTTGGATTTCAGTGTTATGTGGTATTTGATTGTATGTCGAGTTAAGTTCTTTCCCTTCTATGTTTTGTTCAAGTGAGCGACCTGTGTCTAGTGTATTCAGTGGCTTCCTGTCTATATGTGCGTCTTTCGTAACGAGCAGGTTCTTAGTTTAGGTGCTGCTATATTCCACTTTGCCCCCAAGTTGAAATTTTAGTTGCCTTTCAGTTTTCTCCCAGGCTGGTAGAATGAGTCTTCGGGAACAGTTCTCTTGTGTTTTGTTGCAGGCGCTGATGGACTCCAGTCTTCCGAGGTTACAGTTAGAACTCTATAAGGAAATAAAAAAGGTAGGCTTTGATTTTCTGTTATTGAGCAAATGATATTACTTCCCTGGATTGACGAGTGTATGTGAGATCTTATCTTTTATTTACTAAGTGGGAGTGTTAGACGGAAATGCTGCTGGTAGAGTAGACTTCACTGCTTTATTTTCCTTCATGGGGTTCCTCTTCATTATTTATGAAATGGAATGGGAATTAAGTTTTCCGTCTTTGTAATTGAAGCCCCGAGACCGTGACGCTTCTGCAGCCATTACGCGTTTACGTGGCCTTGTGTCTAAACGTAGAAATAAACGATCACATAAATGCTCTTGTTTCTATGAAGTCCTTTTGGAGTAGCGTCCCTGGCTTTTAAATGTAACTTGCCGCTCTCAACCCACTCAGAACGGTGCTCCCCGCAGCCTGCGCGCCGCCCTGTGGAGGTTTGCTGAGCTGGCTCACCTGGTCCGGCCTCAGAAGTGCAGGTAAGTTGTGCGCTCTGGATTATTACTACTGTCAATTGATGGGAGCCAGCTCCTGTGGCCTCTTTCCCTCTCGGCTCCGGTGTCACTGGCTCAGAGGTCTTCCCCAAGCTCTGTCTAATGCTGTCCGCCTCTGCCCTCCAAGTCGTGGTCGGTGTTTCTTGACTGGTGTTCCTCTCGTAGCACTTCTCACTTTCAGAAATACTTGGGGACACTATCAGTGTGCTTGTTCATTTTCTGTCAGCGCCCCCCCCCCCCCAAGAGACAGAGCTGTGCACCCCAGGACAGCGGGGGTCTTCCCTGTCTGTCCTCTGCTACAGCCTGGCCCTGAGAACTGTGTCTGCACGTGCCGGTTGCTGAAAAGATACTTGTCACATGGTCGAAGGTTGAGAACCAGTCTCATCGTTGCTTATAGGAAAATATGCCTTTGGGTTTCACGTGAGTTCAAACTGTGACTGTTGAATTGTGAATAAAGCCTGACTGCTGCGAACAGTCTGTCCTTAACGGATTGAGAATCAGAAGACCCTAGTTTTCATCTGTGCCTTCTTTCTGAACCGGCAAAACTGATATCCGTAGACCCTTGGCTGTGTCCCTGAGGAACTGATGCAGGGGCTGAAACGCTCACTGTTAATAGGCTACAGTGATTTATCCCACTTAGTTTGAGTTTAATGAGAATCTTCTGTGGCTGCTGTAGAATACATCACTAAGGAAATTTCTTTTTACAGGACCTTTCTCTTTTCCTGCCCTTATTTTGAAGATTTTGTTATGCTTCTGAAGCAACACACTCCGAGTTCTCCACATAGCAGCCAGAGTGACCTTAAAAAATGTGATGGGTCATCTCATTCCCTTACTTAAACTTTTTACTCATTTCCCAGAGCTGTTGAGATAAAATCCAGACTCCTTACCCAGGGAGATCTTTCCTCCAGTGGCCACCATCATCTCAGACACTCTCAGTTGACTCATTGGCCTGATTTTGCTTCTTCAAAAAGTCAGGCAGGTTTCTCTTGCTTGTCATGCCTGTTTTATTTTTTTTTCCGGCAAAATCGTCATCTCCTTAAGGCAGCCTAGCTTTTCTGCTATAGTCCGAGGTGTATACCTGCTTATCTCTGCCACGAGAAAGCGCCTGTCATGTTAGTCCTGTGTGTGTTGAGGTTACTCATGTGATTTCAGCCTTCTGCCCAGTGACTGGCTTCTCCTGCATCCTGCACTGTCTGCACTTCGTCTCTGGAGGGCCAGGTCTTATCTCTAAGGCCTTGTTTAGTTTGAACACTTAAAAATATTTCCTCATAATGCTCCCTTTCAAGAAAACTTTTTCATTTCTTTTTTTAATTGATGTTTTCTTATCTATTATTTTCTAATTTTTAATATGGGTATTTTACTGTTATAATTTACTACAGACAATTTTTAAAACAAGCTTTTGAGAGTCCTCTGTGATCATAGGGGAAATGAATGATGATTGTCTCCCAGCATTTGAACTTGGTCTGCATTTAGCCCTCCTGTTCTTTTTGCCGAGGTTTGTCTCCTTTCTGTTAAGGACTGTTTTGCATATAAAAACTGGGTCTTCCCTAACAGGTACTAAATAATTGCTTATATTTCTCACTAAAGTAGACCTGGAAGAATAACTCCTGTTCCTTTCACATATGCAGGCCTTACTTGGTAAACCTTTTGCCTTGCCTGACTCGAATAAGCAAGAGACCTGAGGAATCTGTTCAGGAGACCTTGGCTGCAGCTGTACCCAAAATTATGGCTTCTTTTGGCAATTTTGCAAATGACAATGAAATTAAGGTATGATTATTACCTCAAGTCACAAACATGAATGAGTCTTGTGGGCAGTTAGGGCTTTTGGACAGGCAGTCATTCAAGAGTGTTTCTTGAGTTATACTGTGCTTAATGATTTAGATGAAAACCTTTTTAATTATTTTGAGGCACACTAAGAGCTTCTTTCTATTTCCACTTTCTTATGCAGTGAAGAGTCAAGTAGGGAGAGGGTATATAGATGTAAATTCAAAAGGTGATTTCCAGAACAGATTGATTTTTGGTGTATTAGATTGACTCTTTAACCTAGCTTGGGAGAGGTGACTGTCCCAGGAGTGTAGGCAGGAGAAAGCCCACCGATGATGGCCTTGTAGCCAGTGGGGACCACTTGCCTTCCTGTTTGTTCTGTGCCTCAACAAACAAAACAAGCAACCTCCCCATCCACGGTCATGTTTTGTTTTTATTGTCAAGAAATTGTGACCCTGCCACATAGTCTGAAGATTATAGATTCTTAACTTCCTCCTCTTTGTGGGTCAGTCCTTTGTTAGTGTTTCTTTTGATATTTCCCTCTACATTTCTAGATAGCATGCTCTATAGCATGTGTATTATAGCAATGTGCTCCTAGTTTTTTGTTTTGTTTTGTTTTTACTATGAAAGATAAACTTAGCACTAACCTGGCTCTCATCTTCTTAGTGTAGTTATATCAGTATTCAGTGTGACATTATCATGCCCAAGTAATAGTCACAACTAGTTATGGTCTGTCCTTGGATTCTATTTCTTTGTTGAACTTTTTGGTTTTTTGGGAGTTAATAATTGCCTCTTTATTATTTTGCTTTTTATTCTTTGGTCGTTTATGTCTTCTCATACCTTCCAACAGCTTTGTAAAATGTGTCTTAATGCAATTCTCGACATGACAGATAGTTTATTGGGTCCGTTTTCTCCACTGGGGTCCTCTGTCCTAGAATTCTCCAGCTGTTTACCCCAGTCTGTTCCAGATACTCTTTAGGTCTGAGGACTTCTTTGCTGTCCTCCTAGGAATTTTTTTTTGCTGCTCTCCTGTTGGATGCCTGATTTCTAGATGCCATGTCTTTGCCTTTGTAGGCATACTCCCTTGTTGTGATGGAATTTGTGTTATGTTTTATTTCTGTTTTCCTTTTCTTTTTTTCTGTACTTTCTAGATGTCTATCCCAAACCCTTCTGTTGAGTTTTTGTTCCTGCTGTTGTATATTTAATTTCTAAGAGCTCCTTCTTGTGTTCAGAATGTTTATGTTTTATGGCATCCTCTTCTTGCTTTGTGAATACACTCCTTCTCTTCTGAGGATATTGATTACAGTTTTCTTGAGAACTTTCTTTGACTTCTGCATTGTCTGTTTCTTCTGACTTCCTCTGTTCTCTTTCCTGGTCTTTCACTTTTATGTTGGCAGTTGTCCATTTGAGTGAGACTCTAAAAGCTTGTTGGAAGCAAGTGTGTGGCAGGGTCTGTCCTGTGGCGGGTTTCCTGAGGTGGTGGATGCTGAGTCTCCTTTCCCACTGTCAGTCTCAGTAAGTCTTTTCCTCTTGAGGCGGTCAGTATCCCTAGAGGAAAGTTCCTCATTCTCCGTTGGAGAGGCAAGCCTGGCTGCATTTGTCCTGGGATCCTGGGATAGATGGGGCCAACAGTCTCACCGGTCAGAATGCACACTTTTTCTTCATTTCTCTGTTTTCTGTCTGTACCTCATGTCTGACGTTGGCTATGCTGACATCTCTGGAAATTATGCCCCAGTCTTTGTGGGGTGGGAAGCGAAGACTATGTCCTGGGCTGCCCCCGGGCTGAGTGGCCGGCAGCGCACACAGGGGCAGACAGGCTGCTTTCAGAGGTCTCTGGGGTCCCCCAAGCCCAAGCTGTTCTTGCAGTTTTGTGGCTTGAGTGAACTTGGCTTTTGTTAGTGGCCTTCAGATCCTCCACCCCCAACTCCCAAAAAAGCTTACCTGCGAGTGTCTTCCTGTGGGCCGCAAGGTAGGCAGTCAGCACTTGTTTACTTTCTAGCTTGCAGAATTTGTGGACACCTCTCGTCTGCTCTTGTCCCTGTCCTGTTCTTTTTGTCCTTGTAAGTCAGTGCTTTTTAAAACTTGTGCATGTGGTTTTAAGGGAGTGTCTGGGTGTCAGAGGTTCGTTCACACATGCAGCGTAACACGTTTGCTCTGAAGTCTCCTCACCTCAGGTGTGTTTTCATTCTTGGGATGACCTGTCACACCGAGACTCACGTGTCGTGCACACACAGGGCAGCACGGCAGTTACTGCTGTGCCCCTTGGGGAACCATCACAAAGTGATGTAGAACATTACCAGCTCCTGGGAGCCCCTCATGCCCGCCCCCTGTCACTGCTCCCCTCTCCTCCCTGCAGTGACCGCTGACCTGGCTTCTGAAGCCATGGGGCTGTTCTTAAATTTGACGTCTGTAGAGCGGTGCATTCTTTCTGTCTGGTTTTGTTGTTTGTTGCTGCGTATGAAGTCGGTGAGACTCTCTCATGTCGTCGGTGTGAATTCACACAGTTTTTATACTTGTGGGGCACGCCACTGTGTGAACACGCCACGGCTTACCATTTATTACAGCAGAGCATCCAGCCGTTTCTACTTTGTAGCCGTGGCGAGCGCTGCTGCTGTGCCCACTCTTGCGTGTGTCGTTTGGAGCACAGGTACAGCCCACCGTTGTGGATCCTAGAACGGGGGTTGCTGGGTTGTAAAGACATGTATTTCACCTTCGGTAGACGCTGCTAAAAAGCTCTGTCGAGTGTCCGCTCCTGCTCACGCCAGCGTCCGTGGCGAGCGAGAGCCCCAGCGGCTCTGCCTCCTCCTGGACCCCACTGCCGCGGGCCCTTTCAAGTTTAGCCGTTCTCGTGATTGTGCCCTGGTGTCGTATTTTGATTTTAATTTCTGTTTCCATCCCCTACAGTACTCTTGACTCTAAAGTTGAATAGTTTTGCATCTTTTGAAGTACTCATTAAGTGTCCTACACATTTATTGAAAAGTGGAGCTGTCTGCCCTAAAATCTAGCCACTTCCTCCCCATTATGCAAAGAGCTTACACGTGGTCTGGGGACCTCCTGCCAGCTGCCTTCTCCAGGGCCTTCTCAACATTGTGGGATTTGGACCTGGGAAGGCCCCCTCAAACTCTGAGATTTGATTTTAGTATTCCAAACTATTGAAGTTCACCGTGGGCTCACTCTTTATAATAATGCTCCGCTTTCACTGTGCTTGTAAGTGTGGACTGATACGGAATGATTCGTACTAGTTCAATGATGTATGTATATGTGTTTTCACTCAGATGAGTTACTTTAAGGTACCACTACCTTTTCTCAGAGTTAAGAAGGTTTGTCTGAGATAAGTTGACTGGGTTCTCCTGGTGCTGTCTGCAGGAGGAACTGGAGACCACAAACCACGGGGACACCTGGGGCTGAGGGTCTGGTCCTCTGCCTCTCTGGTTCCAGACATCTAGTCTATAAATTCACCAGGAATTGATGGACCTCTGAGAACCAGTTGATGCTAACCACACTGTGAAGAAGGAGCTTTTTTATGAGTCAGATGCTAGTCTGTTAATGTGCTGCTCGTTTGCCTGGGCTCACGCCTCCGTGGTGGGGCCCTAACGGTGTCCCTGGCCCAGATAGCTTTGCTCAGTGCATGTTGAACAGCAACTGGGACCAAGTCATTGCTCTGAGTGGGGTTTAGAGTGATGGAAATCGGTGTTCTTACGTAAGCTAGTTCCCAAACTCAGGAAGCTAGATGGTCACACCTTTCTTTTAGCTTTCTTTCTCCTTTCTTTCTTTCTTTCTTTCTTTCTTTCTTTCTTTCTTTCTTTCTTTCTTTCTTTCTTTCTTGATTTATTTATGGTGGGGGGTGAGAGTGCACGATGGGGGGGCAGAGCAGAGGGAGAGAGAGAAGCAGACTCCCTGATGAGCAGGGAGCCCGATATGGGGGCTCGATCTCCCGACGAGGAGATCACGACCTAAGCTGAAACCAAGAGTTGGGTGCTCAACCAGCTGAGCCACCTAGGCGCCCCCATGCCTTTACATTCTTTGGATAGTTTTGTTAAGACTTAAACGCCCAGGGGCGCCTGGGTGGCACAGCGGTTAAGCGTCTGCCTTCGGCTCAGGGTGTGATCCCGGCGTTATGGGATCGAGCCCCACATGAGGCTCCTCCACTATGAGCCTGCTTCTTCCTCTCCCACTCCCCCTGCTTGTGTTCCCTCTCTCGCTGGCTGTCTCTATCTCTGTTAAATAAATAAATAAAATCTTAAAAAAAATAAAAAGACTTAAATGCCCATCGTTGGAATGCTAGCATGCTCTCCTTTGGGTTATCCTGGAGGTTCTGTGACAGGGTCTTCTTCTCTCCTTAGGAAAACACTTGTGGGCGCTATGCGGTACGATTCAGCTCATTCGCATGCTCTCCAGACCAGAGAGCCTCTTTTAGTGGCATTAGCAGCCCGTCTGCAAGCCGTCAGGCTAGGACGTGGCTGTAGTTGCCTACTACACTTTTCTCCTTCACTTCATTATTCGAGGTTTTTTCTTTACTGTCTTTATTTTACGTGATGTCGTTTACTGACCCTGTACCCAAATGCTGTGGGTACATGTTTCTAGAAGCTCAGGGTTTCACTCTTGGTCGAGGACATAGATACTTTCTTCCTTACAGTGAGGAAGTAAATAGACTACTTCTGCAAACTGCTGTGGAATATCCCAAATTTGGGGCGTTTTTACTTAACTGTAGGAAAGTCCAGTGGTTTATAACCTATACTCTGTAAGAATTTGGAGTAATTTTATGAAATAACATGATAAGCTTCATAGGAGTTTTGTCTTTTATCGACTTGGATTTTTGCTGCCCTAGGTTCTATTAAAGGCTTTCATAGCGAATCTGAAGTCAAGCTCCCCGACCATTCGGCGGACGGCAGCTGGCTCAGCAGTGAGCATCTGCCAGCACTCGAGAAGGACGCAGTACTTTTACAGCTGGCTACTAAATGTGCTCTTAGGTAAGAGGTAGTCGTGAGTGATTTTCCCCATGGTGTGCTGGGGTCTCTAGCATTTACCCGAGACACATCTTTTAAGTTCTTTAAAATCAGGCAATCCCTTAGCTCCCAGCCCAGGCCCTTTGGTGCTGACTGACTAGTGAATGGGAACTGTGTTGAGGTTGCCATGCGCCCATGTTGGGTGTTGTGACGATTGGGACAAGGAGCCTTCTCTGTGCAGGAGTGTACGCGCCCCTGTGCCCGAGGATAGCTAGCAGGTGGTGGGTGTGAGGCAGTGTGCAGCCCCACCCGCCTCCCTCAGCCTGGCCCTTGTGTGGCAGACTGCATAGCTGTCCGTGTGGGCTCTGAGTGTGGTGAGTCCCCGAGGCCAGGAGTGGAGCCTGGGATCCTTGCAGGTTCTCTGCTGACGGTTTCTCCTGTGTGTGGAGTTGTTTATGGAAATCAGCACAAGCAGGGGCTGAGGAGGGCATATGGATATTTGGTATAAAAGACTGCCTGGCATTCAGATGCAGCCAAACTCACTCTAACGGGCCTTGCTCAGCTAAGGATGTGAAGGTTACCCTTTAAAGTCTCTCCTGGATTTTGGCCTTTAGATGAGATACCTGTATATTTTCCCACAGTAGTGTGTGTGCCATCTTTATCCCTCACTGCCAACTTCATAACACGGTTCCTCTCTGGGTCTCTTCTTTTAAACAAATTAAGCCCTGAATCCCCCAGCAGGTGATGTTAAGAGACCTCATTGCTCCCTTACAGGCTTGCTGGTCCCTGTTGAGGGTGAACACTCCACCCTCCTGATTCTTGGAGTGCTGCTCACGTTGAGGTACCTGGTGCCCTTGCTGCAGCAGCAGGTCAAGGACACGAGCCTGAAAGGCAGCTTTGGGGTGACACGGAAAGAACTGGAAGTCTCCCCCTCGACAGAGCAGCTCATCCAGGTAGGAGCCCCATGCTTTACTCTGGTGCTGGTTCATAAATGACGGACATTCGAAGAATCCAACATTTGGAAGAGAAATGGCAGAACAGAGGGTTACGAGCTTGGTCTTTGCAGCTGGATCACCTGGTTCAGATCCTGGGTCACCACCCCTAACTATGTGACCTCTGGATGGCAAGGACATCAGAGTACAATGAAGGTAATCTCTCGTAAGGTTACCGAGAATATTACACACGCCCCTTAGGCTCCTGCCTGGCACAGAGAATGCTCTTACCCTATTTGTAAAACCAGGACTCATGAGGTGTGTTCATCCGTTCGGTAAGCATTGAGCACCCACTGTGTGCTGGGCACCAGGACAGGTGCTCGGGATACATTGGTGAGCATTTTGGGTGTGGTCTCTGCCCCTGGAACCTGCGGTCTGGCACACTAGTGTATATACCCAGGGAGTTAGGGACACAGTCCGTTGGAGTATAGGAACAGTACGTTAAAGCTTCTCTTTCCAAGACAGAGAAACCCCGTCTACGTTCTAATCCAATGTGATCTGCATCCGACTTCAGTGATAGACTTCATTTCTTTGCAGCCTGTTCATCCAGGTGATTTTCTTAACCTTGAAACAGTACGGCTGCATTTTAAGCAATTGGATTTTGTGAACTTGGCTTAAAATGTTAGTGTTTTTACCAAATTGAATGTACTGGATGCTACTGAAGGCCTTACCCTTTCTGTACATCAGTTGGTCACATGGCACATGCAGGAGTTTAGACACACACTCTAGGATCCTGAGAGGGTGCCTTGGCTCTGTTTTTTGTTTTCTGTATTGGTGACATTGTAGTTCATAGGTATTTTGGTCAAGTGGACTTATGAGTTGTGTCCTTTGCCTAAATTTTGTAGAGTACAAAACTGTAGGTGGCTTAAAGTAATTCTTGCATAGAAATCATGAATTGGGGTGGGGGACTGGGATAGGCCAGTGATGGGTATTAAGGAGGGCACGTATTGCATGGTGCACTGGGTGTTATACGCAAATAATGAATCATGGAACACTACATCAAAAACTAAGGATATACCGTATGGTGACTAACATAACATAATAAAAAATTATTATAAAAGTTTCCATAAAAAAAAAGAAATCATGAATTAAAGAAGATTTAATGATTTAAGCACTGAGTCAGGTGATATTTGCAAAGTGCTTAGAATTCTTGCTGGTGTGTGGTGAGACCCTGGGAGTGCAGGTGGATGAGGGGTAACCGAGCAGGAGTGGGCTCTAAGAAATCTCTGGGAGTTGACTGTTCTGCTCCAACCAGCTGCCCTTCAGCTGAACCACAGAATACAAGCAATGGGGTTCTCATCAAATATGGCACTTAATTATATTGCCCTCACGAAAAACCATTACTGGATGTTTTAGTGAGTAAAACAGGTGTTCTAATGGTAGTAATACATTTAAAAAATAGATTATTTTATCCTTACCTTGCTTGCTTGTTTTACTTTTTATTATGGAGATGTGCAGACGTACAACAGTAGACAGAATAGCATTAAAAACAGCCTTCAGTAATTATAACTTGTGTTGATAATCGTCAACTCAGGGCCAGTGTTGGTTCACTTATAATCCCACTTCCTCCTCTCTTTTTGTATTATTTTGAAGCAAATCCCAGTCATCTTATCAATTTATCTGTAAGTATTCTGATATGTATTCCTGTAGGTGAGAACTCATCTTTGTTTTTAAAATTTAATGACAATGCCATTGTCACATTTAAAAAAAGGAACATTTCCTGAACATCAAATACCCATTCGCCCTCTGTCAGGTGTTACTCTCCTCTTCTGGAATCAGTGTGCAAGTAAGGTTGGGGTTCACTTGTTGGAGAAACAGGTCGTCCTGTGGAACTCCTGGCAGATGTGTTACTTGCCCCCCCATCGTGTAAATTAACATGCTTCTTTTACTTTGTATTTCCTATAAATTGGTTACAAACTAGAGTCTTGTAGGATTTAGTGTACATTTTATAATGTACACGATATCTGAGTTCTATAGTACTTATATAATATTTTTAAAAAAGATTTTATTTATTTATTTGAGAGAAAGAGATCAGGCGATAGAGCACTGGGGGTGGGAGGGGCAGAAGGAGAGGGAGAAGTAGACTCCCCGTTGAGCAGGGAGCCTGATGTGGGGCTCGATCCCAGGACCCCAGGATCACGACCTGAGCTGAAGGCAGACGCCTAACCTGCTGAGCCACCCAGGCGCCCCTATAATATTTTAAAATAAATACATGAGTATTGGGATCACATACTCAGAATTTTCTTCTGATGGTTTAAGAAAAGTCTGCTTAGTCAAGAAATATTGGAGACCATTGGTCTACTGGGAGAAGCAAGCAAACAATCACTAAATGGCGTGGTGAGGTGGTGGGTGCGGGGTGCTCTAGGAGTACGAAGTGGGGAGCCCCTGCCTGACCAGGGTCAGGGAGGCATGCTGGAGAAGCTTGGTCAGGAGCTGATGCTGATGGGTGAGTGGGATTTGACCAGACACAGGGAGTTGGGTGAGGTTTCATAGACAGAGACTACAGCCTCTGCCCAGTCTGAAGAGTGAGCACGAGGCACGTGCAGCACGTGAGCATGCATATGCACACGGGCACCGGTGTGGGTCCTGAGAAGGGCTCAGGGCTTCTCGTAGACTAGCAGGGGTGCTGGGGGAAGATCCAGAGCGGGGCGCAGCAGCCTTTCCTGTAGTGGGCCAAGTGCTGAGCTATACGGTACTGCAGGAAAGCAGCCACAGGCAATGCACGGATGTGACTGCGCGCCGAGAACACTGTGCAGAGAAACAGGTGTTAGGCCAGATCGGCCTATGGACTGTGGCTGCAGACCTGCAGCTCCTATAGTTAGAGGGCCACCTTCAGAAGAACGAGGCATAAAGGTTAAAAGAAGCTGCCTCGGAGACTTTATTTTATACCCTTCTATACTGTCTCTTGTTGTTTTTACGTGTGTATTAGTTTTATGATACTAAAGGTAGGGCTGCCGAACTTAATAAACTTACAGAGGGTGCCAGTTAAATTTGAATTGCAGAGAAATCATGAATAATTTTGTGGTGCAGGAATGCCTGAAATTGCACAGGACGTAGTTATGCCGCAAAATTATTTGTTTATCTGAAATTCAATTCTAACTGGGTGCTTAGTATATTATTGGGCAATGCTAATGAGATGGAAAAAGATGGGCGCCTGGCTGGCTCAGTCTCAGTCTGAAGAGCACGCGACTCTTGATCTCAGAGTCATGAGTTCAAGCCCCACCCTGGGTGTAGAGACTACTAAAAAAAAAAATAAGATAAGGGGCACCTGGGTGGATCACTCTGTTAAGCATCTGCCTTCAGCTCAGGGTATGATCCTGGAGTCCTGGGATCGAGCCCTGCGTTGGGCTCCCGCTCAGTGGGGAGACTGCTGCTTCCTTTCCTTCTGCCCTTCCCACCTGTGCACTCTCTCCCTCTCTGTCTCTCACATAAGTAAATAAAATCTTAAAGTAAAATAAGATAAAAAGTAAAAAAATACAAGGAGAAAGTGCATTCCTTGTGTTCATATAACATAATATAGTATTAAAAGCACTAGTAAAATCTGACATAATGCCTTCAGTATATTGGGAAGCTTTTCCGTGGTGCTCAGGGTAGTGTTTCTTGCATACTGTGTAGGAGACCAGCTGTACTTGCCACGTCCGTGAGCTTTATTCTCTGTTTCCTCATCATCAGTTAGGCAGATGGTGGTCTTCAGTAGTATGCTGCTGTGCTTGTGGGGGTGCTCTCCTTATTTGTAAGGAATTCATCTCACAGTGGACAAAGTCACAGGAATTTGGAAGACCTCATGCAAGCCATGACCCCATTGGTGGATGTGATGGAGGAATTTCTGGAGGCAGAAACCGAGACACAAATTTTGCTCACATAAGACTCTAAGACCATGAGCCCTCGGACACATTTTAAAAACCATGGCGATAATACCTGTACTTCTGTTTCCAGGTGTATGAACTGACCTTGCACTATACTCAGCACCAAGACCACAATGCTGTGACCGGGGCACTGGAACTCCTGCAGCAGCTGTTCAGGACGCCCCCGCCTGAGCTCCTGCAGGCCCTGAGCACGCCGGGAGGCGGGCCCCTCGCCGCCGTGCACCGCCAGCCCGGCTGCCGGAGCCGCAGCGGCAGTATCGTGGAGCTGCTAGGTATGTTCCCGCCAGAGGACCTGGGCTGTGCCGGCTCCCTCGTGGAATCTGGGGCCGGCACTGTGCCGGGCAGGGCACGCTCAGCTCCTCAGAAAGCTCGTCTGTAGCCTGGAGGATGGAAGTGTGGCAAGGTTAGGTGACAAAATGAGGCCTGCGTCTGAGGCTGGCTTCTCCGCTCTGACTCGGCTGCCTCCCCATGGCATCTCGCCCACCGTGAAATGAAAACTTGAGGGAAGCTATTTGCAGGACCCTCGTGCCGCTGGCCACAGTTGGGGATCTTCAGGTCCTTGTAGGGATTTTAGAGTTCCTTTCTGCCCTTGAGGCCCTTTTTTGCTGTCCTCACTGACTCTAGGACACCTCTTCCTCTACCCTGCCACTGCTCATCTTTATGCTTTGGGGGATTGGGCCCTCATCCCTCCACGGGGTGCTGCCCTATTGGCTGATCATTGGTTTTCCTCCAGCCCCTTGAGAGCTGGAGTACATGGGACCCCTGAGGCACGGCCTTTAGAATTAGATTTGGCACAGAGGAGGCTTCCGTGGTCTCGGCGGACTCCAGGCCTCCCCTGGGCTGATTTAGTACAGCGCACACACTGCATGGCCTTGACTTAGCAGCGTTGACAACCTAGAGGGTTTGACTGGAGGCGTCACCGCTGCCTTGTTTGAACATAAATGTTTGCCCGAACCGCAAGCAGAAAATGAGGATGTGCCTGTCCACGTCCTGTGTACTCCAGAATCCTTTTCTCTGTGGAATGCATGCCATACAAATACTTGCTGGAGACACTAATGACTAATGAAAATTTATATTTGATTAATAGTTGACCAAGCAATCTGAGATTTCTAATGTTTTTAATTTAACTTTTTAAATGCACTTTATTTGCACTTCTTTGACATTTTAGGTTGTATCTTTAGAACTGTGACCTGGAGTTGGTGTGATTTTCGTGTGTCAGGATTCAGGTGTTGCACTGTGGTGTTTAAGCACTGCTTGTGGAAATACGTTCACACACTGTGTAGTTTTAAAGTTGAATCACGCAGTTTGAAGATTTTCAAATGCCTTCTGCATTTTATTAGCAGCTTGTTACCTTACTTTCATCTGTCATTTTCTGTGATTTACAGCTGGAGGGGGTTCTTCATGCAGCCCTGTCCTTTCAAGAAAACAAAAAGGTGATTATTTCAGAAATGAGCGTCTCCTGTTGAGTGTCACTGCCTTTTCTGTGTTTCTGTAATGCCTTCGACTGTGTGGCTGCCTCTTCTCCACAGAGCAATTGTATGTATAAATGTAACTGGGCCCGAACGGTTCTGTAGGGTGGCTTTTGAAAATTGCTCGTATATCAAAATGGCTTTGTCATAAATTTCTAATGCTTTAGGTCAGGGGTCAGCAAACTTTTTCTGTAAAGGGCCTGTTTTAGTCTTGTGGGCCTTCCTGCCTCCTCTCTATTTGGCTCTGTCTGGTGGCAGAAGGCAGCCACGGGCAATGCTTAGCTAATGGCTGTGGCTTCCTTCGTGAAACTGGATTTACAGAAATAGGCCTGCCCTAGTTTGCCTGTCCCTGCCTTAGAGACTGTTAAATTTTATAAAGGTAACTCACCTTTCCTATGAATTTTGTGTAGCATTAGTCAGGAATGATGTTTGGTTAATTATTTGGTTAATTTGGGCTGATGGTAATTTTTCAGCCACATTTAGCTTTGTACATGCCAGAACATTCTGGTAACAGTCAATTTATTTTTTAAGTGTTTGTGATCTCTAATTGGATAGTTTTGGTACACACGAACACTTTACCACACCAATTATTTTCTTTTCCGGTCTGGATTTCCATGGAAAGAAGTGCTACCATTTTCTATTTTGAAATCTTAAAAGACGAGTCGTTTTTAAGAACTTATTGAGGTATAATCGATATACAACATACAAATATTTTTTTGAGTCATGAGTTGAGGGTTTGTGAGCCTAATGCCTAGTATTACTTCTAGTACTGAATGGGACCTTAACAGGACTAATATTCTAGCCTTGATTGGGGTTAAGTAAACATTTCCTAGAACCTAGAACCCATCATATTTGGGCGGTCATAGTGCAGTATACTTAACCAAGTGGGAGATTTTGGTGAAACGCTGAGGTGGTTTGAAGGCCACCAGCTTCCAGGCAAAGTCGGTCTCTCTGTTCCTGAAGCAGGAAGGGACCGTGCAGGCAGATGGCTGAGGGGCCTCGTTGCTTAGCCGCCTTCCTGGGCGGTCCGCCATTGAGATGAGCTGTTCCTTCTGGGTAGGAAGCTGGTATGTCCTCAATATCTTTTTTTGTGTTTTTAGTGGTTTTTTGTTTTGTTTTCCTTTTTCATTGAGAGCTGCAGTTTTTAAGCTTTTTTTGTTATTTTGTTGCAGAAATCCTTTTTTTCTCCATGTGAGATCTGCAAATCTGTGAGAGAGAATAGCAGAGTTGATGTGGAATGTGGGATGAGGGCAGGGGCTGGTGTGGCGGCCTGGCAGCCCTTCTGGCGGCAGCTGGGACCTTGCACCCCTTGGGGAGGGCTCCTTGGGTCAGGGGGGCAAACCCTGATTCTCAGGATGGAGACTGCTCTCATCAACCCCCCATGAGCAGGGGGACTCTACTTGCTTTCTTGGGGTCAACCACTTCTTCTGTAAGGAACAACCCTGTTCCTTAGATACGCCAAGTTGCTGTTAATTTTATCTAGATTTTGGGTTTCCTTTGCTTTTTCTTTGCCTTTTTCCCCCCTTTGATGTCATATCAGTACAGATTTCTGGAAGTTGTCACACCTATGACCTATTCCTTGAAAGGTAGTGAAGTTAGACATTGGAAATTGCCAATAATTATTTCTAGAGTGCCATTTAGTGACCTTTATGTGTAATGTAACCATAATAATTTAATTAGTCCAGTTAAATCATGTTGAGACTTTTCCTTTTTTTTAATCAATATAAAATAAATTAATATAATTTGGAAACCAAGAACTGTGAAATATATTTTTACAACTTTGCAGAAGATGAACTATTATTCCATCCTCCCAGATGAGACAGTGCTCAGGTTCTGATTATCAGCCATAGAGTCTGGTGGCTTAAAGGAGAACAGAGTAGAAGTGACCTTTAAGGTGACAGTTCTGTGTATGAACTCTTTCTGTTTTTAAGGTTTTATTTTGGTTCCAGTTGGCTAACATGCGGCGTTACAGTGGTTTCAGGTGCTCCGCGGTTATGCGTATGCCCTGATTGTTGTTGAAGATACGACGTGAATGTCCTAAGGGCTGATAGAATTGGTTCTAGCCATAGCTTACAATCTTTAAGATCAAATGTGATATAAGTTATTCAACATCAATACAGATTTAAGTCAGTAAGTACTTATTAATTATTAAAATACTTGGTGTTACAGTTTGAGAATCGTTGCTTGTAACTTTGTGCTGTACAGGTGTGTGAATGTTAATAATATGTAAATATAGTGTCTTGGCATTCTTGGTGTTTACCACACTAGAGGTGTAAAATACTTTATATACCATATGAGAGAGTGAAATAAATATGCTTATATTTTCTGCTTAGAATGTACATCTGTTTGATTTTTAGAGTCCTTCCTGTAGCAAGCTGAAGGACTCTTGCTATCTCATTTCTTAGGGAAAGTGCTTTTTGGAGAAGCAGCAGCCTTGGAGGACGACTCTGAGTCCAGGTCGGAGGGCAGCAGCCCCGCCTTTGCAGGTAGCTCTCAGGGAGGGGCAGTGGTGTCCCCCTCCTGCCTTTCTCCTGGCCCCTCTCCTGCCCCTCGTGAAGGGCTGTGCTCCTGGGGACAGCGTGAAGCCAGCTTGCTCAAGTGGTCCCTAATTCACGTTATTTTTAGAACATTTACTTTGAAACATGTGAGTGTGTTTCCTTGCATCAAATATTTGCTGTTTTCCTTGGTTTAGGTTCTTTTAAAATTAGGTTTATACTCCCTGAGCATAAGTCTTCTTATGCAGTAGGGATGGTAGGTAAGTGTCTCATGAATTACATGGGTTGTGAGGGGAAAATGGGATTAAAAATTGTGGAGAGCTTAACTTTGAAAGAAATTTACATTTCTTTACAGATTCTTTATTCACTTTATGAGAGTGAAGTATTGATTAATATGCTGATAATTGGATTAAATGAAAGTGGTTTGGACTGTATAATCCTATCCAAAAGAATATTTTAGACAAGTGAAAATAAGACTGCAGTATATGGGAAGGAAAATCTGAATAATTCTGGTGGGGGTTATTTATTTATTCACTTTTATAAAACAGAAATCGTTTGTGTTTTTTTTTTTTTTTTTAATTACAAAAGTAAAAAAAGAAAAACAACAAAACTACAGCCTCTGCAACATAACAAAGCTCAGGTGCTCACTGACCCAGTGTCTCTAGGCAGGACACTGCTGACACCTTCGTGTCGATCTTTTTGTAGTGATTTTTATGTAGTGTGTGGCTATTTTAATGAGAATTTAAAAATGAAACTAGGAAAACGTGCTGCAGATGTGCCCTATAGCAGGTAGGACTGGCTGCTTGGAGCTCTTGGACAGGGTCTGGGGAGAAGGAGAGCCCACGTCAGAGAGATGGTGACTTTCCATCATCTCTGAGCGCGACCTGCTGAGCGAGAGTGCCCTGGGGCTTGTGCCCGACCCGGCTGCCTGTGGCTCGCAGGGTCCTTCTGTGCTGCTCCAAGCTGAGGCTGGAGCAGTTGCTCAAGGACTTGAAGTGCTGTTGGTGCTGAACATACTTCAGTTTTTACAGTGAAATGCCATTTGAGAATATTCATAGATAGCATTTAAAAAACATCTGATAATCCTTATTTTATGACTATGACATGGTAATAGAGTAAAAGGTAAGTCAAGAATACAGTAAAACAATTTTAGTAGTGTTTGAAGGATGCACTCTTGTCTTGTTTTTGAAATTTACTAGTTCATATTTTCACTGTATTTTGCGATTTTTTGCAGTTAGAACATTGGTGACAGTGAATTTTGGGGTATTTTGTAAGCATTTGGTTCCCTGTTGAACGTTTTTCCTGGCCCTTTGAAGAATGAGTGTTTCTTTGTCTTCAGCCTCAGTCAAGGGTGAGATTGGTGGCGAGCTGGCCGCCTCTTCCGGGGTCTCCACTCCTGGCTCTGCCAGTTCAGCCACCGACTCCGTGGGGCACGACATCATCACCGAGCAGCCCCGGTCACAGCACACCCTGCAGCCAGACTCGGCGGATCTGACCGGCTGTGACCTGGCCAGTGCTGCCACCGACGGGGACGAGGAGGACATCTTGAGCCACAGCTCTAGCCAGATCAGTGCCGTCCCGTCCGACCCGGCCATGGACCTGAACGATGGCACCCAGGCCTCCTCCCCAGTCAGCGACAGCTCCCAGACCACCACCGAGGGGCCTGATTCAGCCGTGACACCTTCAGACAGTTCTGAAATTGTACGTGGGTGGAGAGGGCTGTCACCTGCAGGCCCAGACCTAGACCCTCCTTCTTATTTCCCTCTCCCCATCTAACTTGCTAATAAGAGAGCAGAGGTCACTAGCTCAGGTCATTAACAGGGAGTTCAACCCCATCTGAGACCCTTCCTGAAGGAAATGGCCAAGTGTCATTTGTGTTGAACATGGAGGTCAGAAATTAGGTTAGTTGATGATATGAACTTTGCTAAAATTGAATGCATTTTAAATTCTTTAAGAACTTTCTGGGCACAGGTTAAATCATTATTTAAAAAATCCGTAAGGAGCCTGTCTGTTAACAGATCTGTGGTCTTAATGCACTGTAATTAAAAACATTAATATTGTGTATTAGTTTAACATTTTTTGGCTTTTCAAAACCTTCTACAACATATCCGGTCTTGTAGAGCATGGGTTTAAGTATTTCTGGTCCCTGAGCTACTGGACAGGAAGCACCTTAAGGAAGGTCTGATCACCAAGTTTGGTAAAAGTGATATGGAGTTTAACACTCCGTTTTTTAAAAAACAATTTGTACTATTAAGTGTTCTGCTACTATTGAATAGATTTTAAGTGTTCTGCTACTATTGAATAGATTTTATTAAGAACGTATTTGTTTTGGTTTGGTGTTTGGTTTTTTACGTGGATGAATGCAGAAGCATTGAATGACAAATCATGAGATAAAATACTTGCACGTCCCTATTGAGCAGTTGTTAAGTGGCCACGTGGATTCCGTTTCTGATGGCCACGTGGATTTACAGGTAGAGAGGTGGGCTCACAGTTGGGGTTTTAACTGGAAGACCTGCAGAAGGATAGGGCAAATAATTGGAACAGTAGGAAAGGGATTTTAAGTAAGGAAAGGGTGAGCAAGTTCTGGCCAGTATGCAGAGAGAGGAGAAGGTTAGGGAAAGTGCTGCTGGTTAAGTGTGTGGGGGGAGATTCTGCTGTGTGTTTATTGCGCCAGGTTCCGTGGGGTATCTTGCCTCTTTACAATGGATGATTTCTGGTGGGTTTGTTAGAAATAGGAATGAAAGGCCATAGGAAATTCTGAAAACTTTCAGTCTTTTGAAATTACCCCGTTGTTCACTGGATAACAGTGCTGGGAACGGGGCCTCTGCAGGTCTCTCTGGCCTGTAGAGAATGAACATCTTCCCTGGATAATTCCCACATTGGTGGAGTTCTTTTCTGGTTTATGAGATGCTTCCATGTCTGTTATGTAATCATTAATTATTTGCTGAACAAGTGTATTGAGCGCCTGTTAAGTTCCAGGGATTGTTCACAACCTGGGGATGAAGCAGAGGGCACAACATACAAAACTGCTCACACGAAGCTAATGTTCTAGAGTAGGAGTCATGAGACTCCTTCCATATTGGGCCGGACAGCAAAGATCTTTGGCTTTGCAAGCCATACAGCCTCTGTTGCTCCTCTCTGCTGCTGTGATGTGAAAGCAGCCATTGACTCTATGTAAACGAACTAGCATTCCAATAAAACTTTATTTACAAAAACAGGTGGGGGGCCAGGTTTGGTCATTAGGCCATGGCTTAACTACCCCTGCCTAGTCTAGAGTGTGTGCATGTGTGTGTGGGGCAGATCATAAGCCATTAATCAATCAGTCAATAAACAAATACGTAGTCAGATGGTGATGAGTGCCATAGAGAAAAAGAAACAAGGGGATAGGGGATTTCCTCATGAGACAGCCCACTGTGGTCGCTACGGGGCTGCTGCCGGGAGCCACCAGGTTGAGAGTTTTGGCTTGGCCATTTCCTAGCCGTGTAACCTGGAGCACTTGTGTCCCTTCTTGCCTCAGTTTTCTTATTCACAAACTGAGGGTAACAGTGCTTGCGCTCTAAGACTTAGGGAGATTAAGGGAGATGATACATATGAAGTGTTTTTCGATCCTGCCTGGGGTGTAGTAAAATATTCAGAAAGTATTGTTTTTTTAATGGTGAAATTTCTTGTTTTAATACATATCTATTTTTAAATGAGATAAGGTTGTTTTGGTAAACTGATTGGGAGAGTGAAGGAAACCATGGCTTTCTTGGTTGATTTTGAACATGTGGCTTGATGTTTTTTATTTAAGCCTAAGGATTTGGAATGACTTTTTAAAAATGATACAGAATTTATTTCAGTTATTGCTAGTGTATTGAGGTTCCATCACTCAGTTTTTCAGGTAAATTACATGGGATTTCAAGTGAATGTGAAAAATTTTGCAATATGGAATCATAATCCAAGTTTGCGGCCAAGTGTAGGATATATTGTGTCCAAAACTTAGTTGATTTAGTCCTAGCAGTTTAGAAGCTAACCTAGTGTAGCGTTAGGTGTTTGTCTAAAAGATTTTCCTCATTGTTGACTTAACTGTAAAGTTTGCTTATAAAGATAAAAGATTTTTGTTTAGATTTTGTTTTTAACATCACAAAGAGAAATTTTCAGATTGGAATTTCTTTGGCATTTTTGTAGTTGTTAAGCTTTTCCTAATGTAGCAGTGTGTGATCCGTGTGTGATCCGTGTGTGACCCATGAAGCTTGATCATTGACACGCATGCCTCTCCGTGCATTTCAGGAAATGACCTTTGTGTGAGTACGTGAGATGTGGTCCATGTGATTTCTGCCTTTGCCTTTCCATGTTGGAGAGCCTGTCCTGTGGTGATGTCCCTTCAGAGCCCTCACCAGCCCCTCTCGAACCATGCAGGTGTTAGATGGTGCCGACAGCCAGTGTTCGGGGGTGCAGATCGGACAGCCGCAGGACGAGGGTGAGGAAGCCACGGGCATTCACCGGGATGAAGACGCCGATGCGTTCAGAAACTCTTCAGTTGGTATGTGGCCTTCAGCAGTGCGGTGTGGACTGGTCTTGTTCTCAGCCCTGACAGTCTCAGTTTTACCTTAGCTTCCAAGAAGAAATCTTTGGGTAGCTTTGTTTTCGGAGTTGTAAATAACGAATGAGGAAGGTCAGTTGAGGAATGACTGTCCTTGTTCTTGATCTAAATCCTGTACTTTCATGTGGACTTTGTATAAATATGAATACTGGTTTTTTTAATTGGAAACTTGTCACTCAATCTCGATTTCTCTGATTTTGAAGCCCTTCAGCAAGCACATTTATTGAAAAGCATGGGCCACAGCAGGCAGCCCTCTGACAGCAGTGTAGATAAATTTGTCTCCAGAGATGAAGCTGCTGAGCCAGGAGATCAAGAAAACAAGGTGAGATATTTAGGCATGAGGCCACTCGGCATTCTGAGCTCTTGTGAGTGTTTGAGATCACTGTGGCTGCTGTCCGCGTGCCTTGCTTCTAGTTTTCCCATCTCTGAGCTTCTGCTCAGCTCTTTTGCCTTAAATAGTGACCCCTTCCTAGGTGTGCTCTTCTTTTCTGCCTCTCCGGGTACAACCCAGATCCTGGAGAATTGCCTGAAGTTCTGCCCCCTTGAGAGTCCTTCCCAGACAGCTCTGTCTCACACTGATTGCTACTTCACCTGATTTCTTGGGCCATTCATTTGATGGTCTTCCACTGTCTGACAGCATTTCTTGGTTTTATTCATTGAATTATGCATTTGTTTGTTTATGGTGGTAAAATACATAGAAAGTTCGCCATCGTAACTGTTGCGAAGTGGGTAGCTCAGTGGCATAAGTGCATTCACATCGTGCGGCCATCACCACCCTCCATCTCCAGAACTCTTTTCCTCTTCCCAGATTGAAACTCTGTCCGCATTAACCTCTAACTCCCCATTGCTCCCTCCTCCCAGCCCCTGGCTCCCACCATCTACTTTGTGTCTCTGTGGCTGTGACTATTCTAGGAAGCGCGTACAGGTGGAACCACGCGGTATTTGTTCTTTTGTGACTGGCGTATTTCGCTGGGTGTAATGTCCTCAGGGTTCATCCATGTTGTAACAGGTGTCAGGATTCCCTTCCTCGCTGACACTGAAGAGTATCGCGCTGTGCAGGTGGACCCCATTTTCTTTTCCTGTTCATCTGATGATGGACACTTGGGTTACTTCTGCCTTTTGGCTGCTGGGAATGATGCTGCTGTGAACGTGAGGGCGCAGGCTTCTCTTCAAACCCTGCTCTCCGTTCTCTTGGATATACACCCAGAAGTGGAATTTCAGGGTCCTATGGTAGTTCCAGTTGTAGGTTTTTCTGAGGACCCCTCGCACCGTTTTCCACAGCAGCTGCACCAGCCGCACCAGCCTGCGATCCTACCAGCCGTGCACAGGGTTCCGGTTTCCCCACATCCTCGCCAGGGCTTGTCATTTTCTGGTCTTTTTCGAGAGTAGTCATCCTACTGGGAGTGAGGTTGTATATCATTTGGTTTTGACTTGCATTTCCCTAATGGTGAGTGATGTGGGACATCTTTTCATGTGCTTCTGGTCATTCGTATGTCTGCCTTCGGCTCAGGTCATGATCCCAGGGTCCTGGGATCGAGTCCCGCATTGAGCTCCTTGCTCAACAGGGAGCCTGCTTCTCCTTTTGCCTCTACCACTCCCCCTGCTTGTGCTCACTCTCTGACAAATAAATAAAATCTTAAAAAAAAAATTCCTTTAGGGCAGGAAACAGTTTTGTACTTAGTCCCTCTGTAGATGTTCAGTCGTCCTGCAGCCCCCACACCTCCTTCCAGGTCCCACTCCAGCCAGGTCTGTTCCCTCTCAGCTCTGGGCATTCGCAGGGCTCTTGCCTGTGCCTAAATAGCTTGCGCTTGTCCTGTAGATGGTGGCTTATGCTGTCCTTTCCCGAGCAGCCTTTCCTGAGTGCCAGCTCCCAGTTGCCTTCTCTCCAGCGTGCCCTCCCTGCACACTGAGCTCATCCCTGCCACCACCCACTTGACCCTGTGGCCTAGCTGCCTCTGACCACTCTGACTCTACTCCACTGTGATCTGTGAGGCCAGTCTTGTGTGTGACAAAGATGGGCATCTCTGTGTCCCCAGCATGTGGCATAAATGCTGTTCCAGTTCTGTTTGTTGAGCACACTACTGAGTGAATGTATTGGTTCCTTGATTCTAAGATGAACAAGTGTTACTTTCTTTGCTGTAGCCTTGCCGGATCAAAGGTGACATAGGACAGTCTACCGATGATGATTCTGTCCCTCTTGTGCACTGTGTCCGCCTTCTGTCTGCTTCGTTTTTGCTGACCGGGGAAAAAAATGGTAAGTATAGAGAGTCAGGTACAGAGCTGAAGGAAATACCTAGGTCTCAAGGTCAACTTGGTGACTGATTCGCGCCTCATTGCCATAGCAGAGGGAGGGAGTAGAGTCTGGGGTGAGTGGCAGTTTTCACTGACTGATGGGAGAAGAGCGGGGATGTTGGGGGAGCTGGGTTACTGGGTCTAGTTTTGTTTCTGTGGAAACTAAATGTTTACTGCTTTGAAGGTGACCACGGTGGTTTCCTTGCAGTGTTGGTTCCGGACAGGGACGTGAGGGTCAGTGTGAAGGCGCTGGCACTCAGCTGTGTGGGAGCTGCTGTGGCCCTTCATCCTGAATCTTTCTTCAGCAAACTTTATAAAGTACCTCTTGACACCGTGGAGTACCCTGGTATGTTACAAGGTCACGGCTCATCCCTCATGTTTAATCGTTACTTCAAAAAAAACTGTTTCAAGCCATCTTGGCTGTTTTAGTTTAGAGTGATATGTTTTTTGAGTTAATTTGTGTTATTTTTGAACTTTGCTGTAGCTCCATGTAAAACACATAAATGGTAGTGTTTTTCGCGTTTTGGGCTCCCTATAGATGTGTTGTTTAGTTTAAACACACATGACGACACAGTAGGTATGTGGGAACATAAGGGCCACTTTACATACATATTGGATTTATACCAAAGGCACAAATTGTGTATAATCAAAATTGCTTTGGGTCACACTCAGCCAGGCCAGATGTTCACACTCAGACAAGTGGGACCCGAGACGAGCAGCAGCAGATCCAGGCTCCTGTAGCACAGGCTCTGGGACACACTCTCATGTTGGAGTAAATGGGGGAGGAAGCGCCCTTCTAAAATTACCCTCCCGCGTTCTCTCCCTTTCTGTGGGCGAGGGGACACACTTGTGTTTTTGAGTTCGTATTAGGTAAGTGTGGACTAGTTTGAGTTTCTCTAATCTTTTTTTTTTTTTTGAAGTGAAATCTTGGAATTTTGATTATTGGCTGGCAACCTGGAATTATAATCCAGAACATCTATTGTGTTGAAGTGATATCAAGGCTATGATGAATCTAGAATCCTTAAACCCCACAGTATTTTTTTCTACCACTCATGGCTATATTCAAGTCTCTTCTAGATTTGGATTGTCCCCCCACCTTTTTTTTTTTCTCTCTCCTGAGAATGAAGCTTTTATTCTGAATTAGAAAGTTGATGGTAGGGGCTTGTACAGTGGCCGGGCAATTTATCTCTGCAGAGGAGCAGTACGTGTCAGACATCCTGAGCTACATCGATCACGGAGACCCCCAGGTCAGAGGAGCCACGGCCGTTCTGTGTGGGACCCTCATCTCCTCCATCCTCAGCAGGTCCCGCTTCCAAGTGGGAGACTGGATGGGCACCGTCAGGGCCCTGACAGGTAACGGCGGAGTTTTCAGTGTATTTTCTAGGTAGAATTCCCAAGTTCAAGTTTACGTAAAGGCACTTGCTGTTTGCTCTTCTGGTCAGGAAATACATTTTCTCTGGCGGACTGCATTCCTTTGCTGCAGAAAACTTTGAAGGATGAATCTTCTGTGACTTGCAAGTTGGCTTGTACAGCTGTGAGGGTAAGCATAATCTTTTGTGGAAATGAATTCTTTGATTGGTGGAGATTTTACCATTGTTATAATTAAAATTGGGCTCAATACTAAGTAGTCCTAGACATTCTGAAGCTATAAACAATAGTAAACATGTATGTGTCCACCAGTCCGCTGCAGAAAGAAAGCATAACCAGTAAAGGTTTGTTCAGTACAGTGTATTTCAATACTCAGAGTGTTTGTTCGAAATGTTCCTTTTCCTCAAGGGTCTGTTTAGAAATATACTGTGCCAGCATGAAGACTAAAACCTGTTGAATTAAACACCACCGGCGCTCTCAGGCCATAGAGCACTGAGTCAAGGGGAGCCGCGAGATTATTTAGTGACCTCTGTGTTGTGTCCCTGCAGCGCCTCCAGCCTTTATGTGGCGGCGTGAACCTTTGTAGATCAGCTGGTCTGTAAATCTCAGCTGGCCAATCAACAAGAGTAAAGATTAACCAGTAAAAATCAAAGCCAAAACCCAACAATTGTCAAATGAATAGGATACTATCCTTCCCTTTTCAAAATTTCATGGCCAGAATTGTTCCTTAGTTCGAAATGTTATTTCAGTCGGTCTGTCTCTCCGGGAGCACAGCGGGTTGCCGGCCCCGAGTCCGCTCGCGTCCGCTGTGTGGAAGTGCCCGTGTGTGCGTGGAGGGGCGGGAAGGGCGCAGCCACAGGGGCTGTGCCGTCGCGGGGGGCCGCGGAGTACATGGCGCGTAGCAAAGGGCACGGGTCCCCTGTCAGCCCCGGGTCTGAGACTGGTTTTAGAATGGAGTGGTTTAGCCCTGATCCATGGTCGAGGATTGGTGTCTGGGAGTAGAGGCCACGACCAAGACAACAGCAGGAGGAAGAAAGAAAGTGATGTGGAAGGGACACATTTAGTTTTAAACTAGAGTTAACGACATTTCTGAGAGATGTGGGACAAGTGCAGCATCCCTGCTGTGGTTAGAAGAAGAGGAAATGGGTGTGTGGAGGCGTGATGTCATAACTGTCAGGAGGCAGCGACGGCCGGGGCTGACCCCGACGCCGTCCCACGGTGGCCTTGTCTTCCAGCACTGTGTCATGAGTCTCTGCAGCAGTAGCTATAGTGAGCTGGGACTACAGCTGATCACCGACATGCTGACCCTGAGGGATAGTTCCTACTGGCTGGTGAGGACGGAGCTTTTGGAAACTCTTGCAGAGATTGACTTTAGGTAAGTGATGAATCAGGTTCGTGAGGTCCGTAAACCAAAGCAGCTCGGGAGTTTGAACCAGGAATTGAAAGGCCTGGGTCAGTCACCAAGTACTGATTCGTGGTGGTCTTCAAGTAACCTGTGAGTTGGGAATCTGGGCAGCATGGAGAGCTGATGCTGGTTTCCTCCTCAGCTTGCTCTGTGCTTGGGATTTTAAAATACGGGCGGAGGAGTAGATCTTTCTGGTGTTCTCAGTCATCTGAGCATTCTGGATGGTGGGAATAAGAGCGCTTGGACTTGCATCACTCCTGCTTGTATGTACAAAAGGAATGTCCTCCTCATTATACTGAACTTAGGTCAGACGGCCGTCTGTACTTCATTGCAATTAAAAAATAACTTGATGCCTTTTTCATTTTCTAAGAGTAAGTTTGGTTTAAGATGTTTTCTTTTAGTGCTTTCTTTTAGAAGGGGAAATTTCTTTTATTATCCAGGCATTTGGGTGTTTTTTAAGCCACTATTATAAAGTGCTTGTTATGTGCCAGGCCCGGGGCTAGTGCCCTGAGTGGTTGTGGTTAGTTTCTTTCTCCCTCAGAACATCTCTGTGAACGAGGGGTTGCTCTCAGCTCCACCCGCTGGGAAGGACCCTGGGGTGGGGGGGGAATCTGCCCGAGGCAGTGCGGCCCCTCCCCACAGTCCGCCCTCACCTTCCCTGGTGGCTGAGCTCACTCTGAGGCCACTTGGAGTCTTTCGCAGTAATAGATGTTGGTATTTATTTTGAAGAAAACGGTTTACTGATCTGAAATGAGGAGAGGAATGTGAAGTCTACTTACTTAAAAACCTTCGTCCTTCTGTGGGTCTGAGGAAGTGCTCCCTCGCCGGCCTTCCTGGGCGGCTGGACCAGCCCCCTCCAGAGCCGCCTTTTTCTGTGTCCTGTCTGTCAGGGTCGTGCAGGCCGACGGTGGATGTCTGTGGAGTCACTAAATTGTTTCGTGTTAAAAATGTTCTTTTGTTAGGTTGGTGAGCTTTTTGGAGGCAAAAGCAGAAAACCTGCACAGAGGGGCCCATCATTACACAGGGGTAAGCACTTCATTTTTGTGAGGCCGTGTCGTAACTTCCAGGAGTTGCGCTTTCCCAGGGCTGTGGGTCTCCTCTGAGTGCGCTCTGTTCTAGACGGACTCTGCGATTCAGGTCGTGACAGTCATGATTGTGTGTATGAATTTAAGACTAGTGATCATGAGTTCTTCCTCATTGGCCTTCCAAAATATCTTACCTGAAATTGGGTTAAAGACAGACATATCAATTTTTGTTATCCTTCTCTCTGAAGCTTTTAAAACTGCAAGAACGAGTGCTGCATGATGTCGTCATCCATCTGCTCGGGGACGAGGACCCCAGGGTGCGGCACGTTGCTGCAGCAGCACTGATGAGGTATTCAGCACGCCTTTTCTCTCTTTGCTCACTTTCTTGGTGGAGGCGCTAAATGGTAGGAGGTGGGGAGCTGGGTCATCCAGAGAGTAGGTCAGCATCCCCAGAATCTGGGCGCTCACTTCCAGCTCCTCTGAAACTATCAGAAAAGATACCGTTTACCACGCAGGAGTCTAAAGTGAGAGTGAAAACAGGGCTCGCCTCCTAATGTAAAAGTGATGCACTTTCATTGTCAAAGTTTGAAATATGGAGAAGAGTGCTAAGAAGATAGAACTCGCCTTCGGTTCTGCCACGGGACATAATCACTGTGAATGTGTTGAGGTGTATCCTGTGTACGAGTCTCTTCTTCGGCATTGGGACCAAGTGTGCGTGCGGTTTTGTGATCTCGTCATTTCCACGTAATATGTTATTACATCTTCCTGTGATCAGACTCTACTGAGGAAAACCCCGTGACCGACCGCCAGTGGTGTCTAGAGCAGTACCCTGTGTTAAGATCGGCTCATGTGTTTGTACTGCGGTGCGCGATGTGTCATACAGAGTGAGATCAGTGAAGGCTGTACGTACTGTTTCAGAAAAAGAAATTGTAGTTAGTGGCCAGTACTTTATTCTGTAGTTGTGATAAACTTCTATGTAAATATTATTTGGTTGGATATTAAGTTTTCTTTGACTTAGATAATGGGTTATGCTCATGAATATTGTTATACACAAATGTTTATGTATACATTTTTTTTCTTAGAATTAATTCCTGGAAATTGCGTTACTAGGCCAAGCTTTCTGATGTTGTTTTTTTTGTTGTTTTGTTTTTTGTTTTTTAATTTTTCATAGCTTTACTGAAGTATGACTTTATATCCCTTAACATTCACTCATTTTAAGTGTACAATTTAATGATTTGTAGTAAACTGACAGATTTGTGGAAATATCCCCCACGATCCCAGTTTTAGAACATTTCCATTACCCCAGAAAGCTCCCTTGTGCCCACGTGCAATCACGAATCCACTTCCTTGTCTGGACATTTTGTTGGGATCATATAGTAGTTGGACTTTTGTGTCTGGCTTTTTCCCCTTAGTTTTCAAGGTTCGTCCATCCTGTCGTATGTACCCGGAGTGCGTTCCTTTTTTTTTTTTTTTTTTTTTAAAGATTTTATTTATTTGACAGAGATAGAGACAGCCAGCGAGAGAGGGAACACAAGCAGGGGGAGTGGGAGAGGAAGAAGCAGGCTCATAGCAGAGGAGCCTGATGTGGGGCTCGATCCCACAACGCCGGGATCACGCCCTGAGCCGAAGGCAGATGCTCAACCGCTGTGCCACCCAGGCGCCCCTGGAGTGCGTTCCTTTTATTGCCGCCTACATAGTACTCCGTTACAGGGGTGACACCGTGTTTTTTTATTCAGTCATCAGATGATTGATACTACTTCCACTTTCTTTGGCTACTATGAATTGTGCTGGCTGAACATTTGCCCACAAGACATCGTGTGAACATATGTTCTCATTTCTTTTGGGTCAGTCCCTAGAAGTGGATTTTTTATGAGTTTTGGTACTTCCTGTGAAATTGCTCTCCAGAAACTTATCAGTCTCTACTCTTAGTAGCCAGAATATGATTGTGCCCGATTCTTTTCACCAAAAAAAATTTCAAAAAAAGTTAAATATGTATCAGTTATTGAGGCAGAAATTGGTATTTCTTTTAAAAATAACTTATCTTTTAAAAGTAACACATATTTACTGAACAAAATTTAGGGAAAATATAAAATAGGAAATAAAAATCTCTGTGATCAAACTACTCAAAACCAAAGTTCCATTTTGATGTATATCTTTTCTGTTTTCAATGTTGTTTGCATATTTCTTAGATTACTTGTGAGGTGTACCTTTTCGTGCACTTAACTGGGTTAATATGACTTGCCTAATCAACGGTTTTGGACCTTTACCATTTCGCAAATGATAGCCATTTATTTTACTTTAGAAAAAAGTTGTCCCTATGACCATATCTCCACAGAAGAGAGATTTTAATTAAAGATACTGGGGTTTGCAAACCAATGTGATGAAATAGTTGATTGTTTCTAAGAATTTCGACCGGTGTCCTCAAGTGTATCCTTAACTCAGGCGGGACATGCACTGTCGATTGCAAACGAGCCCTTCTGTTCTTTTAGGAAATGTTGCCTGCGTTCTGCTTTTGAGTGGAGTTTAGATTTGTGAGGGACGTCCACTGGAGCTTTGCCATCTGGGGGTGTGTGGGATGGTTTTGCAGGCAGAATTGCAAAAGCGAGGAAAGGCCGGCCCCTGGCGTTGGATCTCCTCTGAGCTCAGTACTTCCCACGGACAGTGGCTTCATGTGCTTGTTCATCTTGCTCAAGAGGACTAGAGAGAGAACTTTAAATCAAAGCACTTCATTAGCTGCAGAGAAACGTACTTAATTCTACAGCAGACAGAAAGGAAGTATAGCACCTAGTTATTTCAGGGTTGGTGTGACTGGTGTGTGGATGATTGGTCCTGGGACCGGCAGCCCCGCTTCGCTGTGCTGGAGGCCCCCCCGAAGGAGGGAGGTGCTGTTTTGTGGCTAGACTGTGCTTCAGGCTTCACCACCTCGACGGAGAAGGGTGGGGCATCACAGGGGAGTTTCAGAGACTTCCGTCAGTAAATACACTTTACTTCTACGTTAGGCTTGTCCCGAAGCTGTTTTATAAGTGTGACCAAGGACAAGCTGACCCCGTCGTGGCTGTGGCGAGAGACCAAAGCAGTGTTTACCTGAAGCTCCTCATGCACGAGACGCAGCCTCCATCTCACTTCTCCGTCAGCACCATCACCAGGTACGGGCACCGTGTGCGTCCTGACGCCATGGGTGGGGGGCTTTCCTGACATATCGTGCTTTCTAGAGAAAAAGCTTCAGGTGAGGGCGTTTGTGTAGGTGGTCTCCTTTGGTAGGGTGTCCTTTCTGGGATTCGCCGCCCATCTTCAGTTAGTAAGCTCTGCTGTGGTCACAGCAAGGACTTCATGAATCTCCTAAGCCACTCATTACCAGCCACGTACTCATAAGTGTATTTTTGTGTGTGATGCTTATGCTGTGTCTTATCTAAAAACATGTACGGTAACTTTCTCACTTTGCGTTGCCAGTGAAGGGTATGGTGTGGTTATGTCATCGCCTCGACTTTTAGGGGACTGGGCAGTGTTATTAGGGTTGTCCAGTCGTGCAGGGCAGTGCAGTTACTACTGTTCACGGGTGCTGTGAGAAGCTTTTAAATGCCGTTGCCGTTACACAGCCCGCTCTCGTCGGGTCTCAGGCAGTGGAAGTCGTTAGCCCAGAAATGCTTTAATGAAACAGTCATTCTTTCGCATTTGAGTTAGCAGAGAAGGCTGCAGAAGTGATCATAAAGGACTGTCATGCAGTTTTAACTCTCTGTGCTTTAACTGTTATTTTAAAAATGAGTTTTATATGTAGCTCTCCTTTTTGTTAGTGGCAATTTTTTAAAAAAGCTTAGATGTCAAGGCTGAGATGTTTGCTTGATGCTTCTGTTGTGAATTTGGAACTCAGCTTATCAGATTTGGACGTTGTTGCTCAATAGATACCATCTCTTCTCACACAAAGATTGCTTTAAAAAATGCATGGAGGGGCACCTGGGTGGCACAGCGGTTAAGCGTCTGCCTTCGGCTCAGGGCGTGATCCCGGCGTTCTGGGATCGAGCCCCACATCAGGCTCCTCCGCTATGAGCCTGCTTCTTCCTCTCCCACTCCCCCTGCTTGTGTTCCCTCTCTCGCTGGCTGTCTCTATCTCTGTCAAATAAATAAATAAAATCTTTAAAAAAATTAAATAAAAAACACATGGAAATAACTTTCTCAGAGAATTCCCTTTTTTTAAACATAAGAAGTGGACTTTTCTTCTCTCGGAGAAGATTCGGGGTAAATATTCCTTTAAAATAAGCAAAAGCAGCGTAACAGTGTCTCATTATCAGGAGTTGAACAACCTTAGGGTAAATTGCTGTTTCTGAGCGTCATTTCAGAAGACACCAGCAGAGATGATTATGATACCGCATTAAAATTGGTTGCTCACTACGACTTTGAAAGTCTTCCCAGTTTCAGACTCAGGCTGGCCTCGGACGTTGGCTGTGTTGCTTTGCTTCTTGCGTGGAAAGCTCCGGGGCCGGCCGTGCAGTGCTGTTGGCACCTTAGCTGCCAGCTGTTTGAGAATTGATGTGGGAAGACAAGAAGTCTTCTGAGTTTTGTTGTTGGGTTCTGAGGACACTGAGTGATTCAAAAGTGAATCCAGCACCAGTCCTGCTTGTGCTCTGCGGATAGGGCTGGGGACTCAGATCCGTACTTCAGCAAGGGGTTGAAACCGGCACGTACCATGAGTGCGGTGTCGGGCAGCGCCGTGAGCCCTGTAGTGCGACGAGCACATTTGTCTTTCCTGGAATCGGGAGTAGCTTCAAGGATTTCTTTCAACTGAAAAGTTTCAACAACGGGTACTTTGGATGTGTGGAGAGGTGGCTGCGAGGCTATGGCGGGAGAGCACTGCAGGGGTGCCGAGGTGCGGGTGTTCGGGGTGGGCTGGGGCCAGGAGGGGACTTCCTGCTACCATTGCGGTGCCCGGGTTCACTTCCCGTCTGTCTTTCACGTCAAAGTCAAGACTGCTAGAACCCTTTAGAGGCCTTAATCTTAAACTTAGAAATGCCGTTTGAATTTCGGAAGTATCATATGCTTTAATAGATTTTAAGTCTCCATGTTTTTCTCGTTAGAATATACAGAGGCTATAACTTACTGCCGAACATGACGGATGTCACCGTGGAAAACAACCTCTCTCGGGTCATTGCGGCGGTTTCCCGCGAACTGGTCACATCCACCACACGCGCGCTCACAGTAAGTGTCCTGGGCTGGCCTTCCCAAAATTGAGTCTGGGGAGCTCCTGCCACCGGTTCTTCGCAGTGAGCTGCCGTGTGAGAGCTCGCTCTGCGCTGTGCTTCCGCGGATGGAGTCTTGATATCCTCTGATGGAGACCTGCACAGCTATTCTTTTTTCCCTGATAACTAAAGTAATACATGCTCATTGTAAGAAAACTCAGCCAATACAGGAAGACATAAAAATGAACATAAAAACTGCCATGATGTGAATTGGTGATGTGTCAGAAGTTCAGAATGGCTCCGATATAACTGACTTCGTGATGTGGGATGGACACTAAGGGGGAAGAGACCAGAAACGCCAGCAAAGGTGTTTGTACTTACTTGTATCGTTTTCTCTGACTCTGACGTCGGAAAAGGACCGTGACGTCCAAGAATGCACAATGATTAAATTCTGATTCTGACGAAGCTCGTATTTCTTACACACCCGTTAGCATGGGCTTCGGGGCACATTTTTAGTGCTACAGAGTGGCCGAGTGGGAGTGTGCTTGCGTGTCGTCCGGTCTCTGTCAGGAAGTCCTCTCCACACGTGTACCTCTCTTATGTACTCAGGAAGGTGACCAGCAGAAAATGGCCAAAATGAATTTTCGAGCTGTGATCTCTGTTTCCTTCTTTATATTTTTCGGATATTTACAGATTTTCTAAAATGAACAAGCGTAACTTTTATAATCAGAAGTAAAGAATATTATACAAAGTAGTATTAATTTGCTGATGACTAGGTTAAACCTTGTCACTTATTTTATGTGACAGAGAAATGCTTACCTGTTGTAGAAAACGCCGACAGTTAGGATTAGGCCGTCTTGATAAGTACATAAGTGCCTTTTAAACCTAAATATTGTTTGTCCTCTCTAGTTTGGTCTTCCCTTGATTTGTTTAAAATATCATAAACTTCACTTATTTGTATTTATTGTGGCTTCCATGTGTTGGGCACTGTTCTAGGCTTGGGATGTAAACACAAAGAGGGTCCTTGCCCCTGTCCCTGCTGTCTGGTCAGGAGATGGACGGGTGGGGAGGAAGGGCGCTCCGGGCAGAGAGGGGACGCGGACTGTTGCCATTCTGAGCGGAAGGGCTGCACCAGCTGTGGGCCTATCTTCACGGCATACGATGGGCCTTCCTTAGAGCCTGTGTTTCCCATGCCCCTCTCTGTCTTTGAAGGATGAATTGGTACCATGGCAGGGCAGATATTGTTAGACACAGACCTCGATTATGTTCTCATTGTTTGTACTTTTTATGAAAGGTGAAAGGAGGTTCAATTTAATAAATGCATTTTGTGCATGGGTGTGATTTTACTATCTTTTCTCCTTTAGTTTGGATGCTGCGAAGCTCTGTGTCTCCTTTCAGCCGCCTTCCCTGTCTGCATTTGGAGTTTAGGTTGGCATTGTGGGTACGTATTTTCTTCAGCATATGGTTGTCTACACTCATGTGATACAGACATTGCTATTGGAACCCCCTGTTGTCTTTCTTAAATCTTTTATCAGTAGGACCTTTTGGAAAAGTACCCAGTGGAATCCTTGCTTCTGTCCTGTTAGCTGTGTGGGAAACTAGTGACAGAGCTCTCGTGGGTGTCAAATGCTCTTAGGTGCTTTGGGGGATTCCAGGGTGTCATTTGTAGGTTCATTTTGGAGAATTCACATACGTTGTGAAGACGTTTCTAATTGGCTTCTCTCCAAATGTCTACACTGTGTACTAGAAATTTAGAAACATTTTTTGTTTGAAATCAGCTGTGACCTGTTGTACAAAGTCACGATAAGCTATAGGAACTGTTAGGCTTATATGAGCAGTTTCTATTTAAAAATGATTTTCTTCCAGTAGATGGCCCTAAGAGCATCTGTGAAATAATTTCAAATCTCCTACAGCACTAAGGAGTAAGTTTTTATTATGTGCATCGATTCCTGAGGAAAGGTTTGGTGACTCACCATCATATTTGGAAGCAGATCTGCAGATGTCTTGTCTGTGTCAGCATGTGCCAGCCAACAGCCGACATGTGCTTGGAGGGGACGGGTTGCATCTCTGGTCTAGAGCGGTCACTTCCCTTTGTCCACAGGCACTCCCTGAGCAGCTGCGTTTTCTGGCCAGGGATCCAGCACTCAACCTGACTCTAAGCAGCTTTGGCATTGGAGTAAAATATGCTAAGTCAAAATTGAGAGAAAGCTAAAAAGTTATAAAAAACAGTTTCAATGGTTTTAATCAGATCTGCTACCTGGTTTCATTTCTCGATGATTTTTATGAAGCTGTGGTTTACTGGAAGGATGTTAGTTAACAACAGTAAAATCATTTATGGGCTGGTTTGAAATGGACAGTGACATGCCTTCTTCCTGGTTCATTAGAGAAGACAGGACTGCTTGATTTAAAATTTTTGTCATTTACCCGGCACATGTCTGCTTCCAGGGTGCCCCCGCTGAGCGCCTCCGATGAGTCGAGAAAGAGCTGTACTGTAGGCATGGCCACAATGATCCTCACCTTGCTCTCATCAGCTTGGTTCCCGCTGGATCTCTCAGCCCATCAGGATGCTTTGGTTTTAGCCGGGAACTTGCTCGCAGGTATTGATACTGAGCTGAAACAGGGACTTCAGGGGGGTGGGGTGGTGAGCACACAGGGGGGCGTTACTCCAGTGATGGTTCAGTCCTCTAGTCAGCGTCCAACGTGACCGGCGTGGTATGTGCCCTGTGCAGTCTCCTACTTAGCTTCAGGGAAGCTCATTTCTAATTTCATTTTAGCAGGCACCACGTGCCAGGCACCACGGCTGTAAGAAAGTGTATGTGGGCTCTGTTCTCAGGTCAGCTGTGGATTCAGCGGGTGACACACAATAGTACAGTGGCCGTAATCACTCCTGTGGGGGACCAGGACAGGAAACAGGTTTTGTGGGTTGGCAGGAAAGGGCCACACAGAGGGCATAGCCTGTTTGAAGGCATGGAGACATGAAAAATTGTGTGGCATTTGAGGACTGTAAGTCAAGTGAGGACGAGGATGGAGGATGTAGCTGGCAAGGAAGAAGACCACTGAACTCTGGGTGTGGGTTTGCTACCTCGTTAAGGAGGACTGTGGTGTTTGCTGTGGGAGGTCACGGAAGAGCCTCACGGAGGGGCTAGCTGTGCAGCAGGGTCCCTCCGTGGGCTTGAGCGTGGCTTGGACAAGGTAGGGAAACCCACTTGGGAGGTTCATGTTGCGGTCGAGGTGAGAGGGTCTCAACACGATCCCAGTTGTGGGCTGTGGGGGAGGACTCTGACTAGAAGAGACTGGAGGGGCAGGAGCAGCAGGCCGTGGCCACCAGGTGAACTTCGGCTGTAACAGTCCAGAGGGCTTGGGGTGATTGGCACACCCTGGGTGGGTGAACGTCTGGTGGTGACATTTGTGCAAGTCTGTTTTCTGTGGAGTTGGAGAGATCGGTTGACCACCAGGTGGAGATGTCCAGCCAGCTGAAAGTAGGCGGGTCTCAGTGACTCAGCTTCCCTAGTGATTTCTGTTCCCTTCATTGTGCGTATCACAGCCAGTGCCCCCAAATCTCTCAGAAGTTCGTGGACCTCTGAAGAAGAGGCCAACCCAGCAGCCGCCAAGCAGGAAGAGGTCTGGCCAGCTCTGGGTGACCGGACCCTGGTGCCCATGGTGGAGCAGCTCTTTTCCCACCTGCTGAAGGTGATTAATATCTGTGCTCACGTCTTGGATGATGTGGCTCCCGGACCAGCAATAAAGGTAAGTTCAGACTTGGGCAGCTGCGTCGGCGCAGCCTCGGTGACCCCCTGGGCGCCAGAGCTGCCTTCGCTCACTCGTCTGCCCCTTCCTTACTCTCTTTTGCTTTAAACAAACAAAATTGCTCATACGGTGACACTAAATTTAACACCAAAATGTGTCATCCAGTTTGTAGCTCTTTTGGTACCATCCTTGGTAAACTGTCGTCTCTAAGAGGGAAGAGCTAGCTGGATGCTTAGCTTTCAGCGTTAGCCGAGAAAGCTCAGAGTGGAAGTTGCTGCCTTAGGTAACTCATCTGCTGTCCTGGGAGCGTTCGCAAGTCCTTCTGCTTCTCTATGAAGTACAGTCCCACAAAAGGAACCTCAGGACAAATGGTAAACTGTGTGCACAGTGAATTTAAGATAGATGAGTTCACTTGTCATTATTTCCGATTATTTGCTCTCCCGTGTCTTCCGTCTCAGGTTACTTCCATCATGAAAAAGCTCTTTAACTTCACATTCTCCCTTAGCGGCCATTTGGTCTCTCTGTCACTACAAACGTTTCTGAAGACTCATGTGTCCCCACTAAACACCTTCGTGCCTCCCGCTGCTCTGACGCCGGCCCGGACTCTGTGCTTCCGGCCACCGATTCTTTAATCCCTGGCCGGTCGGCTTTCGGCTACCACTCTCTAGAGCCGTGCTTCCTGCCAAGATCAGTCTTCGAGTCTCGTGGGTACCTCTCAGGTCCTGTCTCACCTCTCCTCCTCACCCTTGGTGCCGCCACGCCGGTCCTGCCACGCTAGTCCTGGTGCAGTCGCTCCCACTGGCCTCCGGGTTGTCTCTTGTTTTTATCTCACCCCTCTGCTGCCCGGGCACTTCCTGGTTTCATCTCTCTGCCCACCACAAAGGGCCTCCAGGCTCTGGCTTAGGTTGGCCTCTCTCTTGATACTTCCTGGGCCATCCAGTACAGCTCTGCAGCGATGGGAACAGAAACTGTGTCTACACCAGCCAGGACAGTAGCCACTAACCACACGTGGCGAATGAGCACTTGAAACGTGGCCAGTGCAGCTGAGGCACTGAACTTCTATTTTTGTTTAATTGTCATTACATTTAAATGGCCACGTGTGGACAGCGGCTCCAGTATGGGGCGGGGCAGAGTAGTCCGGTCTGTGCTTGTCGTCGGTGCTCACACATCAGAGACCCTGGCTCTGTCTTTGGAGCGTCAGTGCAGAGACATGTGATACATCTATTTGGATGGCTCGCAGATCTCAGACACAGCGTGAATCTGAGCTGCTCAGCCTTGCCCCTGCCCGGGCCTGCCGCGTTCCCCTCACTTTGTACTTCCTCAGCTAGGAACATGGCGGTCTCACACCTCCTCGCTTTGCTTGTCAAGTCCTGTGTTTTCCCTGCTAAGTATCTTGCAAAACCCATATACACTCGTGCACACATGCATGTACGTGTACGCACATGCATGCAAATACATGTAGGTGAACACACACACACACACACACACTTCTATGCGTTCGCTGCCATTCTTCTGGTGCAAACTGGCGGCCTGATGGAGTATTCCAGCCGCCTCTCCTCCCCTCCTCCTCCTGCTTCAGACAGCATTGTTCATATCCTCTAGCTGCCGCATAGTTCCTGTGCCCTACAACTCACCTGTTTGGAGTGTAGGATTCTGTGGGGTTTACTATGCCCACAGTCACGTGGTTATCACCACAATCCATTTAGAGCCCAGAAAGGAACACTATGCCCTTTAGGTGTCACCCCCAAACCTCCCATGCCCCCCAGCTCCAGGCAGCCACCAGCTACTTGGTGTTTCTACAGACCTGCCCATCCCAGACATTGCATGGGAAGGGACCGTGCGATCTCTTGTGTCTGGCTCTTCTCACTTGGCAGGAGCTCTGGATGCAGCAGCCCCTGCCCTGGCCTCTCTGTCTTTCCCTGCTGCCTTCAGCCCACTCTCTTGAGGGCAGACGTTTGTCCCAGTCCGTCTGCTTCTCTGGGACTGCGCAGAGAGGAGCAGAGCTGGGGCCTGCTGTGCACGTACCTGGGGTCCTCACCATGCCCCCACGCTGGCCCCTCCCACAGCGTGTCCTCTGCCCTGTGTACTGGGTCTGTGGACTCCTAGCTGTGTGGTTTGTTAGCCTTGGTGTTGATTAAGTTACTTCATCTCTGAGCCTGTTTCCTTATTTGATAAATGGAGTTTAAAGCATTGCTTCGTACCGCTTGTCACGCCCTGGCTCCCACAGAGTGCCCTGGTTGCTTGCTGCTGGGGGCGATGCGCGGGCCCCGCCTGGCTCCCTGAGGGTCCTCGCGTCCTTGGCCATTCACAGCGCACCTGTTAGGAAGTTCTAGGTCAATGCCGGCCAGTGTGGTGGCTGTGTGGTGTACAGTAGCTGATACATGGACTGTGTCTGAGCTCTGTAAACGAGGACTCAAAGAAAAAAATGATTGCATACATTGTGCTCAAGAAATGGGAAGCCATGTATGTGACTTTCAGCTTCCGTGTCCGTTCGGCATCCTTCACAGACTCTCGTTTTTGTTGGTAGGCAGCCTTGCCGTCTCTGACAAACCCTCCTTCTCTAAGTCCCATCCGACGGAAGGGAAAGGAGAAAGAACCCGGAGAGCCAGCCTCTGTGCCCTTGAGCCCCAAGAAAGGCAGTGAAGCCAGTCCAGGTATGAAGTGATGACGGGGAGGGGCGGGGTGGGGCTGGGGCGCCATCTGTATCACCAAGATCACATTCATGCCCAGGTTAATGTCATAGCTTGGTAGGTTTTGGAAATAAAATATACAGCAGTGAAGCCAGAGAAAGAGTTTCCCTGGAATGGTTTCAGATATTAAATATTAATTCCTAAATGTGTACAGACCACATTCTAGTCTTGAGTGTCACTCTGTGTCACATGGCAGTCTGTGGGCCGCCGGCCCCTAACAAGCGGTCCTGCCTGCTGTCCTCCCTGCCCCACTTCTCTCTGCAGAGGAGGGGTGGAAAGGACCCCGATTTCAGTCAGGGAGCAGTGTAGATGGCTGGGAACAGAGCTAGCGGATGAAGGAGTTGGTCTGACATGTGAAGACTCTGAAGATGGAAGTGCTAACTGGGGAACAATCATCTGAGCAAGCGGAACCTGAAAAACTCAGATGCATGGAGGGGCTTCCACACCTGGGAGAGCCTCAGAACGGAGGGGCCAGGGTTTGCATGGGAGCCTGCGGCTTCCGCCGATTGGCTGCCAGGGGCGGGCTCAGGAGGGCTTAGGCAGAGCGGGAGGCGACCCGTGTTGTCAAGATCCCACCAGACCCGTTGGCACGTCTCACGGCACCTGGGGCAGTTGTGACTCTCCCACGAGACATGACATTAAGGCTTTTGAAAAGTACTGGTTTCTGAGGACTGACTGGAGCACCACAGGGAGCTTTACCAGCTTTGAAAGCTTGCGAACTTACAAATGGAATTTAGTACATCCCTGCTCGTCTTCCTGGTGGGTTAAAGAAACTCAGGGTTCCAAGTCAAAAATCTTTAAGATTCGAGGAGAATGGTTTTATTTAGTGCTTGGCATTTTAACATTTAATATTGGTTTCATGACAGCATGTTTGCCCTGTCCAGTCTCTAAGCGTGTTGCTGTGTACAGGGCCCCTGGGCCACACTGGCCAGGCTCAGCCCTGCCGCGATGCTGGGAGCCTCAGGGTCTTCGAGGCCATGTGGGGGCTGGAGGCCACCAGCTGCCTGCTCCTCTGATGCGCAGACAGCCAGCCAGACCATGACAGTCAATAGTGTTACGCTGCTGTTCTTCTTTCTCATCTTATTTTATTGTTTTGGGGAGATACTCAGATTTTGTTTATGTTTATTAGTCAATTTCTTATTACTTCTGATTAATAAAGTCAGAGGAAGAATTTGAATTTTATTCTGTTAGAGTACCTTTAAAAAACTGTTATTGCCAGTAATCTCTTAAGCTTGGCGAGTGTGTACTTTTTTTTTTTTTTTTAAAGATTTTATTTATTTATTTAACAGAGAGAGACAGCCAGCGAGAGAGGGAACACAAGCAGGGGGAGTGGGAGAGGAAGAAGCAGGCTCCCAGCGGAGGAGCCTGATGCGGGGCTCGATCCCATAACGCCTAGATCACGCCCTGAGCCGAAGGCAGACGCTTAACGACTGAGCCACCCAGGTGCCCCACGAGTGTGTACTTTTGAGCTCTAAGTGTATTTTGTGTGTGTTTTAAAGCCTCTCGACAATCTGACGCCCCAGGGCCTGTTACAGCGAATAAGTCCTCATCGCTGGGGAGTTTCTGTCACCTTCCTTCGTACCTCAAATTGCACGACGTCCTGAAAGCTACTCACGCCAACTACAAGGTATGGCTCCTTTTGTGAAAATTCGCACAAATTTCTGATAGGTTGTGGGTCTCTTTCTTACGATTTATAGCTCGTGTACGCGTATAGATGGGCGTACAGATAAGTCTGTGCAAGTTAGTGGTTTCTTCCAGTTTGTCTTTCAGCTTCGTTTATGATAGCTCTCATCATATAAAAATTGGAGCAGCGATCTCTGTGTGGTTTGTTGGTGCTGTGTCTGGGCTTCCCTGGGTTGCCCCCACAGTCAGAGATGTGCTGGCAGGACTCACGGGCCTCGGCGTGTACGCGGTCTCACAGCTGGGATTTTGTACCGCCGTGTGGGAAGGACACACAGGCATGGTCTACAGGAATCCCGTGCAGGCTTGCTGTGTTCTCTCTCCCACACTTGTCCCCTAGCCACGGAGGCTTCTCTGCCTGACACGAAGCAAAACCCCAGGCTCGCAGAGGAATGCAGGTGTGCAGCCTAAATGTGGGGTTCATTCCGATACTCCAGGCATGGGACACAGCTAGCAGTGCAGGGAACTGTCGGCTGACCAAGTGCGCAGGCACCCCCAGGGGCTGACCTTACAAACAGTTTTCTGGAGGGAGAGCGGTCTGCTCCGTCGACTCTTCTGCACAGGTGTGTTTCGTACTTTGGGCTTTCTCACGCTGACACGATGAAGGAAGACTCTCCCATGGTTTCTCTTAGGGCTTTTCATTGGTTAGCTATCTGCCCAGTTGCCCCCAGCACTGTTTCCCAAGTAAGCCATTTTTCCTGCACTGATTGGTCTGAGATACAAGCTCTACCAGATACTAAATTCTGATGGGTCTGTATTTCATTTACTGTTTGGTGACGTCAGTCTGCCCGTCTGTTCATCTCTTAGAAGCACACATGCCCATTATGTAGCTCCATGGTCCATTTTTGAGGTGGTCACTTCCACCATTCTACTTTAGAATTTTTTCTTGATATTCCTTTATTTTTGCATGTGGATACTAGAATAAGCTAATCTAGTTCTAAAGACTATTTCCACTGGGATCAGGTTAAATTTGTAGATTAATTCAGAGAGAACTGATACCTTAGATGTTAAATACACCTGTCCGGAGTGTGGGATGCTTATTTATTAAAACCTTCTTGTATGTGCCTCAGATGTACATAAAGTTTAAAGAATTTTAAAAAGAATTTTTAAAGATTATTTCACATAGATCTTGTCTATTTCTTGATAAATGTGTCCCCAGATGGTCATCATCTTTTGTTACTGATATGTCTCAGTTTTTTTGAAAACCATCTATAAACCATATCTGGCTGCTTTTCTGAAGGATATTGATAATTTTGAAAGATGCAAATCTTCAGCCATGTTTTGCAGCTGAGTCAGAAGCTCCTTTTAGCCTGTGTTTCTCATGTTACCCACCCAAGTAGCAGGGGGCACGTTGGAAATCCTGCACAGAGAAGGAGTTTTTTTCTGCCTGTTCTCAACTCCTGTCTCGGGTCCTGGGGCCCTGTTGATGCTCTTGGCATCTGCTCTGTCCTTATCATTTCCCCTCCAGGACCTCTTGGGCTCCACTCTGTGCCCCGTGCCCCGTGGCTCCCCAGTATCTCGGATGCCCACCTGGTTGGCGTGTTTGGAGTGCCTGGCACATGTGAGATCCGTCACACTCTCTCTCCATCTGCTTCTTTCCTCCTCCCGAGCAACCGTGTGTGTGGCCCTCCATTCTGGCTCTGCCGTCAGCTCCGCTCCACGCCCCATGGCCCTGTTTCTCACCTGTGACCTCTGTTCTTAAAGATAGGCCTTCCTGTGCACACTCCCCTCGCCCCCTCGTCCTGCCCTGCCTGCTGGAGGTGAGCCCCTTCACTCCCGTCCCTGTGGGACGTGGCCCCACTCATCCTTCCTCAGCCTGTCCAGCCCCTCCTGGTGACACAGAGCAGCCTCGGCACTTGGGCCTGCCTGGTAGTCCTCTTCCGTGTGTCTTGCCTGCCGTCCTCCCCCTTGGCCCAGAAAGTGCTTTCTCTCTCATCATGGGCGGCCTCGTCTGACTTCACGGAGCAGGTTCCTTTCTCTGTTGCAGAATTTTGCAGGGTTTTTGCCAGCTTTTATTTTCATAGTTGATCTCTCCCCTTCCCCCTTGTTCTTTCACATTATATCTTTGTACCTGACCCCTTCTCTCAGTCTGTTAAATAGGGCAGTTGCATAATTTAATTCAGTTGGGCCCTGTAGAATCCTAATTTAATCCTTGTTAAGATGAATTTAATGTTTTGCTGTAGCCAGACTGAATGGCAGGTTCTGGATTGGATAATGATTCCTCGGGGATACTAATATATGTAGAGCAAGTTGTGTATTTTGTATCTTTGATTTGGTGCTTATCAGATACTGGTTATAATGGACATTTCCTTTTTTCCGTCATGATAGAAGCTCAAAAATTAGTTCTTTCAGAAGTATCAACGTAAGTTGGCAGATGCTTCTGAAAGGTGACAGTGTTATATCTTATCTGCAAGAGGGGTTTCCTTTCCAGGGCATTTTCCCAGTGCCAACAGCAAACCAAACAGCCCAAATGCTGTGTGTGTAGGGTTGCATAGCGGGACGCCTCTCACCACACCGCAGCGTGTGTCTTTGTTGCAGGTGACAGGCGGAACGGTGCAAGTAATCCTGTGTTCTTTTCCTCCACCTTCCCAAGGTTACCTTGGATCTTCAGAACAGCACCGAAAAGTTTGGGGGCTTTCTGCGCTCTGCCTTGGATGTTCTCTCTCAGATCCTAGAGCTGGCGACGCTGCAGGACATCGGGAAGGTGTGTGTTTCATTTCTTGTCATTGAGCTGTAGTCGGCGCGTGGGCCTGTGGGGTGGAGCCCCGCCGTCCAGGCACGTTCAGAAGGCAGTAGCAGCTTGAGAAGCTTCTGTGGCCCCTGCAGCCACGTCATAGCACCTGACTCTGATGCTTGTCTGAGCTACTCAGATTGGGGGTGTTCTACCTCTCTCCTCTTTTCAGTTTTTTTCTGTATGTTAGTTTAGACCCAGTTTGTTTTAGAATACAAGTGGGTTTAAACTATGGTGACAGTCACTTTGTTTTCTCCTTTGACCTTCGTAAGCAGAAAGGGGGACAACAGACTGGGTGAGGGTGCATGTCTGGCTCCTTTGGTGCTGTGGTGCCGGGCCCCGTATGCCCTCCCCTCGCCTTATAAGGAGGTGCTCAGACACACAGAGAGTTCAAGGAATTGTGTGGTGAGCGCCCCTCTCCAGTGTCCCTGCACCAGGGCCTTGACCGTGTGTGTCCACCTGCCGGCTCCGGGGGTGTCTTACTCTCTGACGGGTTGCAGGGTGAGCCGCGGGTAGCTCCGCCTTTAAATACGTCTCTCTGTCAAGTGAAGTTCATTTGTTTTTATTTCTCTAAATCTTTTATTTGGCTCGTTAAAGCTTACCTAGTTTTTGTGATTACATACGGGATTCTATTTCTTTTAAAGTTCTTGTGCTTTTTTCATGTCTGTTCAGTGCGTGCACTTGTTTTTTTTTACCAGCTAGTGTCCTGTTCTAATTGACACTCAGTTGTCCCTCAGAGTGAAACTTGTCAGAACTCTTCCTGATACGGCCTTCCTCGTGAGACCCAGCCAGCCGCCCTGCCCAGGCTGTGCTTCTGCGCCCACGGCGCTCTCTCCCTGTAGGGTCATCGGTCCTGGCGACCCATTGCTTTTCCTCTCTCACCAACAGGTCTTGTGGCCTGCGGTCTGTGTGCATGTAACACGTTGCAGCAAAATGGGAAATAAAACACATTTTAACTTTGAATGTTAGGTATACTGAGATAAAAACCATCTACATGGGATTTTTTAAATAATAAAATTTTCCTTTTTCTTGCAATTCAGATGACTTTGTAGTTTTCGTTTTTGCATTTTTTCATTTTCCAGGAGTATGGTTTCTTTCTTTCTTTTTTTTTTTAGTGACCGCCACATAGACAGAGTTGTTCTCTAGGGGCAGCCGGTGAATTCATCCAGTGTTGCATTTATCCCGATATGTGAAAGTAAATGATGAAGTCACAGTCTGAGGAAGCTCGGCATTAGGGCGTCTTGATACTCCTGAAAACAGGATATGCTTATATTTCTTCTCTTTTAAAGGTGTGTGTGTGTAGTGACTTCATCTCTGAATATCCTTGCGTCCGCAGCAGGACTGACTGGGTGTTGCAGCCTCTTGCCTTTGTCTTGACAGATAGAGACAGTTTGCTCCCCTCTACTTGCCTGTTGTTCTGAGTTGATCTGTTTTGCTGTTTGATGACAGAGACCTGTTTCAGCTGCAGTTTTGGCTTTTCCTTGTCGGTGCTGTGGGAGCCTCTTCTACTTAACTGCTGAATCTCCGTTCCCAGTCTTTTCGATGAGAGTACGTAGTAGAAGCCCCCCAGGGTTTTCTTTGCACGTGGGCACTTGCTGGGTGTGAGGCGTCTCCTTGGCCGGTCAGTGTGAGGGCTGGGACCCTCTGCTGCCAGTCACGACTGCCCAGCTGGGGGTATGTGTGTCCAGGAGCCCAGGTGGCAAGGTCAGGGTGCAGACCCACAAACTGCTGCTTGTGATTTTGCTGTGGTTGAGGCGGCAGGCGCCTCTAGAAGACGCAGCGTTGCTGCCGTGCACGTGCTGGACACGCTAAGGGCACACGCTGGACACAAGCTGGACACGCACTAGACACGTGCTAGACACGAGCTTGACACACTCTAGACATGTGCTGGACACGCACTAGACGTGCTGGACACGCACTAGACACATGCAGGACACAAGCTGGACACAGTAGACACGTGCTGGACATGCACTAGACACGTGCAGGACACAAGCTGGACACACACTAGACACGTGCTGGACACGCACTAGACACGTGCTGGACACGCACTAGACACATGCAGGACACGAGCTGGACATGCACTAGACACGCGCTGGACACGTGCCGCCTCCAGCACCGGGGCCCTAAGCCCCACACACAGCTGGGGCGAGGGGATGCCCCCTGCAGATTGTACCAGCAGCTTTTCCTCAGGTTTCAGTGAGTTTCTCCGATCATAGCAGGTGAAGGCAGAGACTTAGAATCAAAATAGAGCTCTTTTCTTGTGTTTTTCTAAATACTAAAACTGGGGATGAAAAATAATCCTAATTTTAATAATAATAATAACAATTCAAATGATTCTCTGATTTTCCCCTTTTCTAGACCTTGTTTATTCCATACTCCGTTTTTATGTCACTGAAATGTGCTTTGGTTTGGGTATTGGTGTTTTCTTTGGGCAGCCCTCATGCACATTTTCCACATAACTCCTTACGGCTCTCTGTGTGGTTACTGTGTTTTCTCTGGCTTCTGGACGCTTGACTGGTTTTCATGATTTGATTTTGATGTGTGTCCATGTGATTTCCCTTAGGTTTCTTGTGCTTGCTTGGGCTGTTGAACTGAGATCTCTGGCTTCATAATTCTCTTAAAGTTTGGGAAATTTGGGGCCATTATTTCTTCTGGTATCTTTTCTGGCCTTTCCCACTGCTTTTTCTTCTCTGCTAAGGGGATTCTAATTACCTGCATATTTGGATCCTTGAGGTTGTCCTGTACGTGGCTCACTGAGGCTCCTCTCAGTGTTTTTATGGTTTTCTGTCTTCACTGCATCCCGTGGATTCCATTGCTCAGGCCTTTGAGTCTCATCCTCTGCAATGTCTGAACTGTTAGCCCATCCCGCGCACTTTCATCACCAATGCAGTAGTTTTATCTCTGAAAGTCTGATCTGGGTCTTTATTTGAATCTCCTATGTCTCTACTTAAGTTTTTGAGCACAAAGGATATACCTTTGTAATGACTTTTAATGTCATCTCGGCTAATTCTAAAGTCCTGTCCACTCCAGATCAGTTTTGATCGATTGATTATACTCTATTAGAGATCATGTGTTCCTGCCTCTCTGCCCGGTTGTCTTTGACTGGGTGCCAGGCACTCCTGTGCTCCGTAAACGTTCGAGAGCTTCATTCTGAGACAGGTTAATGTGGGAGTTCACTCTTGGGTCTTGCGTTTGCGATGTTCAGTGGGTTAGAGCAGTGCTCAGTCTGGGGCTGTTTCCACGATGGAGGCAGGGTGCCCCATGAGTTCCTGTTCCCCCCGGTTTGGCAGGGAACAGGAACTGTCCTTAGCCGTCCGTGGGTACCAAGCACTGCCCTGTAACCCTTTCTGGTGATTCTCCCTGGCCTCGGGAGGGGGGCGGCTTCCTCACACACCGTGTTGACCAATGCCCTGCCGACTCCCCGTATCTCCAGAGCCCTCTCTGGGCAGCTGTCTGTGTGGCGAGCTGCCCTGTGAACCCTCGCTGCTTCAGCTTCCCTGGACTCCCAGCTCCTTCTGACGTGGGGGTCTCTGGGCTGGGCTGTGCCTCGACCTGGAAAGTCTCCCAGGGCAGTGGGCCAGTGCCGTGCGGGGCTCGCTGCGTTTGTCCCCGCCCCTCAGGTTAGTGTCCTTCAGTCCCTGCTGTTTGGCGTCTTGTCCCCGCGATTGCACACAGCGTCTGACGCTGCTTTTGGTTGTTTGAGTGGAAGGTATACATGGGCCCGACACCATGTTTTGCCAGAAGTGGAAGTCTGTATTCCACTGCATGTTGGCGCCTGTGCTGGGGCGCGTTCCTGGTGCTCTGTGTGCTGCCTGAGGCCACCATGGCCTCCTTCCTTGCCAGTTTTCAGTGCCTCTTGCAGTGTTTGGTGCCACCAGGTCCTCCATGCATGTTGGTTAGAAGATGTGGTCCTTTGCTAGATAGACCGTGATCTGGAAGCTCTAGTTGTAATTCTTCAGTTGGTGTTGATTAGATACCAGCTGTGGGCTAGTAAAACCCAAAAGCAGCATGTAGCAGATCAGCCCTGCAGAATACAACTGTGAATGCTCAGAGTCTAATTTTTTTTTTTTTAAGATTTTATTTATTTATTAGAGAGTTAGTACAAGCAGGGGAAGGGGCAAAGGGAGAAGCAGGCTCCTCGCTGAGCAGGGAGCCTGATGCGGAACTCGATCCCAGGACCCTGAGATCATGACTTGAGCCGAAGGCAGACGCTTAACCGATTGAGCCTCCCAGGCATCCCTCAGAGTCTCATTTGAGTAAATCAGAATATTAAAAATACATGGTCCTTTTATTTGAAACCAACAAAAGTCTGTTGTTTTTTAGTACAGGAAACTGTCCCAAACAAGGGAAGTAAGAGGCAGTCTGGTTGGTGTGAATTCCAACCCCGCTGACAGAAGCAACGGCTGGTGACCCTGTAGGCACTGAGGTGTTGGGCCGTTGGCGCCGAGCGCCTGGCTGGTGGCATCCTGAGAGTTCGTGTCTTCATCTTTCTCAATGTCCCAAGAGGACATCAGGTGCCCTGATCTCGTTTTTCAGGGTGGTAAAAGTAGTTTGTGAGAGCAGTCGTGTGAAGGCCGTGATTTTGGTCATTTTTGCAGATTGCTAGAAGACACCTGTAGGGCGTTTTGTAGCAGATCACACAGTGCATGGGTCTTATGTTCGGCTGGACGTCCGCAGGGCTTCTGAGTCCTCTGTGCGCTCTGAATTCCTGCCCGGGCCACAGGGAGAGTCGATACTTGCTGAGCAGTTAGCTCCCGAGCAGGCGAGCGAGTGAGCGAGCGGCGGTAGTGCACGGTAGGCCGCAGGGAGCTGCTTGGCTGTCCGTGGTTTCTGCCGACTTCGTTCACCACGACAGACCGCAAGCTTCCTCTGGTGTTGCCTGACACTCATGAGTTACGCGGGAGCTGCCTCGTGTCTTTGATGTGTGTCCAGGGCTCACGGCCACAGGAAACCCCCTGGGTGTCACTTACTCGGCGTCTTACTGCTTACTCTTCCGCAGTGTGTGGAGGAGATCCTCGGGTATCTGAAGTCCTGTTTCAGTCGAGAACCAGTGATGGCAACTGTCTGCGTCCAGCAGGTAAGAAAGTCCTTTCCTGTCCTGCCCTTCAAAGCCCCAACTCCGTCTAGGAGGGCACAATGCTGCTTGTCACTTAGAAGATGGCACTGGGGGCGTGTCCGGCAGCCCTGCGTCCCGCATGGGCCCATTCCGTGACTGGGCAGAGGGGTCCCCTTCCCACTCCGCTGCAGGAGGAGGACGCCCGTCATCACTGGAGACGGCAGCTGGACTCTCGCTAAGAACCGCCATCTTAGTGTCCCTCCAGGGTTTTGTTTGGAATGCTGGGTCTTGCTGAGAACCAGTCAAGTCGAGGCTCCGAGGTTCTTCTTTACACCTTACACGCTCTTCACCACAGTGGTCTCATGCGGTGTTGGTGACAGTTCTCAGCGAGGATCTCAGTCTGAATTTTTGCTCATGTGCCCGGTTAGCTTTCGCTGGGTGGACTCTGCCTGGGAGACGTTCTGTGTGTTGTTCACGCTGTGTTAAGTCAGGTGCTGACGGCTTCAATTCTCTCTAGCTGTTGAAGACTCTCTTCGGGACAAACTTGGCCTCCCAGTTTGATGGCTTATCCTCCAACCCCAGCAAGTCTCAAGGCCGAGCACAGCGTCTGGGCTCCTCCAGCGTGAGGCCGGGCTTGTACCACTACTGCTTCATGGCTCCGTACACCCACTTCACCCAGGCCTTAGCCGACGCCAGCCTGAGGAACATGGTGCAGGCGGAGCAGGACCACGACACCTCAGGGTAACCTTCCAGCTGTTCTGGCCGGGGCAGTCGTGTCAGGGAGGCATCTTTGGTAGACCCATGACAGAGCGAGCGGTGAACAGTTTGTAAAAAGTAAAATGAGCCATGTCTTCTCATATTCTGCCGTGTCCAAAGAACTTTGGAAGGTGTGATTGTTACCAAGATGCTGGAGGCATGGCCCTGCCTTCTAAGAAGTGTGTGGTCCAGTGAGTCGGATGGCGCGTGGGGGATCGTGCTGGCGCGGGGACACCAGGCCCCCTGTCTGGGAGGCAGCCGGGCTGTGGGGCCGCCGGCGCTCCGGTGTGCGACGTGCTGGCACGCTGACCGCAGGGGCCGGGCGGGGCGGCACCTCTCAGGTCTGCACTCCGTGAGAGCACGGCGTCCACGTGGCCGGGTGGTGCTAGCGCCTGAGCGTGTGTGAAGGACACGGGAGCATCTCCTGTGACAGCGCTTTGCGTTTTATGACCTCGTGGCTAAAAGCCTCCATTTAAATTGATGATTGTGTTTTGATGCCTGGAATATAGTCGTTGCTTCAATTCACGTGATTATTAGCAGATGTTTAGGTGCCACTGGGTGTAGTAACAAGAGAATTCTGTGTTTTTCCTTTTACATAAGTAGTGATAAAACAGCTGCAGTTAACGTGCTAGAATCAGAAACCAAGGGAAATGCCCTTGTTCCAGGCTCTACATAAAGTTGGCATACTCACTATATATCCAGTTCAGGAATAAATCTCTTCAGTACTTTGTTTAATAATATGGGGTATAAATAAAAAAGTAAGGAAGCGTGTGTGTGTGTGTGTGTATGTGTGTGTGTGTAACTGTCATCTAACTTCATGTGTGTTTCTTGAAAAGCATGTATAATTAACGTGAATATTTAAAGAAAATTTTTTCCAAGAAAATCAAGTGAGACCTTTGGAATCACTGACTTTTTCAAGTGGGCGTCCCCTTTCTGGCCTCACTGCAGCCTGGGCTGGGGGGTGGTGGGTTTCCTGCGCAGGCGCACTCTCTCTGAGCGACTGCTGCCCGAGACAAGGCTTGGGCCAAGCTGCTGCCCACTGCGGTCCCGGCACAGCCCCACTGTCTGTGTTAAAGAGTAGTGGGTCCCGCTGTGTGTGGCCCCCCATGCCCTTGCTGACTCGGAGTGTGGCTGGGAACCCAGGACAGGATTTAAGGGCACGCTTTGCTCTGTTTTTTCCATCGAACAGGTGGTTCGATGTGCTTCAGAAGGTATCTACCCAGTTGAAGACCAACCTCACGAGTGCCACTAAGAATCGCACGGATAAGGTGAGCGGGAGGTGGCAGGTTTTGGTGCTGGAAGGGGCGCTGGAGCTCAGCACTTCCCGGGTCAGCTGCTCGAAGTTGTCATTTGAAGACTGATGCATGGATTTGCTCTTTCTTTTTTCGTAGAATGCTATTCATAACCACATTCGTTTGTTCGAGCCGCTGGTCATCAAAGCTTTAAAGCAGTACACGACGACCACGTCCGTGCAGCTGCAGAGGCAGGTTTTGGACCTGCTGGCCCAGCTCGTTCAGTTACGGGTCAATTACTGTCTTCTGGACTCAGACCAGGTTTGTCACGTTCGGCTTCCATCGCCGCTGTTCGTAGTCAGTACAAGTCACCTGTGAGACCCCGAAGTCTGCCTTCAGCAGCCGTGCTGCCGCTGCTACCTGGCGGGCTGGCTTTGGGGTGGCCTTTACTCGCATGTCAGGTCTTTCTGTCCACTCACCCTCCTCGCCCCAAGATGAGTGTGTTTAAATTGTAAGATACAATTAAGACTTTCTGTTTGGGGGGGCATTTTTGCAAAATGCAGGGACTTATTTTGAACAGGTTATCAATTACGACATCTAGTTTCAAACAAGCTGACGTTAGCACACGTCCATAAAGAGGAATGTGGTCTAAGGGAGCAGTAGATGGTGCCATGCCCCGAGAGGCCCTCCTGGTGCCTGTCTGGCCAGCCCAGTGTTGACACTCCCTGGCCAGGTGGGTCTCAGCTGTGGGGAAGTGCTTCTGGAGTCCCAGCCCCTCGGGGCACCGGCCAAATTCACTACAGATGAAGTTGCCTGTGGGTCATGGAAACGTGACTGTCATTGCTGGGCCATGACCTCGGGCTCTTTTCCCGAGTGAGGTGGGAAATGTTTTGTAGACACTGTGTGTCTGTAGATCCTGTCGGCACCAGCACTCACCTGAAAGGATCTGTTGCCCAGAGAAAGGAGGAAACACGTTCAGGATGCTCATCTCCCCACCAGCGGTATTGGGGGGCCATCTTTGGATGGAGGGGGACTTGAAGGACCAGGCTTCCTGGTGGCTGACATTGGGACTCATCCTTCTTTTGCCAAATTATCAGAAGAATGTTGTCCAGGAGGACACTCCCTTCCTTAGGGCAGATGCTTGCTGGAGGACGGTTAGGGATGTCATGCTCTTTCCTCTGATGCAGAGGTCTTGGTGGGGAGAGGCCTCATCTGAAGCCTTGGGTGGTGATGGCCCAGAGGGAGGCAGATGCATGCTGACTGGGGTGTGAGGAGTAAGGAGGCCCTAAGGGCTTTCCGGGCAGAAGCCTGGGCCCACAGCAAGGGCTGCTCTGGGGAACAGAGCCACCGACTCCACCCAGGGTTGCACCCCACCATCTCCTCAGCGTCCAGTTGTGGCTCCTCACAGGCACAGCTGATGTTCTCCCGCGGAAGTGAGAGGCTGCTCTCTTCCTGGGCTGCCTTCAGGGTGATCGCATTCTCTCCTTAGTCTTTCTGCGTAGGCTCTCTTCTCAGAAGTGGTGTGATTTTTGTTGCTTCCTTGTGTCTTACTAAAATCTCCACCTGACATGGACGTGGAGAGAGGCTGGCCTCAGAGCTCCAGCAAAGCCGCCTCCCAGCCACCACTTCCATGGTGCTGCTGGCCTTTTCTTGCCGTGAGTGCTCTGGCCTCACATTTGTCGGATTTGCTTTTATCGCTCAGGGCCCTTTCTCCCAAGCCCTGAGGGTTTCAGTACGATGACAGCGGAAAACAAGAACAGGCAGACCATTTAATTCAGCTCCCATCATGATTTGTGGAGCACCTGCTCTGTGTTTGCGTCGTGCCCGCGGGTATGTAAGTTCAGGCTTGAGGCTGGGAGAGCACAGGTGCTTGGAACAGAGTTGGATGCAGAACTGGCTCTAAGTCAGTCCTGAAGTGCGGCCTGTGCCCTCATGGTCCCCTTCCCCGTCGGACGGCAGCCCCCTGCATTATCTCCTTTGAACGTCAGGGTGTGGGAGGAGCAGGTGGACTGACGAGGGCATCTTCTTACGAAGCCAGTGTCGGGGCATCCGTGCGGCTTGGTGTGTTAGCTGGAGTGAGCCGGGCCCTGGATGTGTCTTTGCGGGACTGCTCGGTGTCTCCTGGAACACGTGGTCTGTTTTTCCAGAGCTCCCACCCCTCCGTTTCATAAAGTGTCCTGAATTATCTAGTCTGACAATACGTCTGAGTTCATGTATACACACAAGTTTATCTGCTGCCAGGAACATGTTAAAAATTGACACAAGTAAGTAGGGAGAAAAGTAACCTGTTTACATGTTTCAGTTACTGATGTGAAAATTTTATTTTCCTGCTTGTAGGTGTTTATTGGATTTGTGCTGAAGCAGTTTGAATACATTGAAGTAGGCCAGTTCAGGTAATGGCGTTTCGTTCTTTTAGACTTTTTGTCCTTATTATGCACTTACATGTGATTGTAGATTATTAGGATGAACATTTACTTTAAAGGATTGTTAAGCATTTTTGCTAGATTTTTTTTGAGTGGAACTCTGATTAACTCCATGTGTGTTTTTATTTCTCTTAAAAATTGGTAAGTGTCTCAAGACTGGTTTAGAGAGAGTTCTGCATCTGAAATTAGATGTGTCAATTTTCACATTTCAGAGCATCGAATTATGATGACAGACTGCTAAATGCAGTCTCTTCCATTGGAATGCTGATTTTTTTTTTGAACTTCATAGAGTTTAGAACATGTTTTAGATGTGGCTGTCTTCAGTAACGGTGGTTGTCCGCTTTCCTGATGGGGTTTACCGCTCTCCCCTGCTGGGCAGTAAAGCCATAATACTCTCTCCTGTGCCAGTGACAGGCGTGTAAGTGTAGTTCCTGAGATGAGATCTCTTCCGTGTCTGAACTGCAGCGGACCCTTGACCAACATGGGTCAGGGATGCCGACCCTCGCATACTCAGAAACCCGCATTTAACTTGTGCCTCCCCAAAAGCTAACTACCAGGACCCTGCTGTTGACCAAAAGCCTCATGGGTAACGTCAGCAGTTGACTAACTCATATTCTGTACGTTAACATGTATTGTCTATATTCTTACGGTAACGTGAGCCAGAGAAAAGAAAACCGTGAGGAAGGTAGTATGTATTTATAGTGGAGTATTGTATTTATTAAAAAACCCCTGCATATGGGGCTCAAACTCATGTTGTTGGGGGTCAGCTGTCCTTGGTAAGTGGGGAAACACAGTGAGGAAAGATGCGTTCTCAGGGTCCCTTGGGTCCAGAGACCCAGGACTTTCTTAATCTAATTAGGTGACATTTTGCCTGTGTGATTTGAGACAAGTTACTTTTTCTCCTTTGAGTCTCAATTTCTTCAACTGAAGAGAGAAGGGGCAGGAGGAGAACTAAGAAGACTGTACCTCGGGGCATCCAGTGCGTTGGGTGCTTTCTGGGGGCTTGCCCTCAGCCCTCCCCATCCATCCCTGTCTCCCCTTTCTTTTCTCCCCTCATTCCCTCCCCTCACTCTCCCCACTCCCTCCTCACCCCCTTGCTCTGTCCCTTTCTCTTTTGCTCTCAATTGGGAATCATGAGTAATTTCATGTTGTTTATATTGATTATGTATCTTAATTTTAAAAGGAAGTATCTAAATGGATGTTTTTGTTTCTAGGGAATCAGAGGCAATTATTCCAAACATCTTTTTCTTCCTGGTATTACTGTCTTACGAACGCTATCATTCAAAACAGATCATTGGAATTCCTAAAATCATTCAGCTCTGTGATGGCATCATGGCCAGTGGGAGGAAGGCTGTGACACATGGTAACGGGACAAACCTTTCCCTGTGGTCGTCAGTAATGATGTGCTGGACAGTGTTAGTCCTCATTACACCAACTTCCAACTGTGTCCACGGCTGCTCTGTGCTTTGTAGCTCTGCGTGCGTGCACGCGTGTGCATGCATGTATGTGTGTGCATGTGTGCGTGTGTGCGTGTGTGCATGTATGTACGCGCGTGTGCATGTATGTACGCATGTGCGTGCATGTATGCATGTGTGTACACACGCGTATTGCTTAGAGATGTCACAAAAGAGAGAGAGCTGCCCCTGTTTACTCTCAGAAGCTTATAATCTGAGATAAAAACACAAGAAGCAGTAAGGGGATCTGAGTACAGATACAATTTGACATAAACACTCTTATCTAATGACATGAAACACAAGAAACTGAAAAACCCACCTTCTGCAGGGACACTTGGTTTATTGTGCGCTGGTATGGGAAGGAGTGGTCTGGCCTCGGCTCGGGACCTTCTGTGCTGCCCGGTCCTCTGTAGAGACTGAAGCGAGGAGCACAGCCAGTGGTCTCTCTCTAGCAGCCTCCTCTCCCCTACGCAGGGAGGTTGTGGTTTGAAGAGTAAACTGTAAATCTTTGAACTTTTCAAACTGATCTCCCAGTATTTTCCTGTTGACACCTCTCCGGCTCCGTTGTCAGCAATCAGTAGGCATTTGAACCGTGGTGGGGTTACATCCTAAGACCTTTGCAGACCCCAGATGTGAGGAGGACGCTGTGGTGTGCAGCGTTCTCTGTTCCACATGCTTGCGGTAAAGCAGGTAATATGTCGAGAGGTAGACAGACACTCAGCGCCATCTGATTCTCACAGTCTCTGGAGTCGCCTTTGCCATGGCCTTACGAGGGCTGAGATTCACGCCTCGCAGAAGTTCACACTTGTACACGTATGGAATTTGGGGACCCTGGTGCAAATGTCACATAGAAGGATGACGAAAACCCCTTAGATGAGAGGGTCTTTCTATAGAAAATCAGTGGGCAGCCAAAGCCTCATACTTTCTGTGGAGAACTTGGTCATGTGTGGAACAGTCAGCAAGTAGGCCGTGTGTGTGGGCACTGAGGGTGCGCGTGCCCAAGCGTGTTTGCACTAGGCAGACGGTGCCTTGCAGTGACGTCAGTGACATGATTGGGCCACACCCTCCCAGTGAAAGTTTCTTAGATGGTGTCCCAGTGGTGGTGATAGACTAAGGTGGTAGGCTTTGCTGTTTCGGATAAAAACAGGACATGGGGGAAAGGCTTTATCTAAGAGAGCGAGTTATTAAAACGGCGTAGAAATCTAATACTTTATTTTCTGTGGAAGAACAGTCATCTCTGCAGGTAAATCTTTAAGTGAGTATGCATTAGAATAGAATGTTGCAACTTTAGTTATTTGGAAGACTTTAGTTTGAATTTGACTTTTGAATTTGTGTCTCTTTTTGTCAGAAATGATGTTACATCACAGACACCCTCGTTTTTGTTTTTGTTTTTTAAGATTTCACAAAATTATCAGTAAGTGTCTGAGGAAGACCCACGGCCTCCATGATGGTATACTGATAATTCGCAGGACTCGCTGATAACCCGAATTTATCCCGTGTCATAAGCCATGCACGGATTAGGGTTTTCTTATTTTTTGGACATGTGTTTTGGAGGTGTTAAGCTCTGAATGCAATGTAAATGGTTTGTGATGCCTTCTGAACCTGCCTTTTTACACCGCAGCCATACCAGCTCTGCAGCCAATAGTCCATGACCTCTTTGTACTGAGAGGAACCAATAAAGCCGATGCAGGAAAAGAGCTTGAAACCCAAAAAGAGGTGGTGGTATCGATGCTGCTGAGACTCATCCAGTACCATCAGGTGAGGGAGGTGTGGGGCCGGTCCCTGGCACTCTGTCATCTCTGAAGGCGCAGGAGGAAATGTCCTGTGGTCCACTGTCCGCTAATTAGAGGGTGATTCTCTGGGGAGATGCTAGGGAGGGATGGGCTTGCTGGGGTTTGGTCTTTAAAGCTGGATAGCCACGTGGGGAGGTCGCCTGCCACCTCGCTGACAGTCACAGGGCCATTCAAGGAAGTAAATAAGTTGGAGACCTTCTTCTCCAAAATTAACAAAAATCAGTTAATTGACATTGATCAAAATGATAGAATTCTAAAAGTGATTTTAAAAATCCCACATCTGAGGGGCGCCTGGGTGGCTCAGTTGGTGAAACATCTGCCTTCAGCTCAGGTCATGATCTTGGGGTCCTGGGATTGAGTTCCACCCTGGGCTCTGTGCTCAGTGGAGAGTCTGTCCCTGCCCCTCTGCCCTTTCCCCATCTCGTGCTGTCTCTCAAATAAAGAAATAAAATCTGTTTTAAAAAAAATCTCACATCTGCAATAATCTAAAGACTTTATTTTGTACATCTACTTCCCATATGTGAGAGTAAGTCCAGGGTCTTTTCCTTTGTACTGATTGTGGTTTTGTTTTCTGTAAGGTAGAGCAAGAATTACAGGCCGATTGTGGTGGTCTCAGTGCAGAGATTGAGCCTGTCCGGTGACGCCACTCTCAGCTTGAGTGCTTGCTGGGCCCTCACTGTTGCGTAATTCTTGGTAGCTGTTTGCCTTTGAATCTTAAAGTCATAAGCTTTTCTCATGGAAACACTTTCTTTGTGCATTCTCATTTTGGTTAATCTATGTAATGTTTAATTAAATACTTACTGTTTAATTAAATCCCATAATTACAATGAAAAGTACAAAGCACACTGGGTTGGACGGAGGCCTGGAGAGCAGCCCGTCAGCCACATGTACTTGGGGAGCTCTTCGTCTGCTTCTTGAGAGGACAGAGAGGGTTGGCTAGCCTTTGCTGAGGAGAGTCGGAATGGAGTGCAGATCTCTGCCTTGTGGGAGAAGGGCGGGCTCTTTACAAAGTAGGCTTAGATCGGCTTGGCTCTCTTTGTAGTGAATAGGCCAGGCTGGCAGGCATTTTTGTCAACAAGTGGGTGAGAAGTATTTGCAGTTTGCACGCCCCAGGGCCTCAGTTGCAACACCCCAGATCAGCTGTTGTGGACAAAAGCTGTCCCAGCCAGTGTGTTCACGACAGGTATGGCCGTGTGCCAATAAAACTTTATTTATAAAAACAGGCTTTCAGCTGTCTCTGCTCAGAACGGATCACTCATAAGCTTGTGCTCAACCATGGGTAACTTCTGAGCGTAAGTGCGGCTCAGTAGATTAGCTCTATAAAGAGCACAGAGTTGAAATTAATGTAGAGGGAAGTCAGGAGGCATCTGCAGAATAGTTCAGTCAGGGCTGTGTTTGCATTTTTCCAAAGGTTAGTATAAATTTGATTTTCTTATAGTGCCTTTTCTCTGATGGTGAAATCTTATAAATTCCATAGAAGCATAGAAGTATAATGATGGCACGTGATCCCAAGGAGTGTGCAGTTGGAGTGTGCCCCTTGCATTTTCTTCTGGTTTCCCACATGTCCCATGTCCCGGGGCCAGGGTGGCATCAGGTACATCAGACCCTCATGGGGGATCGTGTTTGCATCCTGGAGTCCTCCTGCTGCAGGAGTCCCAGTGCAGCAGGCAGGCTCGTGTGCTGGGAGGCCCTGACCTGCCCCCATCCCCTCCGTCCCCTGCAGGTGTTGGAGATGTTCATCCTGGTCCTGCAGCAGTGCCACAAGGAGAACGAAGACAAGTGGAAGCGACTGTCTCGGCAGATAGCTGATGTCATCCTCCCGATGTTAGCCAGGCAGCAGGTTTGTCCCCCGTCTGCCTTGTTGCCCTGGGGTCACTGGGACACCTTCCTAAGTGGCACAGGTTCTTGGAGGAGACGGCACTTGGGATTGGCATTTCTTTGAATTGTAACAGATTCAGTTTGTGATCCTTATCAGTGCCGCTCACAGGGCAGGGATTTCATTTATTCTCAGTGACCTTCTCAGGTTGCTGTTGTCTCCCGGTTCACAAGAGCGGAGCCCAAGCCCACCCAGAGGTGCACGGTTGGAGAGTGCCGGGGCCAAGGCAGAGCCAGCCGGTCTGAGTCCAGAGCCGTGTCCTTTCCCGCCGGGCTGCCCAGCCTCCCTCATTCCGCTCAGTCAGGCGTGGCTACTTGATCTTGAGGTGTTTATTTTCCCTTATCAGCCGTGATCCATCATTTAATCAGAACTTCTGTAATCAAGCAATGCGATCAGTTGTTTTCCGTAATTGCAGTGGCTGTGCCGTGTGGGATGGAGCCCACTCATTGCACGGTTGCTGAACCATGTCTGCCACCAGGTGTCCGAGGACAGGATGTCCTGTGCAGGTGCAGCAGCACCTTTGTACATGGGGTGTTGGGGGTGTCCCAGGACGGCAAGGGAGTGCCGCTGATGCCCCTCCAGGGAGCCTCGCCCGCTGTCAGCAGAGCTCTGGGTCTTCATTGCTTTGGATGTGGTCAGCAGATACCTGTTCTTCTTGATTGTCCCGGTGACGGAAGCAGGTACTCCGGGTAATAGACAGTGTCTGTGACTCTTGGCAGTTGGTGCAAACGTGTAGACATGATGCAGTAGACGTTACTGTCTTCGTAGCTTCAGCCCCGTTCTGGTTTCCTAACGGACTTGTCATCCAGAAGCCACTCTAGCGGGAGGGAGTCTTGACTTCTGGTGACATTGACAGAGGGCAGTTGTAATGAATTGGTGAATGTGGTGTTTTGATGTGGTCACAGATTCCACTGCCTGTGGATCTGTATTTTTAGAATAGTTCTCCAAAAACTTGATTCCAGTCTCTAGTTTGTCGTGTACACAATCTAAGGACGGTGGAGCTGGAAGGCTGGAAGGCATGGTAAATGTCCAGTTTGACCCCTGCCTCCGTGAACCCGTGTGAACCGCTGCACGGTGCCTGCCAGGTGGCCAAGCGCAGGTGCACGGTACATGCAGAAGCAGCGCTGGGCTCCCTTCGGTACCAGCAGTAAATATGAAAATGAGCAGAGCCCGTGAAAAGCCCGCCCTCTAGGAGTGACAGTTTCACTGGATGGAGGTGGAGGAGACAGACCACAGAAGTAACTTAGTGACATGTGTGAAACACCAGATGGCGGCAGGTCATGTAGGGTGGACCAAGGAGAAAAGAGAGGTGGGAGTGTCCGGGCAGGGCTGCGTTGCTCAGTTTGTGTAAACTTGACCTGGATGAGAGCTTTCTAGGCAGAGAAAACAGCAGTGCACACCCTGAGGTGTGGGAGCCTGCCCAGTGGGATCAGAGAACTTTGAGAGGCCGTGTGGGTGGAGCAAAGTGGCCGTGGGGAGCAGGGAGGGCAGCCAGGGTCTGGGGGGCGTGGAGGGTCTCTCGGGCCGGTGTGGAGGACTTTGGGGAGCCTGTAGAGAGTTTGGTACAAAGGAGTGGCATGGTGTGATTTGAGAGCTGAGGATAGCCTCGGTGGGAGTAAGGGCTGAGCAGGGCGCCTGCCGGTGCATGGGGATTGCATGCACCAGGTGGGGAGTAAAGTGGCCCTCAGTAGCCACCTGCCAGGTACGGTGTGGAAACAGAACTGGTAGGCTTGGCTCTTGGCTCCACGTGGGTGGAAGGAGGGAAGCTCGCGAATAATGGGCCTCCCATCTATCGAGTTGGGGGGTTGGGGAGGAGAGATCCTGGTCTGGGCATGTGCAGCTGGCATACCTGGGAGGCACTCCGGGGAGGCTGAGGTCGGCATTTGGATGTACGAGTCTGCGGTTGTCGAGGTGGAGCTGAGCAGGAGGTGAACATCAGGATGGGAAGAAGTCACCCCGGGACCCTGTGTAGCTGGGAAGGAGGAGAAGGCCGAGCTCTGAGCTTAGAGGCCGGAGAGGTGAGCACAGGCCCGTGGAAGAGGTGGGGAAGGAAGAACAGGTGGGGTGGCACTGTTGAAGCCAAGAAAGGAAGGCATTTTGTGGAGGAGAGAGGGGTCGTCTTGCGGCTGCTCACAGGCTGATCAAATGAGCTGGGAGCTGACCCTGCATTTGGTAGCCCGGTGGTCACTGAGGAGCAGTTTGGGTGGGTGGAGGGTGTAGAAGCCTGGCTCACGTGTGTTGGTGAGAGAGGCATAGGAAGGAAACTGACTCTGAGAAGGAGTGGATGTAGGGTGGCAGCCAGAGGTGGAAAGAGGGGTCATGGCCTGTGCCTGCACTGAGGGCGAACGCAGAGGGGATTGCCCTCCCAGGGCTGGGGCTGGCCCTGGCGTGGGCCTGGTGTAGTCCTCCTGAAGACCCCGAAGAGGCAGAGCTGGTGGGGCAGGTGCAGGCCTCGGTGGAAAGCTGGGGAGTATGGAAGCTCTCTGGATGGTTTCCTCACCGTTAACTTAGACTCGGTGCAGGTGGGGTTCACGTGGGCACCTGAAAGCAGCGCATCTCTGCAGACAGGTTCGCTGGCTCTGGCCGCACTCTTGGTGATGAGCAGCGCCCCTCAGGAGGGCCATGCTCGAACACATTGTGGTAGACACTTAGCTTGGAATTTTCTGCATCCATTAAAAACGTTAGATTTTAAAACCTGTTGCCTTGGGAGTTCTCCATTCCATTTTTAAGGGAAAAAAAGCAGAGACATTTATAACATGATTTTTCAAAACATCTTAAACAAAAACCTCTCTACGTGTGTGTGGATATAGGACAATAGGAACATGGAGAAAGTTAGAAATACAGTTGACCCTTGAACAACACGGGTTCAAACTACGCAGGTCCAGTTACACGCAGATGTGTTTCCATAAATACGGGACAGTCCTGTACATGTATTTCCTCTTCCTTCTGATTTTCTTAGTAACATTTTGCTTTCTTTAGCTTACAGTGTTGTAGGAATGCTGTATGTGATACGTACACAAAGTATGTGACCATCACCTCTTTTTGTTATTGGTGAGGCTTCTGGTCATCAGTAGGCTATTAGTAGTTAGTTTTGGGGAGTCAGAAGTTATGCATGAATGTTCAGCTCTGTGGGGATGGGTGCCTTTGACCCCCATGTTGTTCAAAAGCCAATTGTACGCCAGTCTAGTAACGTTTGTTGTAATTGGCTGAGTAGGCTGGGGGTGCAGGTAAAGCGAAAAGAGGGAAGGAGTGTGTCCGATACCCCGTTTAGGTAAATTATGTGTGTGTAAAGAGACGCACGAAAGACGGGTCCCAGAGTGTGGATGGAGATCAGCTCAGAGTGACGTGATTGCAGCTGATATTTTCACACTTTTAAATATTTGAATCTTTTACAGAAAATGTACATTGTTTGTATAATAAAAATCTAAATGAATAGATTGCCCTTGTGGGAAAAATGTAGCTGCTGCAGTGTTCTGAAAGCTCTTTGCCTGGCTCACTATGAAAGATGCTTTAAAGTCAGGGGGGTAACGCTTGGATGGTCAAGGTCATCTGACCTAGAGGTACCTCACTTGAGGTAGAAATGTTACCATTTTTGTTGGCTTACGGGAAACCATTTGTGATGTTTAATTGCAACAGATGCACATTGATTCTCATGAAGCCCTTGGAGTGTTGAATACTTTGTTTGAAATTCTGGCCCCTTCCTCCCTCCGTCCCGTGGACATGCTTTTACGGAGTATGTTTGTCACTCCGGACACAATGGTGAGTGTCCCGCCTCATGATGACCTCTTCGGTTCAGGACGGTAGCGACTCGTCAGTTACCTGGGGACTCTGTCAGTGGCATGGGGGTCTGGGAATTTGCATTTTAAACAGGTTCCCGGATGATATTGGTGCGGCTTGTCTAGGACCACACTTTGGAACCAATGATAATTTATTGGCTTTATTGATAGATTGGTAAAATGGGATAATTTTCGTTCATGAAACTGGCAATCAGGAAAAATGTAATTCTCTTTTTACTTTATCACTTATTTTCTCTCTTTTAGGCATCTGTGAGCACTGTTCAACTGTGGATCTCAGGAATTCTAGCCATTTTGAGGGTTCTGATTTCCCAGTCAACTGAAGATATTGTTCTTTCTCGTATTCAGGAGCTCTCCTTCTCCCCATATTTAATCTCCTGTCCAATAATTAATAGGTTAAGAGATGGGGACAGTACTTCAACGCTGGAAGAACGCAATGAAGGGAGACAAACCAAGAGTTTGCCAGAGGAAACATTTTCAAGGTATGCTCTGTAACTAAGCTTTTAACCATCCCATGGCCTTCAGGAAGTCGTGGCATTTTGTGATAGTAAGTCTGCAGTAACTCCTGGTCTTGCCTCAGCGCTGCAAGTGGGGTAAAGAAGTCTGCGTGGGTGTGCTTTCTGTACCCAATCTGTCTCATCTGTGGCCCTGGGTTCATGGCTCTCTTAGAGCTCTGTCACGTCCCATCTCATGTTCTGGGTAAAGACCACACAGTGGCTCACCATGGCAGCGGGGGCTGAGGGCAGCCTGACCTAGGTGCTAGCAGTAAGGATGTGTGTTGTGTTGCCTGCAAAGAATTTAAAAATCTAAGAAAACCCACTAAAAGTCTCATTTTTATTTTCATGTGTACTGGCCGTTCTGAACACAGTCAGTAATAAAATCCTTCTTCCTGCCAGGGTGACTGTTCCCACTGTGGCCCTTGGTGTACTTGTGGTATCAAATCGTGTCTACCCTCACAAATTATTTGGAAACTCCTCGAGGGCAGTGATCAAAAGTCAGGCCCAATAAATGCTTATTGCCTAGACAAGTGCGTGACCACCTTTGCTGGATTCAGGGCACTCAGTAAGGTAGAGCTGGTGAGATGTCCCATGAGTGTGGTTTGTGCGGATATGCTCCTTCCAGACCAGCCCACGTAACATCTGTTTAGCCTCCCCTTCCTTGGGCATTGGTGGGAGTGCCTGTGTGTTTGTGGACACAAATCCAGTAGACCTGCCCGACACCCTTTTGTTTATAGGTTCGACCAGGTGGCTTGTGGCTCCCTCTTTAAGCAGGTGGCTAAAATGGATGATACAGTAAATTCCTATAGTGGATTGTTGTCTTGTATTTCTGTGATGCTTTATGGTTTACAAAGCTTTAAAGAGACACTACCTGTCATTTTACCCTTCTAACGGTCTTGAAGGTGATATGTTTACTGCCATCTCCTAAGTGAGAAAGGTGACACGCAGAGAGGGACAGTGATTTAATTCAAAGGGATGGTATTAAATGTTGCACTTTGTTTACTTAACTTTACTTATATTTTTACTGCACCTCTGTGTACCGTGCGCATTTTTACGGTATACCTGTATACCGTATACATATGGTATACATACCGCATGCATTTATACGGTAAGTGCTCTGTAACAGCCGCCTGACTGACCATCAGACTTTTCCTTTTCTTTGAAGGTTTCTGCTACAGCTAGTTGGCATTCTTTTGGAGGATATTGTTACAAAACAGCTAAAAGTGGAAATGAGCGAGCAGCAGCATACTTTCTATTGTCAAGAGCTGGGCACGCTGCTAATGTGTCTGATCCATATCTTCAAGTCTGGTAGGTGCCTCAGACTAATCTTCATAGGGCATCTGTATATTCCATGTCCTGTTCTGTACACTGTCAGAGGTGGGAACTTTGCTGCCCAGGGCAAGCTCTGCTGTGCTTAATGTGCATTTGATAATGTTTTGTTGGGGCGCCTGGGTGGCTCAGTGGGTTCAGCATCTGCCTTCAGCTCAGGTCATGATCCCAGGGTCCTGGGATCGAGTCCCACATCGGGCTCCTTGCTTAGCGGGGAGCCTCCCCCGCCCCCGGTCGTGCCCTCTCCCTCTCCCTCTCTCTCTCAAATAAATAAATAAATAAATAAAATCGTAAAAAAAAAAAAAAAACCCAAAATGTCATACAGTTTTTTAAAAAATGAAAATGTTTTATTGGTGAAAAAAATAAACCTGAGGGCTTCCTCTCCTCTCTTAAAGATTTGGAAGCCCAAGATATTTTTGTACCTTTACGTATGATTGTGAATTAAAAAGGGCAGTAAACCCAAGAGAGAAGTCACAAGAAGGCAGCCTTGCAGCATGCATAGGAAGCAACCAATCCATATTAGGATAGTTAGTTTTCTAAGAGGAATGAGTATTTTCAAGAAGAATGCCTTGGCTTAGATTAAATGGGTGAGAAGCTGGAAGACTTCAGTTACGGGGTATGGCTATATCTTTCTTCTTTCAGCAGAAAAAGCGAGAGGCAATTCTAATCTCAGGGAAAATAAACAACAGGGAAGTCATGGTCCAGATATGAAGCAAACCAAAGCATGGTGTGATTTTCAACAATTAATTTGATTGATTAATTTAACTTATTAACTTAACTTATTAACTTAAAAAGCTTCTTTAAGTGGCTCAGGAGTCATAACCGAGGATGTATAGAAAGAAATGTTATTCTTCTTTCTGTGTTTCTTGGTTTTGTTGGAAACTATATTTATATAATCATAATATAAATGCTGTTTGATTTTTCAATTTTAAAGTCAATGTGTGAATAAAACATTGAAGACTTATATATTTAATTTTGGTTTCAGAACAGAATGAAAATGTTTTTATTTCCAAGAAAAATAAAAGGGAAACTAACCAACTTAATTTGGGAGTGGAAGGTAGAGAAAGAGGTGGAGGGCGGAAGGGTCACTAATCTCATCTTGCACTGTTGGGGTTATACAGTCATATCTACAGTTGGCACAACAGGAAATAGAGGCTGGAGAGGTGACCAGATAGAGTTAAAACTGTAACTTAACTTGGTAGGTAGCGTGAGTGAGGTACATCTCGTCTCTAATAGGGTAGAGTCTGTAACCATCCCGCAGCATGACCCGGCAAATCCAGCAGCTTCATTTGCAGGGGCAGGACTCCGTCCTGTGCTGGAGCAAGAGAGGGAATTACTGGTTAGAGTTCCTGGAAGTACAGAGGTCACTCTTCTCTTACCTCAGGCGATTTCCTTATGTTTCCATGTTTCAGCTCTGATTTCTGTGTTGGCTCTGTTCTCCGGTGGGCTTCTTCCCCATAGCAGGAAGGACCTCTGGCTGCCTGTGGCCTCCGCCCCCGTGTGAGTCCTGTGAGTGGGCGTGAGGCCCCGGGCGCTCTGGCCCACCTGGGCCAGGTGAGGGATTGGACAGCATTCATTGAGAGGGAGTGAGGGTTACTTCCTCACAGTAAGGCAAGAGGAGCAGACAGAATAATAAGTGGTCTGCTACAAGTGATAGAAGGATGTCGAGTCGAATTTTGGAAGTAACTGTCAGAACTAGAAACAAGACAACACTTGCCTGAAGAGGGATGGGGCAGTGCATTTGTCAAATCAGAAGCTTCCCTCTGTTATTGGATTTTTAAGTTGTGTACATACTACTTTAATGCAAATTAAAATACGCACACTCACCAAGTACGTACCTCAGAGCAGGAGATGGTTCTCTTTCTCAGCCTTTTTTCACTTGGCAAAGATGCACCGAGTCAGCCCGCCCCAGGCTGCGCTCCGGGGCCGTGGGGTCAGGAAGGCTGATGTGGCTTTTGCCTTCGTGGGGCTCGCAGTTCAGCAGGGAGGACGAATCACAGGCAGAGGATCGTGAGTCTGGGCATTTTCTGTGAAGGGAGCAAGTACTGCAGCGAGAGGCAGAACAGGGCTGAGGAGGGAGGACAGGGTCCCTGAGAGACGATGTTAAGCCAAGGCCCGAAGGCGAGACGTTGCTGTGCTCCGCCAGACGGCTGCTGAGAGAGCACACGGGCGAGGGTCAGAGGGCGACCGCGGAGGCAGGTAGGGGCGAGGGTCGCGGGAAAGAAGGCGTCTTCATGGCTGCTTCGTTTAATTGCTGTTGCCCTTGGACAGGGGCACGGCCAAAATTTAATTATCAAGTGGACTCGAGAGTTTCAAGCCCTCTTTATGACTAACATTGAAAGAATTTTTGTTTTGAACTTTTGATTTATGCTTCACTGATGCACTGTAATAAGCTTAAAGTTGAGAAAATAATTAAGCTATGTAATAGGTCATTTGTAGTATGTTGGTCATTCTGATACTTGGCCATTGATTGTTTTGGATCTATACCAGAGGGACACCCATTCATCTCCAAGGGCTGCTTGCTTTCCTCTTGGAACAAGAGTGACCTGTCCTGTGTCCTCTTGCACGTCACGTGGAGTTCTTTGCCATTCCAGCTGTACACTGACTCGCCCTCACTTCTTCCTGGTCCTTGTCTCAAAGATCAGGGGAAGTATCATGTAGTCTACGGCAGTGCTGTCCACGAAAGCTTCCTGCATCGTGGGAACATTCTGTGTCTGCAGTGGTTCACTTGCCTCCAGCCACATGTGGCTTTTGGGCACTTGGAATACGGCTAGTGTGGATTAAGGAGCTACTTTTTAATTTTATTTAATTTTAATTGATTTAAACTTGAATGGCCCCACGTGGCCAGTGGCTGCTGTATCAGACAGGACAGGGTGTGAGGGGCAGTGTGTTCTACCCAAGAGCTCGGGCCTTAGTGCTGGGCACGTGGGCTTTGCTACAGTGTCTTTGCATGCTGTTCATTTGGTTCAATATTTGCAAATTAGGTGTCTGTGTGTTTCTAAGTATCTATCTCCATGTCATTCATTTTGACTGCATTTCTTCTAAAGATACCAGGGGGCAGAATTACTGTGTTTGATTTTGAGACAAGAGTTTAAGTAAATCATATATAAATGTATGCATTTATATAAATAAGGTGCATTTAGCATATGAAGTTGGTGATTTTTATTTGTGCTTTGCTTAAACAAAGGCAGTGAATTCCAGCCCTCCACTGAAAATTGAGACCTTCGAAAACGGTTCTTCCTGCAGCAATAAGATTGACCTTGATTCAGATTCCCTGCCGGGAATCACAGTGTTCACCGAGGGCTGTGGTACACCCCCTCAGTGCTTAGAACAGCTCTACGAAGTAGTCCCCCTTTTTACTGAAGAGAGAGTTTAGGCTCCGGAAGGTCCTATGGTAAAACCGAGATCGAAAACCCAACCGTTTCCTTGCCCTTTGTTCTTTCTCGTACCCTGTGCTGCTCTCTGGGTTGCTGATGGTACATGCAGTGGCTCACATTTGCAGAGCACTTCTTGCAGCCCCAGAGAGCAACTGTCAAGTAAACCGAAGAGCAGAGTTAACGAGAGTCACTGTGTTGTACCTGAGAGCTCAGAACTTACACCATACCTGGAAATTTGTGCTTTTGACCGCTTCACCCCAGCCCAGCCCTCATTCCCTGCCTCTGGCAGCCACCAGTCTGCCCTCTGCATCTGAGGTGGGGTTTTTAGACTCCCCATGTGAGTGAGATCATGCAGTATTTGCCTTGTTTTGTCTGACTTGGTTCACGTAGCATAATGCCCTCAGGGTCCGTCCATGTTGTCACAGATGGCAGGATTTCCTTCCTTTCTGTGGCTGCGTAATACTCCACCCGTTCATCTGTTGACGGACACGTATGTTGTCTCCGTGGCTTGGCTGTTTTGTACATAGGGATGCAGATACCTCTGAGATAGCGATTTTGTTCCCTTCAGATAAATGCTGAGTAGTGCGACTGCTGGATCACGTGGCAGTTCTGTGCTTAGCTTAGTGAGGAACCCCCACACTGTGCCCCCCGTGGCTGCACCAGCCTGCATGCCCCGCAGCAGTGCACGAGGGCTCAGTGGGTGTGTGGCACTGCGTCATTGTGGGCTGTGTGGCCGCTGCCCTGGAGAGCGGTGCTGAGTACCTTCTCACGTGCCTTTGGCCATCCGTGTGTCTTTTTTGGAAACATGTCTGTGTAGGTCTTTTGCTCACTTATTAGTTGGATTCTGTTTTTTTGCCTTTGAGTGAAATGAGTTCCTTATATATTGTGTATATTAGCTCCTTGTCAGATGTATAGTTTGCAGATATTTTCTTTAGTTCTGTGGGTTGTCGTTTCATCTTGCTGGTCGCTTCCTTTGCTGTGCAAAAGCTTTCATCGGATGGAGTCCCTCCCTGTTTGCTCTTTACTCTGTGGCTTGTGCTTTATGCGGCACATCCAGAAACCTGTTGCCAGTGCCCGTGTCAGAGAGCTTTCCCTCTGCCTTCTTCCCAGTGTTCTGTGCTTTCAGTTCTTATATTTAAGTCTAACTGATTTCAAGTTAATTATTTTTAGTGAAGGGAGGGGTCCAGTTTTATTCTTTTGTCTGTGACTATCCAGTGTTCCTAACACCATTTATTGAAGAGAGGTCTTTTCTCCATTGAGTATTCTTGGTCCTGGTTTCTATGCTTGATCTCTGTGTTCTCCCTCCTGCTGTCTCTCTCTCTGACTCTCCCCTCTGCCTTTCTCCCTCTCCCTGTCTCTGTCCCCTCCTCTCAGTAGGATTGTCCCCTTTGTGACCTGCCCTGGTGATTGCTGCAGAGACGACTCGTCATTGTCTACAGAGTCTGGGTCACCCCACTGACTTGGCTGCCTTGGCTCGTGTCCATTCTCCTTCTAGCGTGTGACTTGGTGTCTTGCCAGCACCTCACACTTAGGATAAAAATTGAGCGCATCACCTGGCATAGCTGCCTGACTCTGGCGTCTTCTTGCCCACGTGCTCCACACTATCGTGGGAGATGTTCAGACCCCAGCATCGCCTTGGACTCCTCCTCGCCCCCGTGAACTGTCTGACTTTTCTCTGCTTGTGGCCCCTCCAGGGACCATGTGACCTTTCCTAGCAGCCCCCTGGCAGCTGTCCTCAGTCCTTCACTCAGGTTTTACTCTTTGATCCTCTTGCGGTCCTGTGAGCAGCTACTGCTCTTAATTCCATTTTGCAAATGAGAAACCTGAGACCCCAGGTAATGTACAGCTAGGGCTAAGTAAACGGTAGAGCCACAGCTCTGACCATGGTTTCCTGTCCCATTGAGTAAAGCCCCACACCTGTGGTCTGTCATTCCCTCTGCTCTGTGGTCTGGCTCCCCCCATTCTCCACAGCAGCACCTGCCTCTTCCCTCGGCTCCTTTGGCCCCACAGAGAACCCACACAAAAATGAAGGGCACAGAGAAGGACCGGGCCCGACTAGTTGGGCCAAGAGTGGGTGATGCCATCCACACAGCACCCAGAGAAGACCCTGGAAATGGGGCCAGAGACAAGACAAGCACCAGACATCTTCTCATTGGAACTGTTTTTCTGAGTCTGTGTGTCCTGCTCACTGGGCATCCCAGGAGGCCAGCCTGGTGGTGTGTGCCATGACTGTCCTGCTTTTGTTAGCTCTCTTTCTCCACCTCAGGTCAGAAGCGTAACCAGTCACAAAGTAGTGGGGAATAGGTCTGTAGTCTGTTTTTACCTATCTTAGGACCCCTTTGCCTTTGGGATGTGTTGAAACCTAAATCAGAAATCAGATTTTGACTCTCCAGCCATGGTGCCAGGAGCGTGAAGTTGCAGAGGGCAGGGAGCCCTCGGCCTGCTCCCGTCCGTGTCCCGTCTTCCCTGCTGTGCTCTGCAGCTTGTGCCTGTCTCTGGGTCCTTGCCATCAGGGCCAGCTCACGTGAAGCCACAGCCGATGACGAGAGAGGCGTGTTGAGCTGACTTTGTATTGATCCAAAGTGATAGAAAGAAATCATGAATTCCTGGAGGGGATTTGTCTGGGCCTTGAGGAGGATGCCGTGGACAGGCTGTGGGCAGCGCGCCACTGGGTGTGCCTCTGGCGCACCCAAGCTGAGCGTGGCTGGCTGGCTGCGTGGTGGCCCCGCCCCGGGACGTCTCATGCTGGGCGCAGAGAGCGCCTGGCCCTCTGCTCTCAGATGGTAGCTTGCAGACCGTGAGCTGGGGTCTGGCATGGAGCACTGACTGCCTTCTTCCTCTGGCCACTTGCTGTAGTTCTTCGAAAGCCAAGGAAATGTCTGTTCTGGCAGGAGTAGGGTGTGGTGAGGGTCCTGCTACTCCCGCCAGAGCGAATGTGGCCCGGCCCTGTGGAGGCCTCACTGTCCCAGGGGCAGTAGCCTGTGGCACCGAGTGCGGCCGCCTGCTCTTCCTGGAGCTGAGTCCCTTGTCACAAGAGGGCGTGGCTCTTGACGCGGCATTCCTGGGCAACTTGCGAACGGCAGTGGGGAGCAGGCTCAGGAGAGCAAGAATGTTAGCATCCTTGGCTGCTCCATTAAATAAGCAGCCTATCTGGTTTTTGCTTCGAAAGCCCAATTTTCTAAGTGTCAAATGCTTTGAATATGTAAGTATAGGAAAGAGCTGAGTGTGTATCTTCTTTATGGAAGATCTTCCTGTAGCCACAAAGCGTTGGGCCACCACAAGCAGCAAAGACATTTCCCTCTCAGTTCTACTTTTGGCTTGTTTCTAGGAATGTTCCGGAGAATCACAGCAGCTGCCTCTAGACTCTTCACGGTGGACAGCGCCGACGGCAGTTTCTACGGCCTGGAGAGGCTGAATGCGCGGGTGCGAGCCATGGTGCCCACGCACCCGGCCCTCGTGCTGCTCTGGTGCCAGATCCTGCTGCTCGTCAGCCACACTGACTACCGCTGGTGGGCAGAGGTGCAGCAGACCCCCAGGTACGCCCGGGGCGGCCCCGGAGGCCAGCCCGCCCTCGTGTGCTGGGACTCAGGGCAGTGCGAGCTTTGGCCCCGTTCCCGTGAGGCTTTGCACGGATTGTGCTGTAGATCAGCCTTCCTCCTGTGGACGCTGCGCTGCAGGGAAAATGTGGTTAGTCTAAAGGCATTCAGAGTAGCCGCTGCTTTCCAAGTGTGGCTTCTTTGACAAGTTCTTTGACACGGTTCCTCTTGTGGGTCATTCTTGTCATGCTGTGTCCCTCCTGCTAGGCTCTCGTCCTTAAATTGCTTCCAGAGCCAGACATGTTGCAATGTCTTAACTTCGTTACAAGTTAAATGTGGTTCTGGTTATTCTTAGTTAATGAAGTAATTACTGAGTAACATTTCAAAACTGCTTGGAAATACCCTATCTTTTGTCATTCACAAAGACTCATTAAGTATCTGATTGGGGGTGACCCCCTTTTTGCAAAACGTTTTCAGGGTTGAGCCTTGATTTCTGGGCACTGTCCTGCTTAGCCATTAGCACACATAATGGGAATAGAAGCTTTGCCGCCCATCCGCTGAGCTGAGTGCTCAGTGCAGAGTTTCTGGAAGTCTCAAGAGCCCATGGCGAGGAGAGAAAGCAAGGGCTGCAGGGCGAAGGTCAGCTCCTCTGCTCAGTGTGGAAAGGCTGAACTGTGTGAGGCCTGGAGTCCTAATTGGGCCCCTCCATTGCTTTCAGCTGGAAAATCCAGAGTTAGTAGGCGTCTTTCAATGTTTCTTCTGCTCTATACACTGTGGGATATGCAAAGAGAAATCATATGTGTTTTCTGCCTTGTGCGTGCTTACAGTTTAGTTGGGGGAGACAGACCAGTGAAAACATTGGGAATGCTTCGAGAACGTTACCTACTATAAGAGTCAGGAACAGAGAATGAGTGTCTGCTTCAGTGTACATACAAGTCAGCCGGTGAGCTTATTAAAATCGGGTTCTGGTCCAGCAGATCACTGGTGGGGCCTGGGACTCTGCTTTTCTGCCAGGCAGCCGGGTGGTGCTGATGCTCTGGTCCAGGGAACACACTCCAGGCCAGGCCCTGAGTCCTTGAGGAGTGTGCCTCAGAGCCACCAGGGGGCTTCCAGGGACCAGGACTGCAGCCCAGCCCACCACCAGACCTGGCAGCTGGGTACCTTAGGAATTAGGATCCTGGGCTCTCGTGTTCTCACAGTCTCCGTGAGAAACTCCCATGGGCACCCAAGGTTGAGTTGTGCTGGGCAAGACTTGCCGGGTGGGGCTTGAGTTAGCTGCTAATGGTAGCAGGTGTGTGTAGATGAACAGAAAGTGAGAACTTGTCCATCACCCCAGTAGGCGTGTGAGCCAGTGAGTTTCCTCCCGTCTTTTCTCCCCTCTACCTTTCCCACCTCCTCTTCTTCCTCCTCGTTGTCCTCCTTTTGATGGCTGGTGGGTGGTGACGACAGAGGGACCTAGAGTGGGTTCAAGAGGAAGTGGGAGGGTGGACTCCAGTCTGATAATTAGGAGGGGCCTTCCACAGATCTGAGGGTTTGAACATCCAGAAAGAACACTATTGGGATAATGGAGGAATTTGAATGAGTTCTCAGGGACCTGCTGTTTTGTGGTGATGAGAAGTTCTCAGCAGACCCCTGCTGAAGTACTTAGGGGCGAGGTGTCTTCACCCACGAGCACTCTCAGGTGGTACAGCCCAGAAAGGGTGTGTGTGTGTGTGTGTGTGTGTGTGTGTGTGTGTGTAGAGCATGTGCGTACGTGTGAGTGCACGTGTGTGGAGTGCACATGTGCGTGCGTGTGGAATGTATGTGTGCATGTATGAACGTGTGCAGAGCGTACCTGTGTGTGCGCACAAAGGTGGCACGTATTAGTGGCTGAATCTAGGTGAAGAGGGAGGGTGTGGGTGTGACTGTTCATTGAATTACTCTTTCAGCTTTTCTGTTGGCTTGAAAGTTTCCAAAGTAAAAGTTTAGGAAAAAAGATGACTCAAGTAGGGACATTTTGGACCACACAGCTCTGGACAGTTCCTAGGAGGAGGTTTGCTCTAGAGGTGAAGAGACGTGGGAAGTGGGGTGGTGAGTTCCTCACCCACGCTTGATGTCACAGAGCTGTTGCTTCTTGTCCTTGTAGTGGATGCATTTCGCTGATAACTAATAAAGGTAATTGTGTTTTCATGTGCTAATTGGCCGTTTGTGAATATTCTGTTGTAAAGAATGTATTCAGATATTCGCCGGTTTTTTGAAATTTGGCTGTTTGTTGTCTTGTTATTGAGTTGTAAATTCTTTATATATTATGGATCTAAGTAAATGTTTTCTCTCAATCTGTGGTTTGCCATTTAATTTTTTTAATGGTTTCTTTTGAAGAGCAGAATTTTTAAATTTTTATGAAATCAAGTGTGCCAGTTTTTGTTTCATTCTCTTTCTGTTCCATCCAAGAAATATTTGCCTACTCTGGGATCACGAAGATTTTCTTCTGTGGTTTCTTCTGGAACTTGCATAGCTTTAGTGTTTACCATTCCGAGTTAATTTTTGTGTATGACAAAGCGTGAGGGTGAAGAGTCATCTCCCTACCCCACCCCCTGAAGGGCGATTCTTTCAGCATTTTATGTGAAAAAGACTGTGTTTCTCTCTCGAGTTCCCTTGACACTTTTCTCAGAGCGCAGTGGGGCACAGACGTGTGGACCTGTTTGCAGACTCTGCTCATGTCCCTCAGTCGGCGCCTCCACCGTCACGGCAGCACCGACACCGCTCTGTCACCACTCCGTCCCCTCGGCTGCCGTGCCGGATCCCCCACGCTTCTTTACTTCCGAAATAGTTTTGGCTCCTGTACGTTCTTGCATTTCCACATTTATGTGTTAGAATCAAGTTGTGAATGTCGACAAATGAGCCCGCTGGCCTCTTGACTGAACTTGCGGCTGCTCTGGGATGTAGGGAGCACTGGCGTCCAGCGTCTAGTCTCTCAGTCTTCGAGCATGGTCTCTCTCCGGGTAGTTCGGTCTCTAATTTGCCACAACAGTATCTCATACTGTGTCGTGAGCAAGCATTACTCGTATTTTATACATTTCATGTTTTGGAATGCTGTTTTAAATGGTACTTGGAAGAGTGTTTTGTTTCCCAGGGTGTGCTGCTGGTTTGTGGAAGTGCAGTTGGTCTCGTGCACTGACCTCACGCCCTGAGACCTGGCCCAGCTCACGCAGCAGCCCCAGGAGGCTTTTCGTGGGCTCTGGAGGCTTTTCTGTGAACATATGCTTATCATCTCCGGTCAAGACTTTTCTCTTCTTCCTTCCCCACACGTATTCCTCTTGTTTCTCCTTTCTGCCTCGGGACACTGACCAGGCCCTCCATACAGGGCTGGCCTCCATTTTTCTTTATCTGTAGATTCAGTAGGTAAACAGCTCCATACAACGGTTACAGAAGAGCCCTCCCCAGCTTGCACAGGCAGGCTCTCGGGCGAGCTTCGGAGAAGCCATACTCTAGCTGCATGGCCCCAGGAAGCACCCGCGGCTGCCACAGCAGGGCTGCTCTTGTCTTCCTCTTGTTTGGGGGGCTCTGTCTTCATAGGCTTTTGATTTGTTTCCAGTCTGTCTGGCCTTCTGGTGGCCTGTTACAGTCTTGCACGTGCCTTGGCACTGGGTGTGCTCTGGCCACCCGTCAGTTCTCAGGCCTGGATTTGGGGCATTCATTCACCATCAGTATCTAGCCGCATCTGTCCCAAGGTCTTCAGGGCTTGCCTACTATAAGCTGGGATTCAGTTTGGATTGACGTGGGTTGACATTCAAATCTTACTGCTGGGATTTGAATTTCAAGCTGAAATCTTACCGCTGGGATTTGAATTCCAACTCTGCTCCTTCTCCTGCAGAGGGTCCCCTATAGCTTAACATCATGAGACACAAACACCGTGGTTGGCAGGAGGTTTGGGAGGAGGGGGTGTTTCTGTTGGTTGGTTGTTCATTGGCCTATGACTTACACTACAGGGAAACACATTCTTTTGTACCAGATGTTGTCAGATGAACACCCTGCCACGGTCACAATACAGCATGGTACCATGACTTCAGAAGGTTCACTGCGTCCTGTTTGGTTACCTGCTGCCCCCTGCCCCCCAGCCACTGGTCCCACGCTCCATCGCTGTGTTCAGCCTGTTGCACAGTGCCGTATGGATGGACTCCTACGGCCTGTAGCCTTTTGAGTCTGGCTTCGTCACTTAGCACAGGACATTTAAAACTCATTCATGGCGTTGCACCGATCAGTGGTTTGTTCTTCCGACTGGCGAGTAGTATCCATTGTACGGGTAACAGCAGGCGCGTCCACTCACCAGATGAGGAAAGGGAAATTGTAGTTTGAACATTTTTTTAATATGCAGACTATTTTATACCAGTCCTCTTGTAAATCCAAAGTTGGGACATTTCAGAATGTTCTTGTCCTCATATGACCTCTGTCCCCGTGAAGCCTTAGCAGAGACGCACAGGCTCTTTGTCGCAGAGGGAAGGGTATTGTCCTCAGTCAGACTCTTCTGTCAGGGGCCGTTCGCACGTGTGGCCACACCTGTGTCTGAGGTCCTGTGGCAGCATCAAGGGTTCCCGAGGGTGTGATCCCGTCGACTGAGAAGGAAAGTAACCTTCACGAGTGGAGGATGAGTTTTGCAGAAGTACTTTCAGAGAGGGTTGGTGTGGTGGTACGTACCCTGTGGGCAGGTGAGGGTGGCAGCCCTTCACCAGTAATCGTGTAGGGAAATCCGACTGCGTAAGGGCTTTCTCCCGGCGGTGGGCAGCATTCTTGCAAACCCACACTGGGAATCCCAAAAGCGGTGACTGTGTTTTCTGGTGCCTGAGTGCCAATCGAAGGTGTGGCTTCATGGCAGGTCTGCCTTAAGTTGAACCTTTGACTGTTAGATCTCTGTGTTCTTTTGACGCCCATAATTGCTTTGCCACGGCTCAGAAGTAGGTCGCTAGGAGTGTGCGGCAGGGTTTAAGCACCGCCCCCCCCTCCGTCTGCTCCAGCACTGGAACTTCTGGTCATCTTCTGCTTTGAAGATAAGCTCTCTCTTGTCCCGGAAACGTTGTCAGTGCGTCTGTTGCTCCTTCCAGGAGACGCAGTCTGTCCAGTACGAAGTCACTCAGCCCCCAGATGCCTGGAGAGGAGGAGGGTCCCGATGCAGCCTGCAAGCTTGGGATGTGCAATAGAGAAATAGTGCGAAGGGGAGCTCTCATTCTCTTCTGCGATTATGTCGTAAGTCTGGAAACACAGGTCCTGGTGGGCCGGGGCCCTGGAGAGCACCAGTGTGGGTGATGCTTCTGCAGACCAACTCCTGCTGCCCCGCCGCCGTCGGCACAGGGCTGCAGTGAGCTCTGGCAGGTCCTGCTCGGCAGGTCATGCACGCGGAGGTTTGTCTGCAGAAGGGTTCACTCAGCTGTTGCCTCTTTGGTGAGCGTGACTCGGAGTGGGTTCTGATTTCAGTGCTGTTTACCATCTGTGCAGAGCGTGTTGGTGTCCATCGTTGAATTTTAAAAAATATATTCTTGTTGGAATGTCATCCATTTAAAAAAAAGTTTTGTAGAGTTTTTTACCATAAAACTAACATCACATATTTAGCATAGAAAATTGACAAAAACCAATAAACAGGAGAAAATACGGTCTCCTTGTAATTGCATCACTCAGAAAACCTATTGTGGCATTTTGGCTAGGATTTGGTGCTTTTTGTCTACCGGTAACCGGACGTGAGTTTTCTTTGGCACAAACATGGCACCATATTCATACTGTTTTCACACAGCAAAGCATGTGATGTTCTCGATTGAAAAAGGAAGGGGACTCCTTCAAGCAACTGGTTGTTATCAAACAGATTTTTTGTTGCTATTTGTTGATACTCATTTTTTGATTTACATTCTTTATGTTGAAATAGCTTTTCTATCTTCTACTTCTGAGAAATGATTTAGTGTAATTGTATAATGCTGTTTTCCACAGAAATGTAAGAAAAATATTAATTGTATAAATTAGTACTATCAAATCATTCCACATGGAAAATACTAATCATTAACCAGATATCAAAGAATTGATTTCCTCTTACAATTTCTGCTAGAAGGATTATGAGTTCAGATGAAAAGGCAACACGCATATACAAAGATGGATATTTACTTCCTTATAAGTCTTAAATTTCTCCCTTAATGTCCATTTGATTAGTGGAATCTATTGATATTTTGGATTCAGGAATTCTATCAAAACTGTGGCATGACAGGGAAGCCATTTTCTCCACTGACCTGTCACAGGACCAGAGAAGGAGAACTGGGGAGCACTCTCGGTGGGCCAGACCAGAGCCTGGACAGTGCAGGGTGTGTCCTGTTCTTCATCACGGTGTGGGTCCAGTCACCTGAGGGCAGGGCGGTGCTGCCCCTACTGTTCGGCTGCCCTGGGGTCACTGGTCCTTGGCAGGCTCCCTGTGCCTTGCTCCGCTCCTCCTCTGGCCCTTGGCCGGTGTCCCTGGAGCTGCCCTGGAGCACCGCATTTCCCTGACGGGCGGGATCTGACCTCCAGCAGGTTTGGCCACAGTGTAGGGTGGAAGGTGATGGATTCTATGACGTGAGTTCCGACCCTGATGATTGTTGGTGGTCAAACACTAGATATTTTCAGTGAGGATTATAATTTGGAATTTGTTTTCTCGTTCCTAATTCTGGCCTTTTCTGTGGCGTCCATGTCTGTTCTGTCCTTGTTTACTTGAGAATGAGTATGTCGCTCCTTCTCCTCAGTGTCAGAACCTACACGATTCAGAGCACCTAACGTGGCTCATCGTGAATCATATCCAGGACCTGATCAGTCTGTCCCACGAGCCGCCCGTGCAGGATTTTATTAGCGCTGTTCATCGGAACTCCGCCGCCAGCGGCCTCTTCATCCAGGCAATTCAGTCTCGTTGTGAGAATCTTTCAGCCGTAAGTCTCCCTGGTGCCAGCTGTGGCCAGTCAGGGTGTTTTTCCGCCTTAAAAATGTACTACTGGAATTTTTAAACTGCTGACTTCCAGTTGGCAAAACATGTGCTCTTGTTGCTTTCCTTCCGCGCCCCCCGCCAGCCCACCGCCCTGAAGAAGACGCTGCAGTGCTTGGAAGGGATCCACCTGAGCCAGTCGGGCGCTGTGTTAACACTGTATGTGGACAAGCTCTTGTGCACTCCGTTCCGTGTGCTGGCTCGCATGGTCGACACCCTAGCCTGTCGCCGGGTGGAAATGCTTCTGGCTGCAAATTTACAGGTACTAGGAACACACTGGCGCTGCGTTTTGTTGAGAACTTAGCAGAGTAGCAAAGAGGCGCCTGGTTTGTTCCTTCACAGGTGCAGTCTGCATACACCACTGCGAGAAACACGTGTGAGATGCATAGGTTGTTCGTTCCTTGTGTGTCTGATATGAGTGCTTCTTGTACTTTCTTCTCTGCCTTTGCTGCAATAAACTGTACACATCACTCTTTCCCTTTTAAACGAGCGCAAGGCTATGTTAGTTCATTACACGTGACACACTTGCTGATGTGTGATCGTCTACTTCAGAGCAGCACGGCCCAGTTGCCAGTGGAGGAACTCAGCAGGATCCAGGAGTACCTTCAGAGCAGCGGGCTGGCCCAGAGGTAATGCTACACCCAGGCGTTCCTTGCTTTTGGATGTAAAGACTTAGATTTGTAAGGGAACCAACTCAGGACGGGGGATTGATGTGCTTTGTAGACGAGTTCACTGCGGAAAGGCCCTAATAGAAAGTGTTCCTACATTAAACAAAATGGGCTCTCGCTTTATAAAAAGTGAACTGAACTGACAGCACCACCTCTACTGTAGTCAGGAGACATGCCTGCACCCCGTTGGCTGGTTGGGGACCTGTACGTGTCCAGATTGCCCCACCACCCACCTGTGACAAAGGAGAATCGGAGTTAGCAGCTTGAGCTTAGCCAATCAGAGCACGTAAGCTAGCTACTCAGTAAGAGTGGGCAAAGCTGAAAGACGTTACCTGGGTCTTGGCATGCAAAAATCTGCATCTTGTTAAAATGTGATCTCTCTCTAGTATTTGTCCCCTCATTCTGCTGCATAGTCTTTTAGAAGCCTTTGTCAGAAATCATGACGTCAATTATCTGTGTCCACAACTAAACTAAGTACATTTTACCTTTAAATTTCACCTTCTCCCCTGCACGTGGGGGAAGACGTGTGTGTGCACTTGCGTGTGTGCTCGCGAGTGCGAGCGAGAGAGCAGAGTAGAACCGTGCGCTGTGGCTTGTCGCCGGTGCCCACATTGGGAAGGCGCCTAACCCGGTGGGCGGCACATGGTTTCCATGATTTTTCGGTTTGCTGGGCCCAGTTATGTTGTGATTTGCATCATGAAGTTGTTGCTCTCATAGCAGATGGTAGAAGGTCAAACTATTATTTTTTGACTCTAGACTTAGTATTCAGAGCAGAGGAAGATTATAAATATCTTGTGCCAGATGAGGTGCTTACTCTGTGAAGTGAACATAAATTGGTAAATTGTATCATGTTGGGAGAATCAATAGGAGATTTTGTACACTTGGGTCTTAGAATAGATGATCTATTTTGCATTTGTAAAGAATGCTTTTATTAGCTGTTAAACCATGTATTGCCTGTTACAATGTTCAAGTATAAATGAAATGTCTGCAGAGCATTTGTGGGGCGTGAACTGCGGTTATTAAAAAATAAGCTCGAGCCTGAATTTGCATCACACCTTGTCTGGGTGGTGTTGAGGCAGCTCTGAGACAAAGTGTCAAACACGTTGCATCCCGCTTTAAGAAGCCACTGTCACTTCTTAACCTATGAGACTGTGCTCTAACCCCACGTATGATCGGATTCCAGACACCAGAGGCTCTATTCCCTGCTGGACAGGCTTCGTCTCGCCACCGCACCAGGCTCACGTGGCCCTTCTCCTCCGGTCACGTCCCACCCGCTGGACGGGGATGGGCCCCTGGCACTGGAGACCGTGACTCCAGACAAAGTACGTGTCTAGCACGTGTGCATATGGCGTGTGGGGCCCCACTCCATGCGCGAACTGCTCCTGTACGTCAGATCCAGAGTGTGTGGTGGGACGGCTCAGGCAGGACATCCTGGCACCTGATGCAGCCCCCAGGGGCTCCCAGCCTGCCGTTCCTCGCCAGCAGTGGGCAGGGTCCTGTCACAGACAGGACGCCTGAGGCCTAGCCCAGGTCATGAGCAGGAAGTGTGGGGTGAGAAAGGAAATGCTGACTTGGGACACTTGTGACGTCGGGGAGAGGGGAGAGTCAGGAGAGCAGTGGCCGTAGCCTGTACAGGTGGTCGTGCTCGCCCACTTGGCCTGTCTCCCTCTCCTTACACCCGCTGACCACCTGTGTTGATTGCACTCTCCTAAGGACCCTGGTACATGGTCATGACCCTTACAACTCACACCTCAGAGCTGGGGACCATTTGGGGCCTTGGCAGATCCTTGGTACTCTGCTTTCATGGAGGGAGGTCAGTGTAGACATGAGCTTGGATTTTTTAAAACCCATAGTGTGGGCACAGAATGGCAGAGCTCAGGCCTCTGCTGCACCGGCCTTGGACAGAGACGAGCGCTGCAGACACCCCAGTAGGAGATGTTGGGAGCAGTCCCAGGCGAGGGGTGGACAGAGGGTGAGGACACAAGAGGAGGGCCTGCTGCCCTCATACTTGAGCTGAGTCAGGAGGACACTTGGGTGTTCACCAGGGGAGGGGAGAAGCAGAGACTGTCCGGCTGTAAACATCGAAGACACAGCCTTTGTAGCAGTTCCTTTGGGAAAGGCCTGTGGTTTGGTGAGCGGCCGCACGGCCAGCTAGAAGTGAGCTCGAATCCAGTTTCATGGAAGCTGCATTCAAAGTCCCGGGGAGGCCACTTGTCCTTCGGTCTAGGGCCATAGGATGTCAGGGGCAGTGGGCAAAGAAACAACGCACGTTCAGTAGAGTTGAAGCCCCTTAAAAGCCATGCCCTATTTCATTGGGTTATCCATCTTTTCCTTCTTCCCAGGACTGGTACCTACGTCTAGTCAAATCCCAGTGCTGGACTAGGTCAGATTCTGCGCTGCTGGAAGGGGCAGAGCTGGTGAATCGGATTCCTCCCAGTGACATGAGTACATTCATGATGAACTCGGTACGGCAGAGAGCAGTGTGATGCTGGCAGGATGCCTGATTTGTTTTATCATCATGTGACCAACTTAGGACATGGGCCTCTCACTTTTCCGCCTTGATGGCAGAGTGTCTGATCCTGACAGGATGGGGCATGGGAGACTGTAGTCTAGATGAGGCAGGACGTGGGGAAACTAGTCCAGATGGGACAGGACGTTATTTCAGCTACACTAGAATCCAAAAGGAGGTAAATTGTGTCTAATTCAACATTCCATGCGTTTGAAAGAAAAGCGGTTCTCTTAGATGGCGGTCTGTTCTCACTGCGTGTCCTCATGGTCATGAGGAAAGGTACTAAAATGCTATCATGGTAGATGATTTAAACCCTCATGGTATTCCAGCAATTGATCTTTAGTAAAACCCCTCCCCCTTGTTTTATGTGGTGAGGTCCTCCTGCCCCCACTGCTTATAGTGAGGTCCCTGTACCCCTACTTCATACAGTGAGGACTGCTCCCCATTATATATAGTGTATGTAACAGTCCATGACCTATAGTGGGGGCTTCTCTGCCCCCGTCCCCACCCTTGATGTCATGCAGGCATGCATGTTGGGAGGCCCTTGCAAAGCATCATATCCCTGCCCTCGGCTCCTGGGCAGGTCCTGTGGGGACTGGAGCCCCTGTTCGTACCAGCCACAGCCTTAGCAGTTTCCTTCCCAGACCCCCTGGGATGAGCAGCTGACTAACCCTTCAGGTGTTTTAGTGCTGCCTCGATACGTACCAAGTGGGAATGAGGAGCAGCAGGGGCCTGGGGTTGGAGGGGGCGGGCAGCTGAGGATGGGCCAGGCATGGATGAAGGGACATACATGACAGTATTTCCCAAGTACTGATTCTTCATCAGTTTGACAGTAGCAGCTGCATTGAAAAAACAGAATTGGCTCAAAATCAGTTTGCTGAAACCATTTGAAGCTTCATTCAGTGAAAGCTGATTTGCTGAATGATAAATTTGCCTAATAGTCTGTTTATTGAATTTTCAAATTAAGTAATTGGACTTTATTTTAATAGTTTTAAAGGTTCTGGCTCTAGCAGAAGGGTTCAGTTTTGGTTACTGATGATGACATATGCTTTTCTGAATGTTACCTAAATTAAGATGAATATTTTACCTGAAAATTGGCCCAAAAAAAAATCCTTAAATGGTTTTTAAAAGTTGGCAGAACCCAGTACAAATTGATACACTGTCATAGGAACGCTGCTTTTCACCCACAGTTGTGGCTACTTTGCTTCATTGCAGCTGCCTTTGAACATAACTTATCGTTCTCAAACTTCATGAATGTTTGGTGTTTCGCTGGATTTCTTGGGTGCCATGTGAGCTTCGTTTTACACTTTTATCAATTAAAAGTTACATATGTTCAGTTTTTTATTTCAAACAAATCCGAAGGCATAAAAGAATTTAAAATCTTTCTTTAATACTGAAGTATCCCAAAGAGACCAGAAATACACTTCACAGACCATATGGTATTTATTCTGGGAAGTAGAATATTCTTTAAAATAAATTGTTATGGTTTACTCATCTGTGCTTTCTCAGAAATGTCTGCATTATCCTTTCTTCTGTTGTGTTTTTCTTGCCTGGTTGAAAGTGTGTAATTGTTGTTGAACCTTTAACGTCCTGATCCAGGAGTTCAACTTAAGCCTGTTGGCCCCATGCCTGGGCCTGGGCATGCGTGAAATCTCCGGAGGCCAGAGGAGTCCCCTTTTTGAAGCAGCTCGCCTGGCGACTCTGGACCGTGTGACCGGCCTGGTTCAGCAGCTCCCTGCCGCCCACCACGTTTTCCAGCCATTCCTGCCTGTGGAACCTACCACCTACTGGAGCAAGCTGAATGACCTGTTTGGTAGTTAAAATGAAAACTTCTTTTATTTTTTAAAAATGCTGCAGAGCCAGTGTCGTGCTTTGCGCTGAGTAAAGATACAATCTGTTGATGTAATAAACTGGAAGCATGTGCAGAGGTGACCGAGAGACGGCGCTGGGGACGCTAGCTCTGGATGTCTTGGCCGTTCCTCAGCCTTGCTCTGGAGGAACACTGGGGTAGACCTCAGAGGAGGGCACATCCCAAGTCACGCGCACAGTTGAGTGTGTGTGCAAATGTGCTTCTGAGCTGAAGGTGCCTTTAGATTCTCAGAGAATGGCCTGCCTGCCTTGCACAGGTCATGAACCCCTGCTAGAGTTCCATTCACCCACAGTCTTGTGTTTCAGGAGATGCTGTGTTGTATCGGTCCTTGACCACTCTGGCCCGGGCCCTGGCCCAGTACCTGCTGGTGTTCTCCAAACTGCCCAGTCATTTGCACCTCCCTCCTGAGAAGGAGAGAGACACTGTGAAGTTTGTGGTCATGACCCTCGAGGTAAGAGGCAGCTCGGGAAGTCAGTGTTTCTGTGCCAAGGGACCGTCACCAGAGAAATAGGAAACCCAGGAGCTGTGTAGTTGGGCATCCTCCTCTCCTCACTGGGACGATAACGACAGGTGGTCAAGCACCACAGCCGTCCCCTACTTTCCTGAGCGCATTCATACCCCTGACCACTCGGGTTCCTTACAGGTGCCTTGTGACGCTGGCCACACAGCACTTCCTGTCCCTACTTCCAGCTGGCTCTGGAGAGCCAGGCCTGGGACCTGGGCTCCCACCCACGGCGTGTCCCCTGTGTGTGTCTGGGGCGAGGGCGTGGGTCTTGGAGGGTCTGGACGGGAGAGGCAGGGTGGGGAGATGCGAGGATGACTGGAGAGATGAGCAGAAACCTTTCGGGGGTCTCCCGAACAGTGCAGGGGGTCCTGTGCTTATGCGTGGGCCTCGTTCCTTGGCTCTTAGATGCCTTTAATTTCAGGACAGACATCATTAAATACGTTTTCTCTAAGGAAAGGAAGCACTGTGAATGTAGTATGGATCTCAATTTTACATAATTAAAATAGTCTGGGGAAATTATGTTTTAATAAATAGAGTAAAAACCTGGATGTTTCAGCCATGGGAAATTAAACACTCTGTGTTAACACTTACAGTCACTCCCAAAATGTGTACACACTGTGGGTGCATCGCCTTTCCATACAACTTCTGGCAAATAGTCTAGCCTGCACCCTTGCAGCCAGAGAGCCCTGAGCAGGGCACAGCTGACTCAGCGTCGGCTCTGCCTCCCGCCTCCCAGCAGGAGGAGAGGTAGGTGTCAGGAGGGCACGTGACGAACAGGCCCCTGCCTGGAGCCAGGCCAAGTCAGATGGCTGCTGACGCCTGTCCTGGAGGTTCCTGTGGGGTGCGCAGGCTGACAGGCAAACAGACTGTTCCCGGACGGAGTGACCTCCGCGGCAGCAGTCCCGTGCCTGCTGTGTGCAGGGCGAAGTGCTTCCCCACATGCTCTTATTCGGGTCTTCCTGCGGTTCTGCGAGATGGGCTCTGTTATTCCCATTTCACAGATGAGGAAAGCAGGGCTTAGAGGGGTTTGGTGGCTTGTCCGGGTTTCACCCACTAAGAAGCGGCCCATTGGTATTTGAACCCATGCCTGGCCGTCTCCAGGCCCCATGCTCTCAGATTCAGCCTCTGACTCTGATGCAGAACCTGCCCATACCCTAGGAGCCCCAAGGAGGAGCCTGGCCTAGACGCCATGTGGCCAAGGAATGATTTCTAGAGGAGCCCACGGAGCTGCAGGAAGGAGGAGCAGTGAGATCAGGGTGGCCATTCTGGCAGAGAAGCGAGCCTGGGCACTTTAGGGAGCAGGTGGTCAGGCTTGAATGTAAGGGAGTGGGCAACAGGGTCCCGGCCCTCTGGAAGTGTAGTTGGGACCTGCCAGCCTCTCACGCTTTGAACGGTTCCCGGAGAGCTGGGGGTGGTTTGCTTCCCCCGCGGCCCGGAGACAGGACGGAGGCAGGCCTGAGCCTTGTGTAACGCCGACCCTCCCCTTCAGGCCCTGGCATGGCATCTGATCCATGAGCAGATCCCGCTGAGTCTGGACCTTCAGGCAGGCCTGGATTGCTGTTGCCTGGCCCTGCAGCTGCCCAGCCTCTGGAGCATGCTGTCCTCCCCGGAGATGGTGACCCACGCCTGCTCTCTCATTCACTGTGTCCGCTTCGTCCTGGAAGCCGGTGAGTCCGTGAGCACAGCACATTTCTCTCCTCTGTCACTGGGACCAGCAGTCAGCTCTGCAGAGTGAGTCACAGACGTTTATTTTATGCCACCTGTTGTTTACCAGGTGCCGAGCCAGGAATTGGGGATGACTTGGTGGGTAAAACGTGGGCCTTGTGCTCGTCTCCGGTGTCTTGGATTCCGCACTAGAATTGGATTTGAATTTGCTTTTGTGGTCATTTTGTTTAGATTTTGGAGTTCCGGCTTTCATAAAAAATACTCCTAATTTTATGTCCCTTCGATCTCTGGTCCTACTTGACTGTTTCATGCTTTTAGTCCCGAATGCCATAAGATTTAATAAGATTACGTTCAAAAGATTGTTTTCTGTTTCAGTCAAAATGCTTGTTTCTATAATGCATTGTAATGTTAATATATTATAAAATAAAATGACTTATTCCTTTCAAGGGACAGTGTCCGTAACAAAGGTCATTAGCCAAAATTTCTCCAAATTTGGACATTATAGTTTACATGTTAGAGGGTGTTTTGAAGTTTCATTGTTTAAATTGTTTTCATCTGTGCGTTTGTAGTCAGCTTGAAAACGAAGATCTAGGGAGTAATTTTTCAAAGCCAGACTTCTTGGGGATTGCAGTGATGCTTTTAGCCGTAATGAATCACGAGCTGTCTGATAAAAACCTTCAGGGCAGGAGGTGGCAGACAGCAGGCAGTGGACAGATGTGGAAATCTCAGCACAGAAGCCAAGTCCCGTGCGTTTCGGACCAGCCCAGACACTGATGTCTGAGTCTGGTACTGTCTCAAACTGACTCTGGGAAATCTACAGCCCATCTGACTTAGTCCATCACCATGAAATGTTTTATATGTGAAAATTTGAATAAAAAGGAATAGTAGAAGTGTTTGGAAATTCTGTTTGTTCTGTTGTGATTTTTAGTTGTGGTGCAGCCTGGGGACCAGCTTCTTAGTCCAGAAAGAAGGAGGAACACTCCAAAGGCTTCCAGAGAGGACGAAGTGGATTCAAACACACAAAGTAAGTCTCAAGATCCGTTCTTTCTTACCCGGTTTTTCTGAGGGCTTGAAATTCATTCATAGAAGAGATTTTTAAAAGGGTCAGTGTGGACACTTGAAAGCCTACTTCATTTAGCTACATTCTGTTGCTCATCTCCAGATTTGAGGGCAGTTTGCGTACATCACCTCGCATGTGCCCTCTCCCCTGCGAGCGCGCTGCTCTATTCACCTGGCTTTCTTTGGCCCAGCAAACTTGGCTGGGGCATCACACTCCCAGGGGAGCCCTCCCGACGCCCCTCTTGTCACAGCTGCTCCTTCATCCTAGTGCTTCCTGCTCTAGGCCTCACCTAGACTCAGCGCCCTCAGCTCCAGGGGGCAGGCGCTGCGCTCCCTCTCTGTGTGCTCACTCTCGTACGTACTCCCTCTCGTACGTACTCGCCCACGCATGTTCACCGAGTGATGAACGATTACCTGGAAATACTGAGGGACTTGGAGTTAGTGTATGTGCCCACACGGATGTTTGATGACCTGAGTGTCTGTCTCAGCCATCTGTTTTGCTGGATTTTTAAATGAAAATTATTGCTCTTCCCGCAGAAAAAACATCCACATCCCATCCACCTTAACCCTCTTCTGGACTTAGACATGCACCATCGCTGTGGTTGTCCTCTCCTGACTCAGGTCTTCTGCTGGCAGTGGGGTGAGGGAGGCCAGGAAGAGAGCTCTTGTCTGAGTGACTGCTTGTCCCTGGGGGCCTACAGGCATCCTCACCCAGAGGGTACGGCTGGAGTGCCAGCCTGTAGCCCGTCCCCAGACAGGAAGCACAGGCCCACCTGGAGGCTCTTGGCTGCCTTTTTTATGGAATGCTCTTCCTTGAAATCCTGGAGTCTTAGCCATGCTCTGGTGGCTTAGGAAACGTGCCTTTTTTCAGAGCAAGTGCGTACATGGTTTGTCCTTTTGCCGACATTCGTGCCAGCCAGACGGGGATAGCGTTTTCCTGTCAGTCATAGTCAGCACAGTCACCTGTTTAAGGTTCTGTGATCGTATAACCATCCAGAAACGGTGTATTGCACGACACAGCCAAGCTTCTCTCCAGCTGTTTACCTCGAAGCTCTCTGGTTCTGTCAGCCCTTAGTTGGTGAATTCATGACTTCTTGCTGGTGCGTGAGGGATATGCAAACACTCATCTCCCTGCGTGGCCACGTTCTAGGCGAGTGGCCTTGGCAAGTTATTATCTGGTGTTTGTGCAGTGGAGACACGGTGGCACTGACCTTGGGCTGGTATGACCCAGAACAAGGGCCAGTGTTGCTTTAAGTACTCAGCAAATATTCCCATAATTTTAGTCATACTTTGAATTTCCATTCCTCTGAAAATAATTCCGGCATTTCAAGGGGTCAGGTCAGAGCAGACAGGCCCGCAGGCTGGAGTGTGTTTAGTTTATGTTGATGGTGCTTATTCCCCGTGGCCCAGTGTAGGCCAGTTATCTCATCCTGGCCAGGGGAAGAACCTTGTTCTTTTTATCACCTTGATACGATGCTAACTCTTCAAGGTTGCACGCCAGGGTGCCTGGCTGGCCCAGTCGGTAGAGTAGGTGACTCTTGATCTTGGGGTCAGAAGTTTGAGCCCCGGGCACAGGGTTTACCTAAGAAGTATTATTAAAGGCAACTTCGTTTCTCTCAGCTTGGGGCTTGACTCCGTAAGCCCATTAAGAATCCCCTGTCCTTGGGGCGCCCGGGTGGCTCAGTCATTAAGTGTCTGCTTTCGACTCAGGGCGTGATCCCAGGGTCCTGGTATCGAGCCCCGCATCGGGCTCCCTGCTCAGTGGAGAGCCTGCTTCTCGCTCTCCCACTCCCCCTGCTTGTGTTCCCTCTCTCGCTATGTCTCTCTCTGTCAAATAAATAAAATCTTTAAAAAACAACCGTCTCCATGGGAGCAAGTTGCTTAGCCTTCGAACCTCATGAACTGTGGGTTATATTCATGCACAACCGGAAACGTTTGTCAACTCAACAGATAATGTTTTGGCACATCTTGTGCTTCAGACTCAAAGTGAATGTGAAGCAGGCCCTGCCCTCGAGGTGCTGTGGCTTTTACCTAAGGCTGTGGGGTTCTCCTCAGCACTCCACCTCAGGAGTTCTAGGGGAGACGTGGCACCCCGTCAGAATCCCACCCCCAGCCCGGGAGAACCCCTGATCTTGGGAAACAGTGAGCCAGAGACTGACAACCTGGTTCTATGCACACCAGCGTGGAGAGCAGCACAAGGTCGTGGGAGAACCAGGGAAAGCCAGAGCATGAGGGGTACAGCACGATCGCTCCTGGGTGTTCACCAGTGGGTGCTGGCCACGTTGTGCAGTGTAGGCAGGAGGGCTAGGACCAGGAGCGGGAGACAGGTTCAAGACCACTGTTCTGGCCGGCATGGAGAGGATTGCCAGTTTCGATAGGTTGGAAGGAGGTCAAGTCTGCAGGCCCTCAGTACCGCCTGGGAGTTTAGGGGGCTCTGCACCTGTGGCTTGAGCGACTAGTCGTAGGGTCGTGCCTTCTGCCTTGGCAGGGGTGGAAAGATGAAGAGCAGAGGTGGCAGGTTTGTGTTGTGTTTCGACAGAACAGCCCTCTGATCCCAGTGTTTGTTTTTAGACCCAGCATATATCACCGCAGCCTGTGGGATGGCAGCAGAAATGGTGGAGTCTTTGCCGTCGGTGTTGGCCTTGGGGCATAAAAGGAATAGCAGCACCCCTGCGTTTCTCACGTCGGTGCTCAGGAACATCATCATCAGCTTGGCTCGCTTACCCCTCGTCAACAGCTACACGCGCGTTCCCCCCTTGGTGAGTCCGGTCATTCCTTGGCAGAAAAACTGAGATGAACGACCATGGGCAGGCCAGCCCCTGGTGGGGGCTCCCGGGGCAGAGAGCAGGAGCTGGCTAACCATGCGGTGCTTCCCCTGTGGCGGCCAGAGCCTTGCGTGAGGTTGGTCCTGACCCATCTGGTTTCCTTGGGCGTGATAGTGGTCATTGCTAGAAGTGCTGGGTTTTCCATCCAGAAGTAAGATTTTGTCTCCCACTGGTCGGTACTCGATGTTGGATGTGATTAGAAAGTAACGGTGGATTAGAAGTTGTGCCCCTGGGGTATTTGCCTTTAAAATCAGGCACCGTCTCATACTGTCCAGCTGTCTGGGCACCACCACTTTTGAAATTCCTCATTCCAAATTGTTCTCAGAATCAGTTTCAAGTTGGCAGAGTAGGATTCTTGTCTCAGGTGACAGGAAGGGCTTAGTGTGAGCGGGTTGAGGGTCAGTGGTGGCGGGACGGCCCCTCCCTGGGGAAGCTGCTGAGACAAGAAATGGGGGCACGGGTTGAACACAGCACAGCTGGGGGTCATGGTGAGCCGGGACTGAGAGAAAGGGGGCTTGTTTCTGCCTAGAATGGACCTGGGCCTGCCAGTGGGCCCAGCCTCCGTGCCCGTGTCTGAGAGGGAGACGCTGGGCAGGCTGCCCTGGGGAGCAGTCCTCCTCGGACCAGCGTGCAGCGGGCGCCCACCCAGAGGGCTCATGCAGAGCGGCAGCCACAGCCTGGTGTGCCGGGGCTGGCGCGTCTGAAGCTCCGTGCCCTCTGGGAAGAGAGCAGGAGGAGCCCTCTGGAGAAGCAGGGTCGCCACTGGGCAGGGTGTGGCTTTGCACACAGGGAGTCGCTGCAGGTCTGGAGACAGCTGCTCCTCTGGAGGGGAGCGGGGAGCCGCTGTGGGAAGGCCCGTCCTGGAGGTCACGGTGTTTGGAGCAGACGCGCCAGTGGGCCAGCACAGCGCACGTGCTGCAGGGGGGCGCTCCTCAAGGGTCAGCAGGGTCTTCACCTGCCCAGGGCAGTGTGCACCAGTGCCCCACGAGGTGTGTGCCCCGCCAGGCTGTGCTGAGTCTTCCTGAGGCACCGGCGCCATGGAGGTGGGCTGGCCGTGTCTCTGAGGCCCCTACGGGGAGCTGAAGGGGGTCTGCTCAGCTGGCTGGAAGGGTGGCTGCTTCTGCTGCCAGGACAGCGTCAGGTCCGCCTCAGGTCAGCCTTCCAGTCGTGGAGTTTTCGAGCGCGGACAGCCCGGCTTTCCGCCCGCTCACCAGTGACTTGTTCTGCGTGCAGCTGAACCTCCTTTGATGCCTCCTTCATCTAACACACCAGCTGCTGTTTGTGGGCGAGTGTGCTCCTGCCTGCCTCTGACGGTCGGGAGCTGCCAACGTGGACCTTCACGAACCCAACTCGAGAACAGCCAGCTTGGGGAACGTGGGGGGGGGGGGGCAGTGAGGGAAAGGGGCCGGACCAGGCGAGTCAGGGAAGCGGGAAGTCAGAGCAGACCCGGGAGGCTCACAATGGGGCAGGAGATCCTCAGGTGACACATGGGAGCTGTTTTCCCGGAAGGATGGTGCACTCGCTTTTGGGAATCTTGTGAGGGCCGTCGGTAGGCATGTGGCCTCCGGACGGACACTGTGCGTAGAGAAAGGATGTTTCGTGGTTTCCTCGAAGTGTGGCTGTCCTGACTTGACCGGGGTCACTCTGTTTCTTTTTCGTCTTCTCAGGTTTGGAAGCTCGGATGGTCGCCCAAGCCGGGAGGGGACTTTGGCACAGCCTTCCCTGAGATCCCTGTGGAGTTCCTCCAGGAGAAGGAAGTCTTTAAAGAGTTCATCTACCGCATCAATGTGCTAGGTAGCCTGGGTTTCTCTTCTAGAATCGTTAGTCCTCAAAGCATCTAGTTCTTGTTTATTCCACAAGGGGTGTAGGGCGTGATGCAATCACATGTGAGTACATTCTGCAGTGGATATGAACTGTCACTGTGGAGAATTCTCTCCAGGTGGGTGTGGTGTTTGGGGGGCGGGGGGCGGTGTGTGAGAGAGACAAGTCTTCACACTCAGGGCTTGCTGGAAGTCAGGCCAGGCCCCCCGTGGCAGATCCCCTGCAGCCCAGCTCCGCCTGCTCCTGTTTCCTCGGGCACAGAGCGAGCAGATGGAGCGAGCGGGGGAAGAAGGCTTCATCCTGTGAGACAGCACTGGCCTCTGGGCTGTGGGGGCAGGCGTCTTAGCCTCTAGGACCCCCAGTGTCGTGGTTTCTAGCGTTGTTACGGATTCAGAAGCTAAACGAGATGCAACTGGCGCACAGTCATCAGTAAAGGGCAGACTTCGTGGTTTTCCTTCAGGCTGCTTCTCCACTTCCTGCAGCACGGTGTGTGTTGCCTTTTTGTCCCCATTTCATGGCTGGAGGTCCGGTCCGGTGGGAGTGTTGTAGTTGGTAGGTCCCGAGTGGCTGTGCCCAGCTGCAGTGTTTCCCGGAGCGTTGGTCTCCTGACTCTGGCGTGGGCACCCCGCCTGCCCATGAGGCCCACCCTTCACCCCCGTGACCCCCTACCGTCTCAGGCTTCTGCAGAGTTTGTGCTCCTCTTGATCCCAGAAGGTTCAGACAGCCGATACTGTCTTGCCTCTCCTTTTCCCTTGAGCAAAGCAGGCAGTTGGTTACCCTGTCCAAAGTGCAGTCTCAGCAGTGACCCAAGACCGGCCACCTTGGGAAGCTTTGTTTCTTTCCTGTCCTTGAAGCTGGTTCCCAGGCAGTCTCCTGGCCGCCCCCTGCGTGCTGTTCCTTCCTTTCTTATTCAGGCGTTTTCGTGCTCGAATCCTTGCTCAGACCTGCAGGAGGGACCCCGGATAGCTCCACAGTCTCTTCCTGATGTTGTCTTTGCTCTTGCCTTTGTCTTTGTTTGTTCTTTTCTTCTCCCGGAAGTAAATTGTGTAAACATCTGTCTGTACGTCTGCCCGCCTCATTAGGTCAGTCTGTCTGCGTCTAATCCCTCTGCATCCAGTTTACCAAGGACATCCTGAATTTGGTGCTCTGGTATTTCTCCCCTCGACACCCCCTTTCTGTCCCTCTTAGTCCTAATGCAGTTGTGCGGCCGCCTCCACCTCCCAGGTCACGCGTGGGAATAGGAAGCGTGGCACTCATCCCACACCTCGAGTGTGCTTGATGGTGCTTGAGGGCAACCTGCTAGACGCGCCTCAGCCGGATGCGAGTGCCCCAGCTAGGTCACGTCAGTTTTGATCTGCTGTTCTTCTAGACAGGGTCAGAGAAACCATTGCTTTACCTTCTTTATTTTTAACAGCTTTACTGAGAATTCACAGAGCACACATTGCACCCACTCCGAGCGCGCTGTCCAGTAGGCTGGTGTCTGCATACGGTTGTGTGGCTCGTGGCTCAGTGCCGTGGTTCGTCTTTGGGGAAGACTTGTGAGCCCTCTAGTGAGCAGGGCAGGAGCGGCTCTGACCCACGCAAATGTGGCCTGCTGCTTGGAAGTCCCTTCACTTTACCACATCTCCGCAGCTGGGGGTGGGGAGGGTGCCACTGCTTGTTGTGTGGCCTCAGACATCTGTGCTTCGGTGTCCTCGCTGGTGGAGTGGAGTTGGCAGCGTGGCTGCATCTCAGAACTGGCGTGCGGGTCACAGGGGCTACTGTGTGTGGTGCCCGGGGGCAGGGCCTGTTCTGGCTGCAGCCATGCGGCCCAGCTTCCAGGTCACATCAAGTCTGGGGAGCGGGCGACCCTGTCTCATGTAACATTTGTGTTCCTAGGGTGGACCAGCCGCACCCAGTTTGAGGAAACGTGGGCCACCCTCCTTGGTGTCCTGGTGACTCAGCCCCTGGTGATGGAGCAGGAGGAGAGCCCACCGGAAGTAAGGCTGCATGTAGGCCCGCGCGTCCACTGGCTGGCACCTGGGCAGTCAAGGCAGCTGGTGACCTGTTCATGGGGGGCAAAAGAAGGGCAGCAGGCTCGTGTTTTTGGTCTTAACTTAGGTTTACCAGGGCAGCCCGTTCATACCTAGACCAGTGTTGCAGAGCGGGAACAGATCCCCTCAAGGTCAGAGTGGCCTTGATTGCCAGTGGCCGCAGTGCACTTTGTCATCGGCGCATCACGCACTAAGGGTCAGTAGGATCACACCCTCTCGTGAAAATATGTTTGAGTTCTGCTTATCAGTATTCACGTACAGTGTGTGGGTTGAATCAGAATGGAAAGGCGTGTGATAAAGGCCATGCACGTGTATGTACCTGCGTTCCTTTGACTGCTTTGCAGAGGTCTGTCAGGCTTCTTAGAGCATCACGGTACGTCATGTTACTGTAACATTAGTAAAACCATGTGCTGGTAAGGCAAAGCCTGAGATATTTAAAACCCTTGGTTAGAAGTCCTTAATTCTGGTAGAAGGTGTGGCACAAACTTGTAGAAATGTCAGTTCAAAAAGTAAACGTATGTCATAAATTCATGTGTAGAACTAACAGGTTGTCATATGCAGTGTTCCTAAAATGAGTGTGGAAATTTAAAGGCAATTTTTTAAAAAGTACTTTGTATTTGGAGGTTTGTGCCTGTTGGAGACCTTGCTTTGAAAGGTAGACATCAGCCATCAGATTTATTTCAAATCACAGGTGCAGGGAACTTGGAGACAAAACAGGACTCTTGCTGGGAAGGTGTGTCCCTCTGCAGCACTCAGGGCTCCCCCATAAGACCATGCGGCCTGAGAACCACGACCTTCGGGTTCTGTGTGAGGTGGGGGCAGAAGGGGTTTCCGGTTTCTGGCCTCTTGTGACTTAATAAAGTGTGGGCTATCCTTCCAGGAAGACACGGAGAGGACCCAGATCAATGTCCTGGCCGTGCAGGCCATCACCTCGCTGGTGCTGAGTGCAATGACCGTGCCCGTGGCTGGCAACCCAGCTGTGAGCTGCTTGGAGCAGCAGCCCCGGAACAAACCCCTGAAAGCCCTCGACACCAGGTGGGAACAGTGAGGCGCCTGTCCACCCTGCCCAGAGTGACCAGCACCTTCACCCCAGGCCCTGTGCTTTGTTGCCAGAATGACAAACAAAATACGTGTGCGTGTAGCCTTACGTAAGAAGTGCAAATCCAGAAGTGATTTGGTGACCCGTGGCAGTGAGGCCTAAATGCCGTGGGGTCCGTGGAGTGTTTAGGGCGGACTTTAGCAGAGCAAGAACTAGCCAAGGGCACGTGGACAGGAGTCTCCCCTCCAAGAGAGTGTCATTGGTTATTACAGGGGCCTCTCTTTCCTGTAGGCAAAGCTGGAGAAAGCCCTGAAGTTTTTTGCTTTTAAGAATTTGAAGGAAGCAAAATATTCTTTAACCTTTGTTCTGAATTTTAGGTTTGGGAGGAAGCTGAGCATTATCCGAGGAATCGTAGAGCAGGAAATCCAGGCGATGGTCTCAAAGAGAGAGAACATTGCCACCCATCACTTATACCAGGCGTGGGACCCCGTCCCTTCTCTGTCTCCAGCTACGACAGGTACCTGTGGGAAGAGGGGTCGTTTGTCCCTGGGCTAGAACGAGAATGTGACCAAGATACTAACACCACCAGTTGGGCAGAAGGACCGGAGCTGTCTTTTTGGAGGCCGTGGTGCTCACTCCACTGCCCTAGTGCATGAGGACCCGTCTCACTCAGGACCAGGGGAGGTTAGCAATCTTGAGGAGCCCGAGTCTGGAACTGAACAGGAGCCCTGTCCCTCACCGGTCAGGCCCTGGGGGTGCAGCGGCCCTCAGCCCGAGACAGGCAGCCCGCGAGGCAGTGTAGGAGCCGAACTAGTCGCTCACGTGAAGAATCAGCAGAGTTCATCGGCGGCTCCCGTGACTCTTCAGCTTCCGAGCGGAGAGCGCTAAGCCCCTGTTCTGTCTGGGCCTGTGGGCTGCGTGCCTGCCCTGTAACGGGCACCGGAGTTTGTCACCCTGGCTTCAAAGAAGGAAATATTCTGGGTCTTTAACGCACGTGTTTTGTTGGACAGACAGTGTTTTAGCACAGCATTTTTGTGATCCCCTGGTTTATTTTAGGAGTCATTAGATCCGTGATTTTTAAACATCTTGAATGCTTTACCTGGAGAGCATTCTGTGCGGACACTCAGCATTTACCGGAGCGCTGGACGAAGCGCAGGACTGTGCCCTGCGATGGCCATGGGTCCCCTGAGGAGCTTGTGCCCCCAGGAGAGAGACATGGCCGTACTCCTTGTCACCGGAGGCTGGGGCGAGTGGGTGCCCAGAGAGGTGCAAACGCCCCAGGAGAGCGTGGGCAGGAAGGCTCTTGTGTTGATTCTAGATCTGGTGAAGGGTTAGCCGGGGACCTCTGGCTGGGGGCGGGGGTCGTTTGGGGTGTAGAGGGTGTGAAAGACAGTGGTTGTGGAGAAGATGGGTTGAGTGGGGGCATCCGGTTCAGCACAGCTGGATGGCCTGGACACCGGGGCAGGGTCCCAGGAGGTGTCACCTGCCAACATTGTTGTCTGGGCCCCGAGAGTGCGCACCTGCGGGGTCACCGCCCCATCTGCAGCTATGGATTGACGCCTTGGTAGCTCAGCCCCCAGCCAGTTTCCATGCAGAGTCAGAGGCTGGTTTGTTACAGAGAAAAAGTGATAATTCAGCGTTGCCACACTGGCCCTGCCAGCTTAGTAGGTTATGAAGGGCCAGAGAAGACCCCAGAGATCTTCGGGCCTCTGCAGGGCTGTCCATCCTGCCCCCCAGGGCGGGTGCTGTCGGGCAGGCTCCACACAGGACAGCGTTCATGGTGTTGTCGCCCCACAGGTACCCTCATCAGCCACGACAAGCTTCTGCTGCAGATCAACCCCGAGCGGGAGCTGGGGAACATGAGCTATAAGCTTGGCCAGGTCAGTGTCATCGTCTGTCCATGTCCCCCTACCCCACCCCCACCCCCACCCCTGCACGTCCAGGGCACATCCTCCTGCTTTCCTCGCTCTCTCGTGTCTGCCTTGAATTTGGGCCATTGGATGCATCCAGAAAAATTACATGCATTTTTTAAATAAAAGATAAAAGGGTTTTTGTTTTATTTGTCCTCATTTATATTCTCTACCCCAAGGAAGATTTAAGGTGTCGTGTGTACGTAGTGACGTAGTGAGAGGGAATGGGTAAGGCTTAGGTCCGGAGCATCAGACAGCCAGGCAAGAGCGGCTTGGGTGGGGCGAACACACAGAAGGGCCCTTGCTCCAGTGGGCCACGGAGTTGGCCACGAGCATCCCAGCTGCCAGCTCGGAGGGAAGTGTGGTCGCACAACCCAGTGCGGCAGGTGGGCCAGCTCTGGGCACCAGGTCGACAGCTTCCTGGATGGGTCACTTGGAACTGTGTATTTCAGTGTCCTTGTGAGAAGAACAGGACAGTCATACGTACGATAGTGCGGGTCAAGGAGCTGGAGGACAGGGCTATGGCTCCTGGAGCCACGGGGATGTGTGTGCTGGGTGGAGGGGGACTCCCACGGATGGCCCGCTGGCTGCTCTGTCTGCTGCTGTGTCCTCTCAAACCTTACTGGTTTACTTTGAAAGCAGTTATGCAGGACTGTTTTCTTTTTAGCTTTTGTTTTAGGGGACATTGTCCAGAGCAGGGGAAACACTTGTTTGGCCTGAGGGCGTCCCCAGCAGGTCTGGGCACAGCTTTGCGGCAGAGCCCCCAGGCCTGCTCCATCCCGTCCTCTCCTGCTCATGCACATTTCTCTGTGAGCAAGGAGCCACAGCCAGGCTATCCGTGCTGTCCTTGCAGGGAAGTTTCTGCCCCTAAGATAAATCAGGGTGGTGGGGCTCAGGGCTGTTTCTACAGAAGTGAGTTTCTGAGGAGCAGGCTGGGAGGGAGCAGTCTGAGGCTCTTGGGCGCCCGGCCTCCTTCTGGGTCCAGAGGCATTTGCCCAGCCGCATCCTTTCTTCAGCATCTGTGTTCACGTCCAGCCATTGGGAGCGGAGCCCTGACCCCACCACCCTGCCCTGTCCGGAGACCAGTCGGCTCCCGCATCCCTCTGTGCTGAGCCATCACTGGCTGTCGGGGAGTGAGGGGAGCAGAGGGGCCACCTCTCTCGAAGCCTGAAGACGGCTCTGAGGCTTCACTGCTCATATTCTATCTATGGCCGCCTTCAGGCAGCCGCCTCCAGCCTGCTTGCCCACTGCCAGGACCTCCACGGCTGGCGGGAGCTGAAGGGGAAACGGCTGTTTGTGCCGAGTGGGAGTTGGGGTGGTGTCCGGACCGTGCTCGCTGGCTGGCAGTGTGAGGTCGCAGGCATGTGAGAGCATAAGGGCTGTGGGAGCACAGGGGCTGTGGAGCGGGTGGTCTGTGTGAACTGGGTGCGTAGGGAGCACCCTGGCGTTTGGGCTGACTCCTGTTCCAGCACCCCTGCCACCATCTCCAGAAGCACGAATAGGCCAGAGAGTCTGCAGCTCAGCGGATGGGCCCATACCTGTGCTCTGAGTGCTGAGCCCAGGGTCCTTGTCTCCCGAAGGTGTCCATTCACTCCGTGTGGCTGGGGAACAGCATTACACCCCTGAGAGAGGAGGAGTGGGAGGAAGAGGAAGAGGAGGAGGCCGATGTCCCTGTCCCTGCGTCACCACCCACATCACCCGTCAACTCCAGGTTTCCCATCTGCCTTTCATTTCAAGCAATTTGAAATTTCCTTAGTCATTTGATTTGTTTGGGGTACCTCCTGAAATGAGTGTCTCATCTTGTGTGGGGGGCCATCACCCCTCTGGTCTGCTCTGTAGGAAGCACCGGGCTGGGGTCGATATCCACTCCTGTTCCCAGTTTTTGCTTGAACTGTACAGTCGCTGGATCCTGCCGTCAGGGTCAGCCAGAAGGACCCCCATCATCCTGATCAGCGAAGTGGTTCGATCTGTAAGTCTGCCTTCCCTGTTCTACCTGCAGGCGCGTGGTGCCCTTGCCGGTACGCGTGCAGGCGTGGGCATTCACACATCCACACCAGCACAGACGCGTGCACACTCGCGCAGTTCGTGGTCTCGGGGAACCTGGGAGGGAGCTCTTAGCGGTTTATAGGTGCAGGAGGATGAAGTAGTATTTCTCCAGCCCGTGGAGAAATTTCTGATCCTGCAGCCGGTAGGACTGCCGTAGGGGTGTCACGTTGTGTGAAGGCTCTGAAGGCCCCCCTGCTTACCCATGTCCATCTCAAGGGCCTGTCTCGTAAACGTCTGCTTTATTAGAGGAGAGCTAGACAGACAGTCCCACGTCCACACCCCCTTCGAGAAGCTCTGACGCGGAGTGGTCGTTCTCAGACTGTGGACTCAGGCTTCTGTATGTTCGAGGACCCCAAAGAGCATTTGTGCGTGGGTTAGGTCTGTCAGTGTTTACAGAACTGGGAGCGAAGTCGCACGTGGAGGTTTAAAAATAGTTCCTCGTTAGATGCCACCTTTGCCTCTTTACCATCACGTGGCGAGAAGTGAGTGAGAGTTTGGAGCCGAAGACCCTCAGTCCCTGCTTCCCAACTGTGGACCAGACAACTAGAAGCGTCTCCGTGGTCTCTGCCGTGTGGGGCTCTAGTTATCTGTCCCTGACGCGCCTCCGTCCAGTGATGGCAGGCATGTGGTTTTGAGCCTGGCTGTGATCAGCGCGTACCTTTTATCGTTCTTAAATCATTAGATATCTGGTCAAGGTGAGATTCTTAAGAACATCATTTTTAATTTGCTTGTTTGTTTTTTTTTTAAAGATTTTATTCATTTATTTGACAGAGAGAGAGACAGCCAGCGAGAGAGGGAACGCAAGCAGGGGGAGTGGGAGAGGAAGAAGCAGGCTTCCAGCAAAGCAGGGAGCCTGATGTGGGGCTCGATCCCAGGACCCTGGGATCACGCCCTGAGCTGAAGGCAGACACTTAACAACTGAGCCACCCAGGTGCCCCCATTTTTCATTTGTAATAGAAGTTTACAATCTGATTTTTTTTCAAAAATTAATAAATTTATAAGCACCTGTAATAAAGGTCTTATTTTTTTTACATATTAATCCATTTAACAATTTTTGTTTAAAAATAACACTTTTTAGGGGGCGCCTGGGTGGCACAGCGGGTAAGCGTCTGCCTTCGGCTCAGGGCGTGATCCCAGCGTTCTGGGATCGAGCCCCACATCAGGCTCCTCCTCTGGGAGCCTGCTTCTTGCTCTCCCACTCCCCCTGCTTGTGTTCCCTCTCTCGCTGGCTGTCTCTATCTCTGTCGAATAAATAAATAAAAAATCTTAAAAAAAAAAAAATAACACTTTTTAAACTATTAGTGAGAAGGGCCTTGTTTTACATTTTTGCAAATCTCTTGGCTGATTCATTAGAAGAGTTGGATTCTGATGTCTGCTCTGCATTCAGTCTAATATCAAAGGATTTCTAGAAAACACCTCCCTATGGTGAGAACGGGAGTAAAACGGCAGACGGTGTCTCTGTTACCACAGACATGGTTCTGACCTCTAGAGGCCTGGGAGGCCCTCTGGTGTCCGCTGTGTCCGCCTTTGGCGCTGCTGCTGCCGGCGACTTGCTGAGCCCCACTGGCTCTGCACCCAGGCCTCTGAGGAAGGGCCATGCTCCTGCCTGCATGCCTGGTGACATTCGTGTCTGGATGTCGTCTGAAGAAGTGAGCCTCAGAGAACTGAACATTTTGGGGAGACGGAATCATGCAAGCATTTATTTCTGAAACAGTTGCCCATTCCCCTGGGCAGGGCTTTGGAGAGCCTGTCCCTGGTGCTGCAGGGGCTTGGTATTCTGCAGAATAGCAGTCGGAGAGCTTCTTGGTGGCCCCATGGTCGTGCCTTGGGTCCAGGCATCAGCTCTTGGGGGGCATTAGGGGTGTTTTTAAGTAGGTACTCGTTGACTAGTTGTTCTTATGCTGTTTACGCTGTCACTGTAGGTTTCCGGGTGTGGGCCAGTCACGTACCGGTCAGGACTCGAGAATGCCGCATTTCATTGTCTCGAGGCTGCCAGCACATGCCTTGTGGACCTTGTTGCTCACTTCCCCTCCGAATGCTCTGTGTCTGCAGCTCCTGGTGGTCTCAGACTTGTTCACTGAGCGCACCCAGTTTGAGATGATGTACCTGGCACTGACGGAGCTGCGGAGGGTGCACCCTGCGGAGGACGAGATCCTCGTGCAGTACCTGGTGCCCGCCACCTGCAAGGCGGCCGCCGTCCTCGGAATGGTAAGCGAGAGGTGGGGGGGCGCCTTGGGTTGGCTGCACGTCGCGAGCATGGCCTCGGCCTTGGGGGGGTCTGATGTGGGCAGGAGGTCATCCCTGCCTTTCCGTGGGTCGCCGTGAAGTGGGTTGTGGTGGGTGAGCCGCGGTTTGGGGCTCCTGTACTCCTTTGCTCTGCGTCACCATGGTGACCCATCCCCCCAGGGGCCGGGGGTGTGGGTGGTGCAAAGGTGCCTGGCTCCTCCTCCACAGCCCCCACGGCCCCCACGGACCCCCGTGCTTCCTGTCAACGGAGCCTCCCTCCTGGGGGCCGTTTTCCCCCAGAAACCCTGCATTTCCTCCCCCAAAGTCTGGGGGCTCTGGTCTGTTCTTGGCAGGAGGGCACACGGCCTACTTTTGAATTCTTCCTTACTCTGTACCCAGTTGATGAGAGCTCGGCTGGTGCGGCGAGCACCCATTTTCTGTGTGTATGTCCCCACGTGATACCTGCTCACCAGACGGGATGTGGGCTCATGAAAGTGCTTGTGCACGGGCCCCGTCTTTGTTAGCCAGTGAGGGACAGAAGTCCTGCTACCAGACAGAAGTAACCTGGCCTTCAGCCTGTGCAGAGCTGGCTTGTGCTTTTGGCTGTGTGGCCGCCGCGACTGTGAAGCCCTCCTTCTCGTTGGCAACAGGGACTCCTTCATCCACCCAACACGGGGCTGCCTCCCCCACGCCCCCACACAGTCCTGTCTGCCCTGGCACTGCGGCAGCTCTCCCGCACCTGGCCCGATGCAGGGGAGGCTGAGACCAGCTCACACAGGACGTGGCAGAGGCGTGAGCCCATGTCTGTGGCCTGCAGCCCTGACTCTCGCCCCTTCCTGGCTGTGTCCCCTTGCTGAATTTGTCCCTCTGACCTGAGGTGCCCAGGCAGGTATCCTCCATCCTGGGTGGCCGTCAGCCGTGGTGCCACCATTGAGGAGCAGGAATAATGAGTCCGTTGGCTTTCCCCCGTGAGCACGTCACTTCAAAGTGTGTGCCCTCTAGGTGTTGAGAGATATGTGAAAGGAGCTGGACTTGAAGGGGTCCTTTTGTCTTTGTGGGGGGTTTCAGCTGCTGGGTTCGTTTTCATTACAATTGTGTTTTTGTGCTCAGGCCTGGATCCCCCTAGACAAATGTTGTGTTGTCAATAAAATAAGTAATCATCGTTTTCTAAGAAAACCCTAAGGCAAGATGCTGCATGTTCACACTGTCCCTATCCTGACATGCACGCAGAGGTCCCTCGTGAGGGTGGAGCCGTGTGCAGGGCGGGGTGGGCCGCGGTGGCGCAGGCCGTGGCGCTCTGCAGCTCGTCTTTTCCTGCCAAGATGCTTACACGCTGTTGGGAAACGTGCCTCCCTCAGCAGTCCTGCTGGTGTTTGCAGAGGCAGGGAGTGGCTCCCCGGAGGGGGACCTTAGGAAGGCGTCACACCGCCCTGGTGTGTGCGCACTGGCCCTCAGGCGGCCTGGAGGGACCCTCAGGCGGCAGGGACTGGCCCAGGTGGGGAGGCTCAGAGCACTGGGGGCATCCCGCCCCACACTGCTTTCTGTGGCGCCTCTTCTCCAAAAAGGAGCGACTCTCAAGGGAGGAGTGTGGTGCGGGGTGTTCAGGTTCTGCTGTGCCCCACTGTGTCTGGGGTGCTAAAGGACACAGGTAACGTTTTGGTCCGGGTCAGTATAGACTACTTTTCGGGGTCCCCAAGACCACCCTGAGTTTTTGCGGGGAGGATTCACATATACTCCTGGCTGGCATTTTCCCCAGTGAACACAGACAAAGCAAAATCAGTGAAGGGAAAAGGTACGGGGTGGGGGATGTTGGGGGGACGAAGGGCAGAGGAAGCAGGTGCCAGCTTCCAGCATCCTCTCTCCCGGGGAATCATGTTGTGACAACACGTGCAGGGTCTTGTCTGCCGGGGAAGCTCCTTAGAGACACGGAGCTGGCCTCTCGCTGGGGCTGGTCCCACAGGCGCCTCTCCCTGGCTCGGCCCAAACTGTAGGCCCCCAGGAGGAAGGGGTGTCAGCACCGACCACAGCACTGGCACGGACAGGGAGGCACCGCTCAGGAGCCGGGAACGTTCCCGATGGCCAGGAGCCTGGATGCCCGCCCCGGGCCAGCACTGCACGGGCCTCTCAGAGGACAGCGCGGGCCTGCAGCCAGCTCCTGCTGCACGCTGTCTTCCTCTTTAGCGTGCAGTCAGCCCCTTCTTGGCCTGTCCCGTCCCGTGGTGGGCTAGCCTCTGCTCCTGTGCCTGTGCTCTAGGACAAGGCCGTGGCGGAGCCGGTGAGCCGACTGCTGGAGAGCACGCTGAGGAGCAGCCACCTGCCCAGCAAGGTCGGGGCCCTGCACGGCGCTCTCTACGTGCTGGAGTGCGACCTCCTGGATGAGACGGCGAAGCAGCTCGTCCCAGTCATCAGCGACTACCTCCTGTCCAACCTCAAAGGGGTAGCCCAGTGAGTATGATGGCGCTGTGGGGGTCTTGGGGGCCAGGGCAGAGCAGGGTCACACATCAGGTGTGCACCCTTCTGTGGGGATGGGGGCTGAGGTCCCTGAGACGTGAGAACACCACACAGCTGCAGCTTGGTCCTTTACCTCATGGTTTCAGCTGCGTGAACATTCATAGCCAGCAGCACGTGCTGGTCATGTGTGCCACTGCCTTCTACCTGATCGAGAACTACCCTCTGGATGTAGGCCCAGAGTTCTCTGCATCAATAATACAGGTGAGCGGCCTTGGGCGCCTTCCTCTGGAACAGGAGTGGGTGTGCGCGTACTGTCCCCTGCGGGTGGTAAGGTCAGGTCATTTTGATTTGGGGAATGGGCATGAGCAACAGAGGCTTGACCCAGAAATCTTCCTTCTTGTTCAGATGTGTGGAGTGATGCTGTCTGGAAGTGAGGAATCCACCCCGTCCATCATCTACCACTGTGTCCTGCGGGGCCTAGAGCGTCTCCTGCTCTCCGAACAGCTCTGCCGGCTGGACGCGGAGTCACTGGTCAAGCTGAGTGTGGACCGAGTGAACGTGCACAGCCCACACCGGGCCATGGCCGCCCTGGGCCTGATGCTCACCTGCATGTACACAGGTGAGCTGCGGGGCCCCAGAAGCTCTGGCCCAGGTCCACCTGTGTCCCGCAGGTCAGTGTCACTGAGTTCTAGGCCGTACGGGTCTCCTGTCTCGGTGAGAGAGAAGCATTCTCATTCTTGGGGTGCAGACCACAGGGCCTCACCGGCACTGGAGGGAGATCCTAGAGTCTGGAGCATGTGGTTACTGGCTCAAGGTCACATTGCCGTACAGGCTTCAGAGCCAAGCCTGGGGAGCAGGTCTGTTGACTGACCGCTGCACCCCGTGTATCTGGGCTGGGCCCTGGGCTGCTAAGAGCTCCCTTCACCTGGTTTCACATCGTCTCTCAGGGTTTGTCGAGCTCCTGTGTTAGTTCAAGGCACAGTCTTCAAAGCAAGTAACAGTACAGAACAATTCGTTTCAGGGAAGGAGAAAATCAGTCCGGGCAGAAGCTCAGACCCTAGCCCCGCCGCCCCGGACAGCGAGTCAGTGATTGTGGCTATGGAGCGTGTGTCTGTGCTTTTTGACAGGTAAGCAGTGAAGCCCACCTTTGCCCTGAACTGCCCTGGGATGCTTGCCAGGAGCAGCTGCCTTCCCACGCACCTGCTCTCCTCCCAGCCTGGCCCCTGTGGTCCGCCAGCTTCCCACTTGTGTCCGGACCATGCACACATCTCATTGAGGGCTCTGCGGGAGCGGGCAGTCCTTGGACCCCAGCACCCGGGAGTTTGGGGTTGACCAGCTCTAAGGCTAGTCCGAGTGCTTGCCCATCTCTTGTGAAGGGAGGGCAGCACCCCTCAGTTGGAGGCATCAGAAGGGGCTTGTTCATGAGATGAGTCCTGCGCATGGAGTTCTGAGCAGTCCCAAAGATGTCCATCACACGCTGCTGCCTTTGGGGAGAGAAGAGCCTTGCGGTCAAAGCAGGCTTGGCCGCATACCCCCAGGGCCGTGGGGGGCAGAGCCTTTGAGCAGCGTTAGCAACATCTTTAGGATTAGTGTTGAGTAGACTATGGTAAAGGTTTAGACAATAAACAAAAGTGCCTCTGAGCGCTTGTAATTAACCCCTGCCTCTCCCCACTGTGTGCACTTGTGTCCAGAGTTGGCTCGGCTTGCCAGTTCTGGAAGATGGGTTGGGCACCTTGCCAGGCTCTTTCCCCAGGAGAGGGCCCCAGGTTCTGATCCAGGCCTCCCAGCCCAGGTGACATGATGCATCTGTGGCCTTGGGAGGCCTGTTGTATGCCACTCAGCCTGTTCCGTCCCTGCAGCTCAGTCAGAAGGAAGTATCTGGCTTTCACAAGAGCACGCTGAGCAAGGCCATCCCTGTGTCCACTTGGGCCAGATGAGGTGTTGTGGAAAGCCGAGCGTTGTGGTCTGTTACGTGTTGAAATTTAAAATGAGTGTTTATAGCCATTCTTCCATTCCACACAGATCTGTCAAACCCGGCCACCGCCGGGTGGCAGGCAGGGGAGCCCACACTCGGTCCCCGCCTTCATGGACCTTGTGCCCCAGTGCTAACCAGATACACTCGTGCTTCAGTGAGTGCCATCAGGCGTGCAGCCTGCTCTCGCTCCGGGCATCAGGTGGGGACGCCGCATTGATAGGAAGCTCTAGCGGCAGCCTCGTACGTGTTCGGCCGTAGCTGGCATCTGTCGGCAGGGGATCTGAGCACACCTGCAAGGAGGCATGGGTCCAGTTTCTGGGCTCTCAGTATGCACACACGGGAGCGTGGCAGCCCGCGGGGTGCAGACCGGACTCTCGGGGTGGAGGAGCATCAGCAGGAGCGTGTACAGGCGCCGGTCAGGGAAGAAGAAAGGTCCTCGCTGACTGCAGTGCTGTGGTGTCAGAAGAGGGTGCTGAGAAGCTCAGAGCATTTGGCCATGGCCGGAAACGAATGTAACATGGACAGTGTTCTTATGAGTTTCATTTTGTTTTTGTTTTTTTAAACTCTGATGGCACCATTTCAAAGCCTTTCTGCTTATTACTTGACATGACTTGGAAACCCCTCTCTGAGTCATCGGCCCTCACGTGGGGTGGGGACCCTGGGTCTGTGCATTCATCTGCAGGTCCCTGGTGAGGCCGTCGAGGGAGGGGTGTCGTCTGTTTGCTCTGCAGGTCACATTCTAGGACCCAGGGCATCTCCCAACTGGCTTCAGACACAAGGCCTCTCAAGGTGGGGCCAGACTCTGACCTGTGTTCCCTCCTTTTAGGGTCAGGAAAGGGTTCCCCTGTGAAGCCAGAGTGGTGGCACGGATCCTTCCTCAGTTTTTAGACGACTTCTTCCCACCCCAGGACGTCATGAACAAAGTCATTGGTGAATTTCTGTCCAACCAGCAGCCGTACCCGCAGTTCATGGCCACTGTTGTGTACAAGGTGAGGGCACAGGTCACGGGGCCGGGGAGGCTCCTGAGGTAGACCGACCCAGACTCTCCAGAGTGAATGACTTGTACCATCTGGATGTGCTCCCCCAGTGTGGCCTTGCCAGTGGGCCCAGTTCCTCACCTTTGAGAACCAGCCGCACCCCTCTACCCAGTGTGTCTCGGGAGAGTTGTGGCCCCCAACTTTGAGTCTCTCGTCTTTCTCAGGTTTTCCAGACTCTGCACAGCACCGGGCAGTCGTCCATGGTCCGGGACTGGGTCATGCTGTCCCTCTCCAACTTCACGCAGAGGACCCCAGTGGCCATGGCCGTGTGGAGCCTCTCCTGCTTCTTTGTCAGCGCTTCCACCAGCCCGTGGGTCTCAGCCGTGTATCCTTCCTGGGTCCAGGCCAGCGTGCGGTAGCTCCTGCTTACTGGTCCTGTGCACTCTTCTCTTAGCGTCTGGGTTCATGTTTTCTGTTCAAGTTTTTGAAGCCTAATCTTTGTAAGGAACCCAGCTGTCAAATGGCATTTACCTTAAGCCTTGAGAGGGTGCAGCATTGGTAAGGGAACAGAAAGGGGAATGTTTACCACAGTGACCAGGACCGCCAAGAGAGGCGGGGCGGGAGGGGTGCTCCAGGCAGCAGCAGGTCCCTGTGGACCTCCTCCTGCCCGCCCGCCGGCTCTGTGCAGCTGGGTATGTGGCCGATGCTGCTTTTCATTATTCCTGGTCCATTGTGCCTTGTGTCATCCTCTCGGGTGAAAGGCTTAAGTAAAGAGCCAGTTCCCACCCCAGAAATGCTGGCTGCCAAAAGGGGCTGTTCTCCTTTGACAGCCTTCCCCCAAGACGGACCAGAGCCTCTGAGCAGACGGCTGTCCTGGTGCTGGCGGCAGGCCGCGCTCATTGCCTGGGAGGGCCCAGGCTGGGTGGCCATGGCTCTGCCCGCACTCTGCGGGAGCAGGGCCAGTGGGAGCATCAGCGGCCAGCACTATGCAGGGAGCCAGGCCAGGTAAGTGCTGTGGAGTGGAGCCCCTCGTTGTGGGCCTCCCCCAGCCGCTTGCCCGCTCCCCCTGCCTCACCAGGCAGAGCCGGGCTTCCAGCCAGAGGAGCAGCGTCCGTTAGCTGTGCCCGGCTTGGCTGGCGGGAGCCGAGGTGGGAGGCAGCGGCTGCTGCTGCTGCACAGTCCAGGCGCCCTGGCCCCTGCTCCGGGCGGCTCTCGGCCCCCCAACCCCAGGCCTGTCTGTAGACCTGTGTTGGGGAAGGACAGCCTGGTGAGGACGGAGAGGCACGTGTGGGAGACCACTCTTCCCTCACTTGAGCCTTGCTCCCTTAACTCCTCCGCCAGCCTTCCCCATGTCATCAGCAGGATGGGCAAGCTGGAGCAAGTGGACGTTAACCTTTTCTGCCTGGTGGCCACGGACTTTTACAGACACCAGATAGAGGAGGAGCTGGACCGTCGGGCTTTCCAGTCCGTGTTCGAGGTGGTCGCGGCACCAGGAAACCCATATCATCGATTGCTGACTTGTTTGCGGAACGTCCACAAGGTCGCCACGTGCTGAGCGCCCACGCGGGGCAGCAGCACAAGAGCCGGGGGGCCTGCCCGCGCCGGCGTGGCTCCGCACACAGGCCTCCCCTCGAGTCGCGTCACGGCCGGGCAGGCGGTGTCCGGCTCTGCCACATGGCAGAGGAGCTCTGTGGCAGTGAGGCTGTGTGCAGGGAACATATGCAGTAACGTGGGGTTGAGCCTGAGTCCTTGCGGAGAGCGGGAGCAGCTGTGTCACTAACCCTCTGTGCTGCGGCTAGCGCGAGATGCCAGCTAACCGGCTCTTCCCGTCCTCTCAGCGCCCAGCCTGCTCGTGGTCACCAGGCTACTGCTGCTCTCGCGTCCAGGATGAAGTCCTTGGTCTTGCAGGTTGGCCGTGGGCCCCTCCGCTGTCCCACAGGCAGAAGGTGGCACCAGCAGGCTTTCGGGAGCACTCCCCGGGGCTCTGGCCTGAGGGTCAGGGCCACACCCAGCCCCAGAGAGGAATGCTGTGGTGTGTGCGGGTCCGGGGAGGGGGGGGGGGGCTGGGAACACAACACCCAGCGCCATACTTCCCTTTCTCTGTTTCCTTCTCAGGATTTAAAGTTTAATTATATCAGTAAAGAGATTAATTTTAAGGTACCTTTCTATGCCCGTGTAAAGTATGTGCATTGCCAAGTCTGTGCCGCATGCGACAGCACCTGCGGAAGCTTCCCTGAGCCCGTCCCCTCCCGGCAGCTGCCTGCTCTCTGTCCCGGGGCTCCTCCCACTGGACACTTGTCTTCCTTATTAACACGCCGGCGACGTTCTGTGGCGCACTCCACCCTTTATCACACATTCCCATCTAATAAGAATTTAGGGATGTTTACTGCTCAGGTGTCTGCGTCAGGAATGCACACAGCCACTCTGAGGATTGAAAAGTGCCCTCTCCCCTGTCCCCTGCACAGGCGGCGCTTCTCCGGCCCGCCCGCAGCACCCTCCTCCTCCAGCAGGGACCGCTCTAAAGCTTCCACTCCCCAGTGAGGGACAGCTGTGCTGCACCTCCCTGACAAGGCCAGCCCACCAGGTTGCGGCAGTCTGTCGTGTCCAGTGATGCCGGCCCGCATGTCCTACAGTCCTGACCTGAGCAGAGTCTGGGCTGCAGTCTGCCGAGGGGCCGACTGACCGCTGTTGGGGTCTGCTTCCCATGCCGTCCTTCGTGTGTGTTAGGGCCCAGGCACGTAATGGAGTTATTGTCTGCACCCCTCTTGGTCAAGAGCAAAGCTTAGTGTCTTGGCAACCATTAGAGAAGGACCCAGCACCTCCTCGGCCTCCTTTCCAGCTCAACCCATACACTGGGCCTCCTTTCGGGAGGGTGCAGATCTGTGCCCACTGGACCCATGAAGGAGCTTGGTTGGAAGGAGACAGGACTGGGTCATGCCTGGCTGGCCTGTGGCCCCTCAGAGCCGTGCTTCTCCCCCAGACCCAGGCCACTGGACCAGCTTTCTGTTTCCAGCCCCAAAGTAGCCAAATTGTCCAGTGCACATGCAGCCTGGATGCTCGGGTTGACCTCTGCTGGGCAGAGCTTGTGGTATGTCTACAAGTGGGACTGTGTTTGCTGTGTGACGAGGCCGGCAGCACTGCCTTCTTGGCCCCCAGAGCCGGGTGGTCACACGGTGACCACCACACGGTTAGTTTGGTCGTGAGTTCAAGTGCAGGCAGCGTTTTGGGTATTTCACGTGGTAACTAGAGGTAACTTTGAGGCCCTTTTCCGGAGTCTGTGAAGGGGGAGTTTGGTATATGGTTAGTTGCCCTGATGTCTGGCCAGTACGGGCCTGGCATGCCGCCGCAACACAGCCAGCTGCAGGGCTCACACCAGACTGCCTGGAGACCCCCGAGCGGGCCCCCTGCCCCAGAGCAGCCGTTTCCTTCCTGCCCTTGCCTGCCACAGCGGGTTGGGACCTACTGGGTGCAGGGTTTTCCCGCCAGCCCCTGCAGAGGCCCCACTCAGCCAGGGCGTGAGTGGTAGAAATGGGTCCCATGTCTGAGCAGGACTGGAAGGGAACCTTAACAGAAAGTAAGTCACCATTGTCCCCCCACCCCATCTGGGCTCCCATTTCTCTTCCTGCCGTTTACCATAAAAAGCCTGCTAGGATGTTTATGAGTGGGGGAAAGTGCTCCCCCCACCGCCCCATAACCTCCGTGACTCTGAGATGGAAGCAACACTGTGAATGTGAGGTTTGGAACTGGTCCCCTCAGGATCCATGTCCCTGGGCTCACCTGCACGTGTCCTCGGTCTTCTCTTGTTTGCCATCGACCCGAAATAGTCTGTTCTTAACAAGGGGGCCTGGGGCCCAGCTCTGGCCGTAGGCGCCGACCAGAGGACTGGCCTGTGTGCTCAGAGAGGGACAGGAGTTGGTGAGCGAAGTCCTCAGCCGGGGAGGGTGGGTGTGTGCTCTGTGCAGAGCTGTAGCTGTATGTGTCTCTCAGTGTGCAAATATGCAAGGCTGCCAGGAATGGCCGTATCAATTCTTTGCAGAAGTTGGCTTTTCTGAGCCCTGCCATGTGGAATTGGTTGAATGGCCAGGATGTCTAGGAACTGTGTCATTGCTCATTAAAATCCTGAGAAAAGGGTCCACACACCTTGCCAGCTCTGCACAAGGAATTAAGACTTTATCAAGTTCTAGAAGTCTCTGGCAAGCAGCATATCATCAATTCAAATGTTGTTGAAAATGCTAATTTGTCAGGTTTGTTTGAGGAGGGGGGTTTTGTTTTCCTGCTGGCGCTTTGAGCACAGACTTGAATGAAACCAGGGTGATGCACGTAGGCAGGCCTTCCCCAGAAATGTGCCTCCCTTCCCCGCTGCCCCCCTGTGGGCTGCAGGCGACTCCTGGCTGCCAGTGCCCCCTCCTCCTGCCCTGTCCTATTTTTGCCAGCAAATGGATCCTTTCTGGAGGATGAATGAGGCAGACGCCTCCAGACACCCTGAATATAGCATCAGAAGGCCCTGCCTCGTAAAGGACCCCCCGCCGCACCCAGGCCCCCCCCTCCATTGCGGGTGTTACTTGCAAGTCCCCAGGGCCACAGGGCGGCTTCTCCGGGGCGCTACAGCGAGCCCTTGTTGTGGGTTCCTTTGGAACGGACTCTGACCAGCAATAACTGCTTCTGGCTGTTGTGCAGACAAAGCTTCCTTCTGCTGTGGGGGCTGCAGTGGGTGGGGCTCTCTGGCATCTGGGGGGAGTGGGATTCATTTCCTCTTGATACTGTGAGCGTCCTTCCCAGCATACGTCCTCACTTTGTGTTGTGTCCTTCCCTCGAAGCCATGGCTCCCGGCCTAGTGACCGTGGGATGGTTCTGTGTCGGGGGCAGGGGGGCAGCAGCAGGGGACCGGCCTTGCTGGAGAGCTCAGGAGGGCTCTGCTGGTGCTGCTGGCCTGGAAGGTTCAGAGGTCACTTTCCCCCGTGCACCCGTCACTTTTAATGCAGTTGAAGGAACCCCCCTCCCCCCGCCCCAAGTGCTTCTGGGAGCACCTGGCCCTGGACAGTCACTGCCGTTTCCCGGTGCAAACTGGGTGGTGACCACCAGCGCTGGAGGATCGTGGCCGTCGTGGACCTGCCGCAGGTGGTTGGGCTCTGAGCTGAGTGGGGCCGCCTGTCCGCACTCGTTGCTACGCGCTGTGGCACAGTGTCCGCAGGGTGTGCGCTCCGGCCACGCCGCCACCGCCATCCCCCCACGCGGGGAGCCAGCAAGGCTGTGAGGGGCACGTCCCGGAGCCCTGGCCCGGACCTGACTGTCCACTTCCAAGAGGAGGGGGAAGGACTGACATGGGATGTGTATTTAAATTTTTTAAACTGCTGCAAACATTGTGTATCTGAATTAAAGGGAAATGACACCACATGCTGCTGTGCGAGGCATGCTTGCTCACAGAGAACCCCCGCGGGGATGCCGGCCCACACCCGGGGTGAGGAAGCAGGCCAGGCGTGGGCTGGCTGGGTGCGTCCCAGAAGCGCCCCACGGACGCGAGCTGCTCAAGTGACATTGCCATCTGGTCGTGCCAGGGCCACATGGTTTGGGTGTTGAATCTCCGGCTCCATGTGTGTCCGGGGCCCTGAGGGGTGGTGAGGGCTGGCGCAGGGCTGGAGGGCTCCTGTGGGCTGGGACCTGGCCACTGAGCTCCCCTCAGGGCCCCGCCGGCACCTGGGCTCTTGAGCTCCTGGCCTGCCCATTCGAGCTTCGAAGTCTGAAGTCCTCGCGGCTCCCCAGAGTCTTGCCTACTCCGCTGAATGGGTGCCGTGCTTCTTAGCTCTGGGCGGCCCCTCCTCAGGAGCCATGGCAGTGGGTGTTGCAGTAATCTTGGGGTGCAGGTGTCCTACCACCCAGCCTGCACAGACCACGCCCCCAGGCGGCGGGCTGCCCTGGCAGGAGGCTGTGTCTACGTTCCCTCCAGTCCTGTGGGTTCCCGTTGGCAGGGCAGCCGCAGAGCCCACACCACGGTGGGTGGCAGACAGGCAAACACGGGCAGCCTAGTCCCTGCCCCTGGGGTAGCAGCGTGCCAGCACACGGACTTCTCCTGGATTCTGTGGAGGCCCCGTGCCACTGCCGTCAGGAGCCATGGCACCGCCTTGCCCTGCACAGGGACCATGGTGGAGCATTCGGCTGCTGGGGCTGGGTTCTCACTTCGGTTGCTCTAAACATTCGATGGGGGTGACTTCAGTTCCCCAAGTGTGTCTTCTCTGCGGTACAATTCCGAGGCCTCCGATGATACCTCTAAACTTCCAGGGCTCTATCCCCCTTCCCAGTGCAAGTGTGGACAGCCAGACCCTGCCTGGTGCACCTGAGCGTACCTGGCCTACCTATTCTTTCTAGAAGGAAGGGTCCCAGAGCCCCTGGTGTGAGTGGGTTTTGCTGTTGCACACACACCCCGCTTACGCTCCCGCCGCTATGGCAGAGACGCTCTCTGTAGAGGGTGAGACCCCGCTGTTCTTCAGAAGAAGCGTCTGAGGCCCTGCTGGGTGTGTTGGAGGCAGCTGACCTTGCCTTCCAGGCAGCCTGGTGGTGCTCAGCGCCGCCGGAGGAAGCATTCTGCCAGGGGCTGGGCAGGGACGTGGGCCTGCTTTGTGGTGTCACCAAGGCTCCTTCCGGAAAGCCATGAGCACGTCCTGCAGCTTCCACTGATTTGGGGGCCTTAAGAGCCTGGCCCCTGCATCTGCTTGGAGGGCACGTCTCCACCAGCCTCCCAAGCAGGAGGCTGGGAGGCCACTCCAATGGCCTTCTCCCTGCAGGCCATGTCCTCTAGGGAGCCTGGGGTTCACAGGCCTGAGGGGCACTTGGTGTGTGGGTGGGCCCAGGGGAGCCACTGGTGCAGGGTTGGGGCCTGCCCGCTGAGGCAGAGGTCTGACAGGTAAGGGTCTGGGCTCCCCAGGGTTGTAGGGAAAAGGGCAGTGGTGCCAGCCTGGTCAGCTGGGCTTGCAGCCCGCCCCCACATACCCACCCCCGACGCAGCACTGGGCCGCAGCTCGGAGCTTGCTTCCACTGTGAGCCAGGCCATCCTGGGGCAATCGTTGCCCCCTTCCATCGGACAGCCCCCACCCTCTGGCCCCGCCCTCCCAGGGCTCAACCCTACCGTACTCCCGCACCCCCCCCCCCCCCACATTCCAGGTGCTTCCCTGCCTTTGCCTGGGACGGAGTGTTTCCACGGCTAAACTTGCCTGCCCACTGTGATAGGCTCAGCTCACTGGTGTCTGCTCCTGGCTGGTCCCCGAGGCTCCTCGTGGGCACACCCACTTCCCACCCTGGGCCCCTGCGTCTGCCGGCCTGGCTGGGTAGGCCAGCACACCAAAGTATCTCAGACCCAGCATCAGTTCATGGGGAGACTGAGGCCTACAGGACGTGGCCGCACAGGTGCCCCTGGCCTCCTGCTGAGGTTTGACTACCGCTTCTCCCTGCAGGTACTGCCGGATACCCAGCCCCCGGCCCTCTACCTCCCCGTCCCTCAGAGACTGAGGGTCCCAGCAGGCCATGCAGCTGTGCCAAGGTATGGAGCCCCTCCCCAGCAGGGACAGACAGGGCCCTCCCACCCAGCCGGGCTTGCCCTTGGAGGCCCCACGTGAGGGCTCTGCTCCCGGAAGCTCCTAGAGGACTCCCCACTCGGGGTTTCTAGTGCCCACTGAAACCTGAAGACATCTGGAGCCCAGCCTTTTACCCTGACTCCTCTGGGCGCGCTGGCCGGAGGGGAAGCAGGAGGTGCGGAGCCTCCTCTGGGGCCACCTGTTTGCCAGAGCCCTGAGCACAGAGTGACACCCGCAGGCCAGCGGCCACCCCTGGAGGCAGTGGGACCAGCTAGCAACTGTCCTGATGCATCTTCCCCGTCCCTGGCCAGGCCAGCGTGCTTGTGTCTGCCCTCTCCAGCAGCTCCACGGCCATGCTCCTGCGGCCTCTCCCTTGGGCCCCCACCCCTGTCCCGGGAGGTTCCAGGAGGCAGCCCTGCTCAGCCCTTGGAGCTGTGCTGGGGAAGGCTCTCAGGTGGGGCTGAGAGCCTTTGCCTGAGGACTGGGGCTTCCTGGAGGGTACAGCAGCCCTGAGCCTTCCTGGGGTTTGCTGCCTGGCCAGGTGGCAGTGTGCCTGTGTCCCCAGGTGTCCCCTGAGGCCTGGAGAGGAAGGAGCTCCTACAGGGAGCTGACGGCAGGGCCAGGCCTTGAACCAAGAATCCACTGAAGGCGGAGTAGAGGCCCCTCTGAGCACACACATGTGCCCCTACTGCCCTCGCCCACCGCACTTCCCACTCTCACCCCAGCCCCCCCACCCCATCCCGGGCACCTCCCGCCCTTCCACCTGATGGATAGTTCCCCATTCCAGCCTCAGCTCTTGGACGCGTGGTCAGGGCTGAGGAGGACCTCTGTTAACCATGGTGATTTTCAGCCTGGACTTCAGGAGTCCCTCCCCTGGGTTTAGGCCACTGCCAGAACCCCACAAATACCAGGCAGGCTCACTGACGGCCTGTGGACCCCAGGGCCTGGCTGGGCTCCTGCGCCTAGGGGGCGGGGCTGGGGCATGTCCAGCAGGTGCGATGGGCTCCTGCAGATAAATCACTGGAGTTCTCTCTCGTAATCCTGAATGTTGATGCCTTTGGGTGGTGCTTTCTCTCTATAGTGCCCATGGGTTCCGGGGCCCTGGTCTCCTGCCCTGGCTGACCCTCCTGCTGACGTCAGCTGGCCAGCCCCAGGGGCCACCTCGGCCCATCCCCAGCCTGGCTCTCAAGCCCACCTTTCTACCACCCCCCACCTTCCCCCAGGGACGGTCATGTTGTCTCACTGCTGGCTCCCCTTTGTGTTTCGACAAGCGGGCCTTGCTGCCGCCGTGAGCCTGGTTCTTTCTGGAGGCTCCCTCTGCCTTCCTGGTGAGCCAGGCCCATCCCCTGTGTTGCGGTGCCAAACTCACTTTTGTCCTGCGGTGTGCCCTCCCAGCTCCACCGGTGCTACCAGTCTGTGGCCCTGGCCCTCGAGACATGGGGATGAGCCTCTGTCAAGCCCTGGTAGAGACCTGCTGAGGGAGGGTGAGGGTCCCATGGCCAAGGCCCCTGCCATGGCCAGCAGCCACCTTGTCAGCACTGGGGGGCCTCCCAGGAGATCCCAGGAAATGAAGGGGAGGTTGTCCAGACACACAGCAGTTTGCATTAGCTATGTCCTGTGTGCCCTGCCCTGGCCCAGGAGGGGTGACAGGTGTCTTTTACCGGAAACCCGCCAGCCTGTGCTCCTTCAGGAGGACAACACAACACGGGGTCAGACTTGGCTCCAAGCCAGCCCCTTGCCCACAGACTGACCTCACCTCTCCACCTGCTGGGCTTTTCAAATGTAAAATGGGAGTAACCACGAGGATCAAAGTGGACGATACTGTCAATAGCTCTTAAAACAGTGTCCAGTGTTCAGAGAATACTCAAGTTTTTATTTTCTCACTTTTGCAAGTGTTCTGAACCTGGGGTCACACAACTAGAGTAGAAAATAAAATGGCCTGGCTCAAGGTAGGTCCAGTCCGCATGAGGGAAGAAAAGAAGAAGGACCAAAATGCAGTAGGAAGACCTCAGAGAGGAGGTGATGCCAGAATAGGGCTTTGAAGAATGAGTAGGAGTTTGCCAGTAAGTCCAAAGGCAAAGTCTAGGTGATCTATTGGGAAGGGAGGGGCACTACTTAAGATTGGTCTCTTTATTTGTTCATTTCGTTACTCAGCAAGCCTTTAGCAAACCCTTTTCTGTGACGTACTGGGGATGCGAGAAGCATGCCACCCACCGGGTGGAAGCAGGTCGAGTACAGATGGCACGGAGCCAGGTTGGTTAGGGCTGTGCGGGGGCTGCCCAGGGTGGGAGGGACAGAGAGACACTGCCCGCCCGCTGCCCGCCGCTCTCTGGCCTCAAGAACTGCCCTGGCTTCTCCACTCACCCCACATCATCCAGGCCAGCAAGCAGTCCCACCTTCAAGGAGGGAGACAGGCCATCCTGCCCAGCCTGGTACCGGTGCATTTCCCATCACAGTGTGACACGCTGGCCAGGGGCAGGCCCAGCATGGAGCATGTCAGGGGTAGGCGAGGGTTGGCATGCGTGCATGTGTGTTGCCGCGGGTCCCCGGGGCGTCTCCTCCTGCATCTGTCTCTGCTCTGCGTCCGCCTCTGCACCCTCACCCCTCGCTGCCCACCCTCCTCTCTGTCTTCGCATCTCCCTCTTTGTTTGCCCTGGTCCCTCATTTTGTCCCTCCCTGACTCCCCATCTTGGGCTCTGCCTGGGTCCCTGGGCTGCGTGAGTGGGGCGGGGCTGAGGTGGGGCCGTGGCCCGGACCCCAGCCCTCGGGAGTCCTGCGAGCCCAGCGCGCCAGGCTCCTGATGGGCCGGGGTGGGAGGCGGGGCGGGCGCCTGGGCTGCAGGTTTTGGGTCTGGCCCGCTCGCTGCAATATTGATGGCCCGTCAGGGCAGCCCTGATTCCTGTGCTTTCAGTTAAAAGGTTTCTGTTGTTGTAGCTTATGCAGTTGCTCTGTTGCTATGGAAACGTGACATCAAAATGACGTTTCCCGTTTAAAAGCTTTTAACTAAATTCCTGCCTGTCAGATGTAGGCCCCATTTTGAGCGTGGAGCTGCCTTCCAGGAGTGGGGCTCTCGCCCTGGTGCGCAGGCCGCAGGCCCGCCTGAGTGCGCTCTTTTAACCCCGCAGGTGCCTCCAGCATGGCAGCGGCCGAGGTGCCCGGCTACCTCGTGTCCCCCCAGACGGAGAAGCACCGGCGCGCCCGCAACTGGACGGACGCGGAGATGCGCGGCCTCATGCTCGTCTGGGAGGAGTTCTTCGACGAGCTGAAGCAGACCAAGCGCAACGCCAAGGTGTACGAGAAGATGGCCAGCAAGCTGCTGGAGATGACGGGGGAGCGCCGGCTGGGCGAGGAGATCAAGATCAAAATCACCAACATGACCTTCCAGTACAGGTGGGCTCCGCGTGCCGCGCGTCCCCGCGCACCCGCACCCCGCGCCCCAGGTCAGCGCCCAGGCTGCTGGGGCTGCCGCGGCCCCGCGGAGCTGAGTCAGGAAGGCCTTGTGTGGGCAGAGCCCAGCCGCGAGGTGGGGCCGGCACACTTTGTGCCGGCTGCCCTCAGGACGGTGGGGAAGCTGAGGCCCAGCGAGCAGGCCTGGGCGAGCGGTACCCTCCCCCAGGCCCCTGCCATGGCTGCCACCTTCAGGCGGCTCCCACTCGGCGTCCACACACCCTCCCGCCGGCCGGAGCATGGCCGGTTGCCCAGGCGTGCCTCGGCTATGCAGGGAAACTGAGGCCAGGGGTGAGAAGGAGGCTCAGCTCCCAGGCCTGCAAGTCCCGCCTGGTGCTGACGCTCCGTCATTTCCAGCAGCCACCGAGCCCAACTGTGAGCGCAGACCCGTAGGCCATGGTCAGGGAGCGGGGTGTGTAGTCGGGCTAATGTTGGAGTACCCAGGAGGCCCCCACTCATGGGAGGGGACCTGTTTGTAGAAAGAAGCAGTGGGGACCCAGGCCTGGCCCCATATCTGCCTCCACCCTACCCCGCTGTGGCCACCCTGCCCTGGCAGCCTGACAGGAGCTGCTCGGTCAGGGCCGCAGACAGGGTTCCCAGGCAGGGGAGCTCTGGCACCCGGCGGGGTGAGGAGCCCGCTATGGCCCCACAGGCCCAGCACCTCAAGGTGTATGGGAGCCAGGCCTGTCTCCTGACGGCCACTGTGTGCAGAAGGTCCTGGGTGCAGCCAAGGTCACAGGTGTAGACTGGGTCATGGGCATGGCAAGGGTCACGGGCAGGGCAAAGGTCACTGGTAGGGCCAGGGTCGTGGTCAGGCTAGAGTCTCGCTGGGGGGAAGGTCGACCTGGAGCTGGGGGCCATGGGGGGAACAGCAGCAGTGAGAGTGGAGGGGGGCATAGGGCATACTGGCAGGGGTGGGCCTGTCAATGTCCCCGAGAGGGGCGCTGTCCCTGGAGCACGTGCAGGTGCCCGGCCGCGTCCTGCTGTTCCTAGTGGCTGCTGTGAGCAGGGGGCAGAGGTGCAAGTCAGGGCTGGGTGTAGACAGGGCCTGCAGGCTTGCCCTGGGCACCTTGACAGGACCCGCCCTACCAACAGGAGGCAGGGGCCCTACCCCTGCCCCTCCCGGCCTGCAGCTCCCAGCCCGTCTGGGACCTGGAGATGAGCAGAGGCTCCAGGGCCCCTGGCATCCAGTCTGCTGTTTTCAGTTGTTAACTTTTCCTGACTCTTGGAAGAGTAGTTCCAGGGCTGGACCTGCCCGAAGGCCCATCTCCTCCTGCAGCCCCTGCTCCCAGGCAGGCCCAGGGGCCAGAGATGAGGCAGCCACTAAGGGCCTGAAAGCCTCAGTCATAACATAAAGTGTTCAATTCCAGCCACCAGCTCATGATGTGAAGCCTGAGTTGTCCGCAGATGTGTGTGGGTCCCCGGTCCCACGCCCCTCTGTGCCTGGTGAGGGGGCTGCCCATCTGACTCAGTAATTCACGGGCTCTGATTGGTGTCTGGCTGGGTTATCCATTATTTATCCTGAGAGCCTTCTTGAGAGTCCCAGGGGAGGCATTCTGTTCCATTCCTGGAGGTGGGGGATGTGGGCCAAGGAGGCCATAGGAGAGGAGGGTGCAGCCAAGCAGGGGCCGGGCCCTCTGGCAGGGCTCCACTCCAGATGCTGCAGTTTGCTGCTGGAGCTAAGGGCTGCACACATATATAACACTTCAGTTTCCCCTTCCCTGAGGGGGAAACTGAGGCCTAGAGCAGAGGACGGACTTGCCTAAGGCCACGCAGCCTTTAACAGGCGGATGCTTTCATTGCTTGACTAGTTCTTTATCTGTTTCCTCCTACCCACACCCAGAAAGCCTCTCCCAGCAAAGTTTTTTTTTATTTTTTCACTATAGCTCTTTATATATTAAGGTTGTCAGGCTAAGGAAGGCTGAGGGGGTAGCTGGGTTCCATGGAGCATGGTCTCTTGGAATATGCTTCAGGGGCCTCCTGTGCGGGAGGCAGGCCTTCCCTCATTTCTCCAAGGAGTAGCCTGGCTTGAGTAGTCAGAATGAGCATGGGGTGGGGGGCGGGGGCGCCTCCGGAGTGGCTGGAGGGGAGCCTAGGCAGAGGCTGGGTGTGGGCCCAGGCACAGTCCTCCACTTCCTGCACCTGGAATCTGTGCAGGCCTCCAGGGTGATGGATGGTCCCAGGCTCGGGAGACAGAGCAGCCATGCCTCTCCCTCTGTGGCCTGTCCCTGGCTTTCTACTGAGGACATTCTGCTTGGCGGATGCTGTTCCTAAGGCTGCCCCCTCCGTGCCTGGCCTCGGCTTGCTGCCCTGAGCCACAGACCCCCTTGCCATCCAGGCAGTCCCGTTTACTGAAGGCACCTCGTTCAGATGGTCAGCTTAGTATTTCCAGTGACCAGTGTGACCAGGGACCCACACTGGCAGGAAGCCCACATCAGGAGGGAGGAGCCATCCGGCCATAGGGGTCTCTGTAGCTTGTGGGCCTCCCTACTTGGGGGGAGCGTGGGGCAGGAATATGGGGGCCACAGACTAAGGCTGAGTCTGATGGAGCAGACAGCAGCCCCCCCAGTTGTGGCCTCCTTCCTGGCCTGGCCAGGGCTGCCCAGCTCTCCTGTAGCCTTGTCTCCTATCGCTGAGCTCCCAGAATTCGGCCACGGCCCAGGGACCTACAAGGCCTGTCTGCAGGGAAGGGCAGGACACAGGGCTGGGCCGGGTTCTGGCCCAAGGTGGGCAGAGCTATGCTGTGCACACCCTTGGCCCCGGAGTCTAAGTAGGGATGGGGAATGTCAGGTCCAGCCCTGCTGCCTCCTGGTACCTTCATCCAAGAATGTTATCCAGTCGGTTTGCTGTTTGCCAGGAACTGGGTATTGTCTTATTAAATTCTCCCTAGAGCTTGTGAGGAGTTTCCTTTGCTCATCCCCATTTTACTGATGTGAAAATGGAAGCTCAGAGAGGTTAATGAACCTTTCCAAGGTCACACAGCAAAGTGGTGGAGATGAGACACAGCTCAGATCTGTTGGATGCTGAAGCCTGCACTCTTAACTCCTGTCGTTCTCGTCTCTAAGACGTTCTCTTTAGAAAAGCAGATTTCCTGTATTGTGGTATCTTCTGTTTGCATTATATGATGCTTAGAGTAATATTTCATTCCTGTGTTCGCCTGATATATTTTATTATTGCTGGTTTACTTACTTAAAAGCAATATTTGTTCCTTGTAGGGAGTTTAGAGACTACAGACCAGCAAGGACAGAAACAGTACAACACAGCCCAGGGCCCCAGCACTCACAGACGACCTTATTCATATTTGGGGCGTGTGCTTCTAGTGGCCACCGCGGGGCAGGTCCCCAGCCTGACTTCTTTCCATGCCTCCTGTCACCTTGGCCCTGGAGCCTGGCCAGTGTTTCTGGGGAGGCTGTCCGGCCAAGAGTGGTTCCCTGGGGCCCCCGCGCCCCTGAGCACCCCTCAGCCTAGGGCCAGACAGGAAGGGCCGGGAGCAGCTCCATTTCTCACCCTTGGCTCTTGTGTCTCTCGTTTCAGGAAATTAAAATGCATGACAGATAGCGAGTCCGTCCCGCCCGACTGGCCCTATTACCTAGCCATTGATAGGATTCTGGCCAAGGTCCCCGAGTCCTGTGATGGCAAACTGCCGGACGGCCAGCAGCCGGGGCCCTCCACGTCCCAGACCGAGGCGTCCCTGTCGCCGTCTGCTAAGTCCACCCCTCTGTACTTACCGTATAACCAGTGCTCCTACGAAGGCCGCTTCCAGGACGATCGCTCCGACAGCTCCTCCAGCTTACTGTCCCTTAAGTTCAGGTAGTGTGTGTCTTCCTTCCCTGCCTCCACCTCCAGCAGGGGCCAGGAGCCCGGCGGCCAGAGAAGGGGCTGGGAGCGGTGAGGGGCGGCGGCTCTCGGCTCCCTGGCTGGCTGCAAAGGCCTAGGTGGTACGCGAGGGCCTCCAGGGACAGGGAGGCCTCAGGCGGGGAGGCCTCAGACCAGGCTAGCCTCAAACAGGGAGGCCTCAGACGGGGAGGCATCAGACGGGGAGGCCTTAGACAGGCTGGCCTCAGACAGGGAGGCCTTAGACAGGGAGGCCTTAGACAGGCTGGCCTCAAGCAGGGAGGCTTAGATGGGGAGGCCTCGTACAGGGAGGCCTAGGATGGGGAGGCCTCAGACGGGGAGGCCTCAGACGGGGAGGCCTCATGCAGGGAGGCCTCAGACAGGCTGGCCTCAAACAGGGAGGCCTCAGACGGGGAGGCCTTAGACAGGCTGGCCTCAGACAGGGAGGCCTTAGACAGGGAGGCCTCATGCAGGAAGGCCTCAGGCAGGCTGGCCTAAGACAGGGATGCCTCATACAGGGAGGCCTCAGACGGGGAGGCCTTAGACAGGCTGGCCTCAGACGGGGAGGCCTTAGACAAGGAGGCCTCAGACAGGGAGGCCTTAGACAGGGAGGCCTCATGCAGGGAGGCCTCAGACAGGCTGGCCTCAAACAGGGAGGCCTCAGATGGGGAGGCCTTAGACAGGCTGGCCTCAGACGGGGAGGCCTTAGACAGGGAGGCCTCATGCAGGAAGGCCTCAGGCAGGCTGGCCTAAGACAGGGAGGCCTCATACAGGGAGGCCTCAGACGGGGAGGCCTTAGACAGGGAGGCCTCAGACAGGGAGGCCTTAGACAGGGAGGCCTCATGCAGGGAGGCCTTAGACAGGCTGGCCTCATGCAGGGAGGCCTCAGACAGGGAGGCCTCATGCAGGGAGGCCTCAGACAGGCTGGCCTCAAACAGGGAGGCCTTAGATGGGGAGGCAGGAGGTATTGAAGTGCAGGCCGTCATGTCCATAGTCTGGGTTCATCTCCCGGCTCCATCACTTTCTAGCTGTGTGGAAAGCCCTTGACCTCTCTAGGCCTCAGTCTCTCTCTGTAAAATGGGGATAAATCAGCACTTTGTCTGAGGATGGCTGGGAGTGTCACAAGAGAGAAGGGTGGGGCCTGGCACATGGAGGAAGACAAAGTGCCCCACCCCCCCCACCCCCAGTTTCTGGCTCCTGGGCTCCCCATCACCCCCAAGCAGACCCTGCCCTGGGGTCCTCCTCCTCCTTGCCCTGGCTAGGCTGGCTAGGAGTGTGCTCCTCGGCGGGTGGCAGTGGGTGTGCCTGTCCCCTCTGCTGTCCTTCCCAGACATCCTGCCAGGCCAGCATGGGCTGCGTGAACCTGCCCTCAGGATGCCCACAGACAGGCACACAGGAGGCACAGCCCGTGGTGTGGAGGCCCGGGGAGCCAGAGGAGGGATACTGGGGGTTGGCTTTCAAAGGTGAATAGGAGTCGGCCGGTTGGGCAGAGAAGGCAGAGAGCAGGTTAGAGTGCGGCCCTGCCTCTCCCTCGGCTCTGGCCTTCAGGTCTGTCAGACAGGGGAGAGATGAGGAGGGTCTGGGGGAGTCTGAAATCAGGGGCTGCTGTTCAGTTTGTCCAGCGCCCCTTCCCTGGAGGGGATTTCTCAGCAAAGACCCCAGACAAGAATGCCTTTGTGACGGCCAGACGGAATCAGCTGGAAACCTGAGGTTTATGGCCAGGTGTTTCCGTGGATTGACCCGGTTCCCAGACTCACTGCTGCCCCAGGCACGGCACCAGGGCTGGGACATGGGAGCCACTCTCCTGCCCCTGAGGTTGGCTGGGGCGCCGTTCTGCTGTGAAGCACAGGGCCCAGACGAGGGGACTGGCAAGGCCTTGGCAGGACTGGTGCAGTGTGACCAGTTAGACCAGGGATGCTCCCCGCCCCGCGGCAGGGAACACAGGGCATGGCCGCGGCGCAGGCTGCCTTTGCCTCCCTGGACCCACCAGAGGTTCCGGTCCCGGGGAAGAAGCCACAGCACCCCTCCCACCCAGCCCCCCTGGTCTCTGCCCCGGTGTGGCCACTGCCCCTGAGCCCCCACCCACCCCGCTCAGTGGATTCGGGGGCACTCTTGTGGCAAGGTGTACCCCCCCCCACGGCCCTGTGAGCCAGGTCAGCGGCTTGCCTCGAGACCCGCAGGGCGGCGTTGCCTGCGGCCCCCGCGGCCCCCTCGCCATCACGGCGGGAGGGCGGCAGCCGCTCCTCACCGGCTGCCCGGGGCCTCCCGTTCCCACTTGTCCACCGAGGTGGTTGGGAGAGTCAGGCGGGCGGAGCCCTGGCTCCGCGGCCCGCCGTCCACACGCCGGCACTGTCCTTCCAGGTCGGACGAGCGGCCCGGGAAGAGGCGCAAGGGGCAGAGCTGCCACCTGCAGAAGAAGAAGCTGCGGCTGCTGGAGGCCATGCTGGAGGAGCAGCGCAAGCTGAGCCGCGCCATGGAGGAGACGTGCCGGGAGGTGCGCCGCGTGCTGGACCAGCAGAACCTGCTGCAGGTGCAGAGCCTCCAGCTGCAGGAGCGCATGATGGGCCTGCTCGAGAAGATGATCGCCAAGTCCAACGTGTAGGCGGCGGGCGGCCCTCCCAGCACGGAAGCCCCTCCTCGGACGCAGGCCGGGGACGCCGGGCTCCTCTGGGGCGATTCCCCGGTCGGAACCCCTAGAATCTGTTCTCCAATGTCGTCACCATCAATGATACTTGAAATGGCTTTTGATAGTAAATGTGTAATTTTTCATGACTCCCTGGAAGCAGAGTTCACTTTCTCAGCTCAGAGGGAATGCACCGGGTTGGTCTGTTCCCCAAACAGAAGCGAACGGAAACGGGCTAGTGGCAGCTTTGCGCCCGTAACAGAAACTCTCCGGAAGGGGAGACGGCTGTCTGGTCCCGCAGCGGCGTCTGCAGTGTCTTTCCGAGCTAGCCTCTGACACCGGGAGAACCCCTGAGAGTCCACGGCCCTCTCCTTGGAGCCCCAGATCTTCCGACTGCCTCCCTGCAAGAACGCTAACAAAGCAAGGACGGCGGCCCACATGCGTCATCCTGTTCGGTCTTCTAGGCCCGGGGACGTGGCACTGAGGAGACGGAGATCTGGCCTGGCGCACTCATGCTCCAGTCGGGGAGGCAAACAAGCACAGAGGGAAATGACGTGATAGCAGGCTGTGGTCCGTGCTGCACAAGGGGAGGCCGCGCAGGAGCAGCCCGCAGGAGCAGCCCCACGGCTGGCCCACAGGGGCACGGGAAGCTGTTGGTGCTGCGGTGGCTGTGGCGCTCTGGATCGGGACCCGCGGCGCAGGGACGGGCTCTGAGGTAGAGCTCACCTCCCTGCCTTTGCCCTGTCACCAGGAGGAAGACCTTTCCAGATACTTCTCTGCTGAATTCTTCCTAAATCTTGTTGGCCACTTGGATTTTGGTCCCTGGCTGCAAGGGACGAAGGGCTCCCTGCCTGGGACCAGCATTTTGCTGCCCATGCAGCAGGGTTCTGAGGTGACATGGCAGGTGACGTGGTGTGACTTACGATCTAGAAGACCTCCTTCTGGCTGCTCCTGAGCAGACCTGTGGCGGGTGGGGTGAAGGCAGACATCCTGCTGGGAGGCTGTCACGGTCATCCCGGTGAGACTGACCAGCTCCTCTGATGCGCCAGCGGTCCTCGAAGTCAACCGCCCGTGCTCGCCCAGGTGGGGCTGAGGCCAGCCCCGGGCCTGCTGCTGCGGTGGGCGAGAGGCTGGGCGGCCGTGGAGCCCAGAGGGGCAGGACAGCCCCGGCTCAGCCCCCTCGGGGACCTCCCCAGGCACATGCCGTGGACTCCAGCGACGCCACTTTGGGATGGAGGGCAGTCCGGTGAATGCACAGCAGGCGGTTCTGCTGAAGTGTGAACTCGCCAATTTCTGCTGAGCCAGGCAGTGTTCCCAGCAAGGCCAGTGTCAGCTGGCGACACGACGCCCCTGAACCTGTGCTGGGGGGCACGCACGGAACGAGCCCCCTGCAGAGGAGACCTCGGCATCGTGTGCTGAAGCCCCGAGCTGGGGGCTGGCTTCAGGCACAGGAACCCAGCTGCCTCTGAGACAAGATGCCCCGGTGAGAACTCGGTTGTTTGACAGACGCTGGGCTGGGCCTGAGGCTGCTGCATGCAGCCCCGTCAGAGCGGCCGTGCCCGAGCGTCACCGAGGTGGTGACAGACTGCGGCTCTAAGTGACACGGGAGCTCCTCGCCTTGACTGTCCTGGTGTTCCTGGAGCCGTGGCCGTGGCACCCCAGTGTTTCCATAGTTGCAGTATATTATGTAGCATTTTTGCATTTGTACTTAGAGGCCATTTGCACTATTATTTTCCCAGCTGTTTCTGAGTGTGGGGTCAGTGCTCGCTCTCTCCACATCTCACCGAATCGGTGCTGCCACGCGCTCCATCGGGCTGGAGCGGAACTGGTGAGGTCAGGCGGAGGTCAGCCGCAGGGCTGCCTGCGTCGTACCCTTCGTGCACAGCGTGTCCGTAGCGAGTTTCTGATTTCTTCTGTAGTTACCGGTCCGTTAAGGGGGGAAGGTGGCTACATCAGTAAACGCTAAGCTCTTTGGTAAGATCCATCAAGACAACCTGTTAATACCAAAAACTGAAATCGGGAACCAGACGAATGTGCTTGCTTTCACCTTTATTGTTTAACGGCATTTTTAGCTAATGCATTCAGACAGACAAAGTAAGCCGAATAAAAGAAAGGAAAATTACCTTTATTTTCAGATGATATTTTTATATTCCCGGAAAGCAGATATACAAAAGGTCAAGAGCTCTTTAAACCACCTTGACCCTGTGGATTATGAGAATGGAATATTCCGTTCACAGTCATGATTGAGAACTGCAGGGAATCTATGAACAAGTTTAACCAGGAAGGTCCAGGATCGACATGAAGGAAACTATGTGGTTTTATTGTAAAATCTGAAACTGAGTGTGTGGAGAAATCGCACACTCCTAAAAGCTCCAGAGTAAAGTGTCATCATTTTATTAATGTGATTCCAACAATATTGTCAATAACATTGTGGGTTTTTGTTTTGAAATGGATGAAAGTACTTTTTTTTTTTTTTTAAGTGGGCCCCGCACCCAGCACAGAGCCCGACTCGGGGCTGGAACTCACGTCCCTAAGATCATGACCTGAGCTGAGATCAAGAGTCAGATGCTTAACTGACTGAGCCACCCAGGCGCCCTTGAGGAAAGTATTTTTAAGTTCAAATGAAAAAGGAATGAGGCGAAGGGTCTGAGGACAAAAGATGGAAGGAGACCCGCCGGGCCTCATGTGGCCCCGGGAAATGCAGAACAAGACGCGAGCATGCCATCTTGGTGTGCCGTCTGTCAGGGTCAGAGCGGGAAAAACGTCAGGAGACAGAGAAGCTCAGACCCTGCAAGGGGCAGTGGAAGGTGCCACAAGCCGGCCAGAGCAGTGGGGCCTCACCCACAGAGCTGAGGACGCTGCGCACGCTGATCAGCGCCCTGGGGCTCTGGCCTTGGCGCTCGCAGGGCCCTCCACGCTCCAGGAGTGACTGAAGATGTCACACTTGTGTTCCTGTGGGTCCTAACTGCTGATAGGAACCCAAGACTTGAAAATTACTCATTTCAAAATACCAATAAACCCATTACTTGTTGACATGAACAACAGTTGCATGAAAACTACGTTCTCCCAAACAAAAGGATTTCATGAGAAGAGGGGATTGTGTTACATGCGCTCAGATCTCTGGCTGGAGAGAAGGCAGTGGGCTGCCACGACCGGCTGCAGCGGGACGTGCGATGTCAGCGGGAGATCCGGCGCCGCACGGATAGGTGTTTGGAAAAGAAAGGGATCTTTTACTGACATGGCGGGTGGCTGGGGACACCCCTACCGGGGCCCCGGCCGTGCAGGCCGGCCGCAGCGTGGACTCAGCCGGCGGCGCTCCCAGAGCCGTGTGCGTCGGCCGTCCGTCCGTCTGGCACCTGGGGGGTCCTCCTGCGCTTCTGTAACACGGGGCGCTGGGTGTGTGGGGCGGCCTGTCTTCTGTGCTGACGCGCGCCCCACACCCGCAGAAATGAGCTCTCGCCGCTCTCCCGGCGCCCCCTCGGCAGCGGAGCCATTCCCGGGGCAGCTTGTCAGCCTCGTGGCCCTTTTGTTCTGATCTCCGCCCGCAGCTGGAATTTTGGCACTGGTCACATGACCATGCGAGCTGTTTCCCCGCGGGGACAGCTGTCCGCCAGGCGCCCGAGTCCCTTCAGGTGAAGAGCGTGTCCGCGTGAAGAATGTGTCCAGCTGTCCTTCGGCCGGCAGCGCTGGTGCCCGGGCTGCTCCCCAGACGGCGTCACACTGAGGGGCGGGGCAGGGGTGCGTCACGCAGAATATTAAAAAGATGTGTGCCCAAGGGCCCAGATTTAATAAAGTCAGTACGTTTTACTGCCGCGTTGGGGATGCTCTTAAAGGAAACTGGTGTTTTTTTGTGGAGGGTGCGTGGTGGGAGGGACGTGGACGGCTGGCAGGGTGTTTGATGCCCGTCCTGATGCTCGCCGAGACCTCGCTGTTCGAGCCGGCGCTGCAGATGCCAACACACTGAAGACAGCCAAGGGCGTTTTCCTTCTGTAACAGTCGTTCGGGGCTCAGGGACCCTTGGAGGCCCGCAGACCACGGTCCCTTCGGGGGAGGCCCCGGCACGTGTGCAAGGCAACGGGACGAGAATATGCACGGTGGTCTTATTTGTAGCTGTGCCTCCTGGAAAGTTCCAGAGTGTCCCGCCGCCTGTGTGTGTCCTCCCCCCACCCCAACAGCCCCGGGGAGCAGCGTCCCCCAGGAGAGCCCAGAAGGAGGCCCTGCCTCCCTCCTTCTAACCGCTGTCCTGCTGACCACCTGCTGTGTGCCTGGAGCAGGGGAGTCGATGGGGGGTGGGGAGACCCCCCCAAACAAAGAAAATGGGTTCTTGGCTGGACGGTTGGCACTTCAGAGAGAAACCGCGCCAGAGGGGCTGCTGGAGCCCAGGGCTGTGCTTTGGGATGCACGAGACCCGGCAGAGCCCATCTGGGGCGGGAATTGGGTGAGATGGGAGCCCGCGCTCTCCCGCCGGGGACGTGGGGTCAGCGGGGGCTTCCCGGCCTCCATCAGCAGTCCCCGCACTGACTGGCTCTGAGCTAGCTGCCATCGCCAGGACTCCCGGTCCGGACACTCACACCACACGCGGGCCCAGCCCCGGTCCACCTCGGGTGGGCCCAGTGGGACCCCGCACCCACCCCCAGGTCGCCTACCTGCTTCCTGAAGGTGTAAGTGGACCAAAGAACAGGCCCAATCCCCCAACGGTCCCAGAGCCACCTTACCCTCTGGGAGTGTGGGTTCCCGGCACATCGCCGTCTTTGAGAACAATGGGGGATGCTTCAGCTCAGTCAAGAGGGGACACCATTCGCAGCCGCTGACCCACGTGAGGACTGTTTACTGGAGCAGATCCACAGGCCCACAACCGGCATTTCCGCCCCCCGGGAGCAGTGGGCACCTGCTGCCCTTTGGTTTTGCCTTGTAGGGCACTACGTCAGCAGCACTGCTTTCCTCCAAGGTGGTATCAGCCCCCTGCTCCGTGCCACTGTCTTCAGGGGCCCCCACCGTCTCGTGTGGATCCACAGTGGTGACCCCACCACCACTGGTCAGGGCAGGGGAAGAGGAGGGAGCGGGTGCGGAGGCCTCATGGTGAACCACGCATGCACGTCAGAGCAGGAGGGAGGGAGAGAACCCCGGAAAATGCAGGGGTCATCTCCCCAGGGGGGCTGTGGGACTTCGGTGGCCCTCAGAGCACGGCCACTCATTGGGGCGAGAGCACAGGATGTGCTGGCCTCTGTGGGCCTGGGCAGCCACACGCACCTCATTTTTCGTCCTGCGGACGTTCCGACCACGGCTGGAAGTGGGCCAGGGCGGGAGGCAGTGCTGGCCGACCCAGCAGGACGGACGGGGGACGCCCTGTGCTTTGGGAGCTGGCCACGCCATGGTTGTCAGGTTACTGTTCTCCTTGGAAAACAGCTCTTGGTGCCGGGGTTTCTGGCCCTCGTGCGACCCTGGGACTCCTTCTGGTCTCCCGTGAGCCCATCCTGGTTACCCTGGTGTGCGTGCATGACACGGTCGGGGAGAGGAGCTGGCTGCCATGTGCGCGTGTCTCCGCACCCAGCCTCTGTGCCCCGCGCAGCTCCGAGCCTCCCTGTTTAGGGTCACAGACGCCTTCCTGGGCGCCGTCCCTACAGCGGCTCCCCTGCCGATGGACAGATCCTTCCAGGCGCTCTCAGCAGTGGCGCGGTGGATGTCCCTGTGTGGGCTTGTCCACGCTAGCAAGCATTCTTCAAACCAGACAAGACAGTTAGCTCTAGGGGACCCGAAAGTTGACCAGGAAAGTCCCCATGCTATGCTCTGTGGCTCCCGGGAGAAGGAGGGGTCCGGTGTCACAGCACCGTTGGCGGACAAGCCTGGCCCTCCACTTCCGAATGGTTTTGGAATCTTCCTTAGAGATAAGTTGCCCAGGGGTGCCTGGGTGGCTCAGTCGTTAAGTGTCTGCCTTCAGCTCAGGGAGTGATCCTGGCGTTATGGGATCGAGCCCCACATCGGGCTCCTCCGCTGTGAGCCTGCTTCTTCCTCTCCCACTCCCCCTGCTTGTGTTCCCTCTCTCACTGGCTGTCTCTCTCTGTCAACTAAATAAATAAAATCTTTAAAAATAAATAAATAAATAAGTTGCCCAGGGACGTGCAGCTCGCTCAGTCAGCAGACCGCGTGACTCTTGATCTCGGGGTTGTGAGTTCAAGCCCCACATTGGGTTGGAGAGATGACTAAAAAATAAGCTTTAAAAATCAATAAATTGCCCCCAAATGCATGTGTCTCCATCTACAGTCTTCATTCTGTCCGATAGTGATGATTTCTATTCTTGTGTCAACACGTAACTGTCTGAACTACGGTTGGTCTTGAGATCTGACATCACACGTCTTTCCACCTTGTTCTTTTGACAGATCGTTTGGGTGTTTTAAGTCCTAAGCATTTCCACGTAATTTTTTAAATGTAGTAAGAGACACATAACATAAATCTACCACTTTACCCGTTGCTAAGGGTCCAGTTCAGGGGCAGTAAGTTCGTCCCGCAGCGCGTGCCCCCTGCCCCCCCCCCCACTGACCCTGTGTCTCCGCGGAGCAGCATCCCCGCCTTCTCCGCTCCCGGCCCTTGACACCCGGTGCCCTGCGTTCTGACCCCTCCAGGGCATCCCGTGGGTGCTGTGTGTCTGCGTGGCGCCCTCCACGTTCATCCATGTGGTGGTGGGTACACCAGTCTGCATGCCCAGCAGAGCACCAGGGTCCCCTTTCTCCGCGTCCTCGCCAAAACGGGCTCTCTCTGGCCTTGTTGATGACAGCCATGCTGCCGGGGTGAGGTTCTGATTGGCATTTCCCTGACGTTGGTGACGCTGAACATCTTTCCACGTTGGCCACGTCTTCCTTGGAAGAACGTCTGTGCAGATCCTCTGAATTTCTTTAATTAGATTTGTTTCTGATGTAGTTGTAACTAGCAAGGACTTTGAGGCAGTAAATCCCTGTGTGCAGGATTGCAGGATCAAGAGGATAGGAATTGTCCAGATGCCTTCCCAAGATGCTCTCCGAACTATGCCCAGCCCTCAAAAACGAAAACATCCCAGCTCATGTCTGAACCAGCCAAAGCCTTAATACCAACCTGATTCTTTAAATAAAAATACAAAACAGGAAAATAAAGTGAAAGTTCTAAATAAAAAACTAGCAAACGTAAGACAGAAGATAACATAAGCAAACATAAGAAAAAGTGAGGGCCTTCGCAGTCAGAGAACCTCCAGCAGAATTACCAAGTTCACCAAGTCAGCGTGGGGGACGCCATAGGATTGCATCGCGCAGACAGTCCCTTGAAAAGCTCCCAGCATGACAGGATTTGCAGGGAAAGGGACACAGATGATACCCCCACCTCCGCCAGCAACAGCCACGCCCAGGACTGTCACTATGGGTCAGCATCAGCCAAGGACAAGGTCATGGTGCAAATATTGGAAAAGGAGAGGCAACAATTATCTGTTTTTGCTAACGAAGTGATCATAAAACCAGGAAACGAAAGATTTAACAAATCCTACTAGATTAATAAGAGATAAATACATAGAATTAATATATAAAATCCCTTTTTTCTATATTATTAACTGGTTAGAAACAGGAAAACTCCCTTCATAACAACCAAAGCTATGAAATACTTATGAATAAGTAGAACTGGAGAGGACTCTGATCATAGCAAAGAACAGAGAGGGACACCTGGACAAAGGTGTGACGCTCGTCCCTGGGGGGGATGTCCCAGGGGGAGTAGGACATCCCTGGGGGGGGGATGTCCCTGGGGGAGTAAGATGTCCTTGGGGTAGGATGTTTCTCAGGAGGATGTCCCTCGGTGGAGAGGATGTTCCTGAAGGGGAGATGTTCCTGGGGGAAGGACGTCCTGGGGGGAGAGGACATCCCCAGGCTGATGTCCTGGGGTAGTCTTGCCTGACACAACACATTCTTTCCTGTGTCCCCACTTTTGCCTACAAATGGCTTCCATTTTGTGCATCTCCTTGGACCCCTTTCTAAGACAAGACACTGCCTGGTTCATGAACCATTACGTAAAGCCAATTCAAACGTACTCAGTTGAATTTTGTTTTTTCATAGATAAAAAGCACTCAGGGCCATGTGGACCTGCCTCGGGGAGAGACCAGTGTTGGTGGGGAAAGATCCAGAACGGGCCAACTCACTCAGACTTGGGATTTGACAGCCATAGTGGCGGAGACCCACGTGCCCAACGTTCGGTGATGTGTAGTTGTCTGTGACTGGCAAGGAGACAGGGACAGATGTCTTAGAACCTTCTACAAGGTTCATCTCGGATGGATTAAAGATGCAAATGTTAAAAGTGGAAAACTTCTAGAACAAATTTTGGAAGAACATATGACCTTGGCGCCAAGACCTCTCTGATGAGACTAACCATAAAGGAAGAAGTGGCCTAATTAATAAAATTTCAAAATGGCGTATGACAAAGAGCTTTTAAAAACTCGCAAGATGTGGGGTAGATGGCGAGTCCTGCAGGAGGCAGGACAGCAAAGGAGCTCCCTACTTGTAAGCTCCTGTGCACAGGCTGGGGGCCGCGGCCCAGTGAGCTGAGGCAGGTGGCAGGGGTGCGGGGCGGGGGGGGGGGCGCAGGCGGGGAGGGCCACAGGGGTGGGGCTGCAGCCCCATTCACCCCAGACAGCACTGGACTTCCTTCCCAGCCCCCCAGCAGGCCACCTCTGCCCCCCAAGAGTGGGTAGGGCCACCTCCCTCCCTCTTCTGCAGCAGGGCCCCTTGAACGGCCTAAAGTAGATTTCTGACACTGTGTGTTCTGGAGTGTTCCTTCCATGCTCTCTATGCTGGAAGCTACATTTGTGAAGATCCTTTCGTGCATGGTTGCAGGGTAGATGGGTCCAAGGTGAGCTTTGTGTGAGGCTGGGGAGGTGGAAGTGATGGAGACGCCATGGGGCTCTGAAGGCTGCAGGTGGTTAGAGGCTATGAGTGGGCAGGGCTGAGGCTGGGCAGGGATGTGGGGTGGGCAGGGCTGGGGGTCAGGCCTGGGGGTAGTTAGGGCTCTAGGTCAGGGCTGGGGATCAGAGCTGGGGGTGGTCAGGACTTGGGGGGTGGGCAGGGATGTGGGTGGTCATGACTATGGGTCAGGGCTGGGGGTGGTGAGGGCTGGTGGTCAGGGCTAGGAGTGGTAGGCTGGGCTGGGGGTCAAGGGTGTGATGTTAGGGGTGTCAGTGTACGATTCTACACCCGATTCTGATGTGTTTTCCCCCTGACATCGTCAAGTAATTGACACCAACTGAGTGTCCCCCAAATCTAACTCAGTCCCCACATGCTCCTGGAGGTGGTGTCAGACCCCACAGGCAAGGGCTCAGTCCTGCAAGGCCACCCCCCCCACTTCAGACCCTCCCCCCCAGTCACCTGCACTCTGACCGTCTGCCTGTGCATCCAGGGGTCCCACGGCCCCCTCCTCGGGTTCGACCGTTTCCGGGAGCGGCTCGCGGAGCCCGGGCGAGCGTGTTGTGCGCTGGGTCACTGGTTCAGGATAAAAGGGTGTCGCTCAGAGCAGCCAGATGAGAGAGATGCTCTCTAGGCACACGCCCTCCCGCACCTGCCCCTCCGCGGTCACCGGCCTGGACGCTCTCCCACGCGCCCTCTCGGGGTTTTCTAGAGGCTTCACTACACTGGCCTGACGGATCTGATCAGGAGGCCTTGCTCCTGGGTCTCAGTCTCCAGCCCCTGTTCCCTCGAGGCCAGGGGAGGGCATCTAGGGGAGAGAGGCCCCGGGCTCCTCCTGGAGCTCTGCGGGGCTGCCCCCAGAATTACGGGCTGCATTCTAAGGCATGTCCAGGACTAGGCTCAAAGCTGTGGCGGGCAGCAGCTGACCTCCAGGGACACGTCCTGCTGTCGAGCAACCGGACAGCACGGGAGGCGCCGCATGGCCCACACGCCTGCCTGCAGGGCAGCGGTGATGCGGGCGTACTGGGAGGCAGCAAGGCCTTCCCTGCACCTCTAGGTGGCTCCGAGGGATGTTCAGGAGAGCTCAGAACCCAACAGGGAAAGGGGAGCTGGGGATATGCAGGACCCACGGCCGATGTCCCCCACACCCTGCGTACATGGAACCCGAATCAGAAGGGAGGTAGGAGGGCCACCAGGTGTGGGGGAGAGCCCTGGAGAAGCCAGGGGGCCTGGGGCTCCAGGCTAGCTCTGCCCCTGCTGGGGGGCCCACAGCCAGCTCTGCCCCCCCCCCCCGAGCTCTGTCCTTTTGGAGCAGGGGCTGGGCGCAGAGGCCGTGGTCAGCTGCCAGCACCTCCCGAGGCCTTGTTCCAGGGGAGGGCAGAGGGCACTGGCCCCCACGTGTACGGGGAGCAGTGTGGGGGGCGGTCACGTCACTGCCACAACATGCCCTCGAGCACACGTCACCCCACAAGGGTCTGCCGGTGCCAACTCTGCATTGTTACACCTGCCTGTGTTCCTTAACCCCCAGGGTCAGGGTCCGAATTAACCCCAGGTCTAGCCCGTCCTTCCTGGGAGTGCCGCGGCTCAGGCTGGCTGCAGGGCTGGGAGCAGCCCGCGTGCTGTGGGGACCCTGTCACGAGAGCCCCGGAACGCTGAAATTCAGATTCCAACTATGTGCCTGACCCCCCACCTCCCTCGTTTTCAGAACGGCCTTTGTCTTTTCCTGTTCGGAGAACTTTCCAGAGACTTTCCAAGTTCTGCCTGGGAACAGCACGGGTCCCTGGGTGCCAGCTGGCTTCGCCAGCAATTATCCTTAAAGCACGGGGACAATTTTAATTTCACAATAATTAGAAATATCAACTGCAGCTCAAGCCTTCGAAACTCATGGAATTTTAATGGGCAGCTGGCTTAGGTTACAGCCAAGAATAGTAGCACTGCGCCCAGCCTGGGTCCAGGAGCCCGCGCAGCGCTGGCCTCTGCGAGGAGCAGGGCTGGGGGAGGGGACAGGCCCCAGCTGAGCGTTCTGTGGTACCCGAGGGGAGGCGAGTGAGATTTGGACCCCAAGTCCAGTGCATGTGCCCCTGCAGATGCCGCCGGGCCCCATGTCATCCCCGCCCCAGCCTCCCTGCTGCGGTCTGAGCCCTCCCACCCCAGCCTGTGCCCACAGAAGGCTGCCTCTGAGCGGGGTTGCAGGTCTGGGGTGTCCCCACCACACCTTGGGGCCATCCTGGCCCCGGGCAGAGAGCCAGGGGCTCACAAGGCTCGCTGGCCTCCTGTCTTTTCTTGGAGGCACAGTCCCATGTCTGAAAACAGCCCTTTGACACATTTTGTCTGGTTTTCAGTTTGCAGTGGGCAGGGTGGCGAGCCTGTCCCAACCTCATGATGCCACCATGGAGGAAAGTGGACGTTAATGGTGTCTTTAGGTGGGCAGAGGTTTTACTTTTGATAAAATCAGAATTATCTAGTTCAGTTTTCTTCTGTGACTAGAGCTCCCTGTATCCTGAGAAATCCTGACCCAGGTCAGCAGGGTATGCTCTGCGCCGTGTTCTAGAGGCCATGGTTGTGTCTGGGCCTTCTATCCATCTCAACTTCATCGTTGGCTGTGGTGTGAGGTAGGAATCAAGGTTCATCATTTTCCCCATGGTCACCCAGTTATTCCAGTACCATTTGTTACAAGTCTTTCCTTTCCCTCATTGAGTTTCTCTGGGGCCATTGTCAAAACTCAATTCACTGAACAAGAGTGGGTCCATTTCTAGACTCGGTTCCACTGGTCTGTATGGCTACGTTGCCTTCATGACTGCAGACTCCTTTCCTTTATAGAAAGTCTTGAGGTCGGAAAGTACAAATCTTCCAACTTTGTTCTTCTTTTCCAAAATTGCTTTGGTTATCCTAGATCTCTTACTTTTGCATGTAAGTTTTAAATCAGTTTGTCAATTTGCACCCCTAAAAAAACCTGCTGAAATTTTTATGGAGATGGCATTGAATCTGTAGATCAGCTTGAAGAGAATTGACATGTTAGCAATTAATATTGAGTCTTGCAATTTATGAACATTGTATATCTCTCCCTTTGGCAAAGTCTATACATCCTTTATTAAATTTATTCCTCAGTATATTATTTTTCAATTGTTTGTTGGTAGTATATAGAAACACAATTGGTGTTTGTATCTGTAAGCTGCAACCCTTCAAACTCACTAGTCTGATAGCTTTTTAAATAAATTCCTTAGGACTTTCTAGGTTCACAATCATGTTTCTGTAAATAATGCATTCACTTCTTGCTCTCTGATTTGTATGCCTTTTGTTTTTTGTGTTTTAGTCCTCTGACTAGGACCTCCAATACCATGTTAGAAGAAGCTAGGAGAGCCCCGTCATTGCCATATGCTTGATCTTAGGGGAATACACTCAGTTTTTCACCAATTGAGTAGAATGTTAACTGTAGTTTTTCACAGATGCCATCTACCAAATTGAGGAAGTTCCTATTTCTAGTTTGTTCATTTGGAATTTTTAATCATAAATGGGTGTTGAATTTGGACAAATGATCTCTTGGCATTTACTGAAATAATTACAAGATTTTACTCCTTTATTTTGTTGACGTTATGAATAACAAGGAATGATTGCATTTTATTTTTTTTAATTTCTATTTATTTATTTGAGAGAGAGAGAGAGAGAGACTGGGTGGAGCGGCAGAGGGGGAGGGAGAAAGAGACTCTCAGGCAGACTTCGCACTGAGCACAGAGTCTGAGGTGGGGCTGGATCTCATGACCCCCAGAGCACGACCTGAGCCGAAATCAAGAGTCAGCTGCTCAGCCAACTGAGCCACCCAGGTCCCCCAAGAATTGCTTTTTAAATGTTAAATAAACCTTGCATTCCTGGGATAAACCATACTTGTTCATGGTGTGTTATTCAATTGAGCAATATTTTGCTAAGGATCGTGGTGCTTATGTTGATGAGGACATGGGTCTCTAATTTCTTTTCCTCATGATGTCCTTGTCAGGTTTTGGTGTGAGAGTTATGCAGGTCTCATTAAATGAGTACTGAAGTAGTCCATCTTTCTCTATTTTCTGAAAAAAGTGTGTAAGAATGGTCTTTCTTTCTTAAATGGTTTTACTCACTCCAACACCATACAGTCCTGGGGTTTCACTTATGGGTAAGTTTCTTTACGGAAAATGTTGGCTTTTTACCTAAAATTTTATTATGAAAAGTTGAAACCATTCAGAAAAAAAGACAGAATTGGATAGTGACAGTCACTTGCACGTCCTAGATTAACATGTTATTATACTTTCCTAATCAAATATCCTTCTACGTACCCATCAGTCTCTCTCATTTTCTGATGCATTCCGAAGTAAGTTGTAGGCAGTGGCACTTTCTCCTCAGAGGTTCTTGATTATTTGATTTCTTTTACCCGTATTGGGCTAAACTTTCTATTTCCTCTTGTGTAATTTTGTTGTGTTTTTAAAGAAATGTTTCCATTTTATATGTTGTCAAATCTGTCATCACAAAGTTGCTCACACTATTTTCTTAATGTCCTTGAAGTATCTGTAGTCTCCATAATGATACTCCTGATACTGCTCATTTGTGTCTTCCCTCTCCTTTTCGTTGGTCTTACAAGGGATTGGTAAATTTTATTAACTTGTTTGAAAAACCAATGTTTACCTCGCAGTTTTTTATGGTGGTTTGCCTCTTTATTTCATTATTTTCCACTCTTTCATTATTTTCTTCCTTCTATTTACTTTAGTTTCATTTTGCTGTACATTTGCTGGCTTCTTAATATGGAGGCTTAGATCATTCATTTTAAACCATCTTCTCTAATATAAGCATTTAAAGTCATAAATTTACTTCCATGAGACTTTATCTATATACCACAAATTTTGATATATTGTGTTTTCATTATATTCAATTAGAAATATTTTTCAAATTCCCCTTGTGATTTGATCTGTGAATTATTTAGAAGTGTGTTACTTGTCAAAAGTTGAGTGCTTTTCTAGATATCATTATTGATTTCTGTTGTTGAGAGAAAACATATACTGTATGACTTCAGCCCTTTAAAGTTAATAAGATTTATTTCACGGCCCAGCATATGTTCTCTCTTGGTAAACGTTCCATGTGCACTTGAAAAGGATCTGTATTTTGTAGCTGATGGATGTGGTCTTCTAGTCATGTTAATCAGGTTAGACTGTTTGATGATGTTCAAATCTTTTATATCCTTATTGGTTATTTTGTCTGATTTTCTCATCAATTTATGACATAAAAATGTTAAAATATTCAACTATTAAGTGTGCTTTTGTCTATTATTATTTGTCTCCTTTTAGTTCTCATTATTTTTGCTTCAAATATTTGAAGATACAGCTATTCCAGCTTTCTTAAGGTAATTTTTTCCATGGTATTTCCTTTCTGTCCTTTTACTTCCAATATAAATGTGTTTTTATATTTAACGTGTCTTTGTTAAACAGAGTATAACAGGTTTTTTTTAATCCCACCTGACATGCTCTGCCTTTTAATTTGAGTGTTTATCCCATTTATATTTAATATAATAATTGATATAGTTAGGTCTACATCTACCTATATTCTTGCTAATTGTTTTCTCTTTGTCCTGTTTGTTCTTTGCTCTTTTATTTCTTCTTTCCCATTTCTTTTGGATTAACTGATTTTAAAATTTTAAAATTTTATCTCCTCTATAGTGTTTTTGGCTACCATACCCTTTTACTATTTTCTAGAGTTTGTTCTGGGGATTCCAATATGTATCATTTGCCTCAAAAGACTTTGAAATCACATTATACTACTTCATGTATAAGGTAAAGACCTTTCCAAATGGAAATTATAATTTACATGTACATATAAAAATAAACATGTAATGCATTGTTATTATTTTTGCTTAAATGTTCAACCATCTTGCGGCTCCTGGGTGGCACAGTTGGTTAAGTGTCTGACTTTCAGTTTCAGCTTGGGTCGTGATCACAGGGTCATGAGATCCAGCCCTGAGTTGGGCTCCATGCTCAACGCAAAGTCTGCTTAAGACTCTCTCTCGCTCTCCCTCTGCCCCTCCCCATTGCTTACTCTCTCTCTCAAATAAACAAACCTTTAAAAAAATGCTTAACTGTCTTTAAAGAAATGAAGAAAATAGAAGTGTAGTCTTTCATATTTACAGACATATTTACCATTTCTAGTGTTCTTCATTCCTTTGTATAGATCCAAGTTTCCATCTGGCATCGCTTCCTGTCAGCGTAAACAACTTGTTTTGGCATTTCTTGCAGCATGCATACACTTGCAATGGCTTCAACAAGCTTTTGTTTATCTGTAATTACCTTTATTTTGCCTTTCCTTTTCAAGTGTATTTTCACTGGATGTAGAATTCACAGTTGACAGTTTTTCTTCCCAGTCCTTTAAAGATGTTGTTCTTTTGTTTTTGGTTCTCTATTGTTTCTGATAAAACTGCAGCCATTTTTATTGTTTTACTAATGTATATAACTTATCCTTTTCCCTCTGGATGCTTCTAAGATACTAGGTTTTGTTTTCAACAATTTGTGCCTCAGTGTGTTTTCTTTGTATTTATTCTGCTTGGGGTTTGTTGAATTAGGGGATCTATGAATTGATTTTTTTAAATAAAATTTGAGAAAAATTTGGCCACCATTTCTTCAACTATATTTTCCCCACGTTACCTTACTGGGATTCTAGTTACACGTATGTCACATTACTTGATGTTATCCTACAGGTCACAAGCACTCTTTTTATTTTATTCAATCTTTTCTTCTCTGTGATTTCGTTTGGAATATTCATACTGATCTGCTTTCAAGTTCAATGGAAGTTTCTTCTGCAGTGTCTCAGAAGCCTAGCCAATACATTTTTATTTCAGATATTGTGATATTGTAATTTTCAGTTCTTGAACTTCCTTTGCAATTTTGGAGTTTTCATTTATCTTCCAAAATATCCCATCTCTTTATCCATTATAGCTATCCTTATCTGTGAATTCTTCTACATATTACTATTATTTTTTACATTATGTGTCTGCTAATTTCAGTTACTAGACATCTAGGGTCTGCATCTTTTGATTGTGTTCTCTCTTGACATGGGTCAAATTTTTCTGCTTCTTCACATGTCTTGTAATTTTTTAAAGATTTATTTATTTGAAAGAGAGTGAGAGAACAGATATGCAAGAAGGGGGAGGGGCAAAGGAGAGGGAGAGAATCTCAAGCAGACTCCCTGCTGAGCTTGGAGCCCAATGCGGGGTTTGATCTCACAACCCTGAGATCATGACCGGTGCTGATATCAAGAGTTGGATGCTAAATGGACTGAGCCACCCAGACGCCGCCACGTGTCTTGTAATTTTTTATCCATCCCAGACATTGTGTGTAAATGAACATTAGAGACTGTTATGTAATGCTTTGTTTTTATTTTGTTCTTATTTCCCCCAAAATGCAAGCCATTTCCTAAGTTTGGGTGAGGGGCTTACCATTCAGATTCCTCCAAGAGTCAAGTTGACTCTGGAGCTGGGACACAGCTTTAATTATATTGAATTCATGTACGTTCAGCCCAACCCTCTACCTCTATTGCACTGCAGCCTTTTTGATCTTGTCAGAGTTTGATCCAGGGGCCAGATTCAGATACATTCAGTTCACCTCAGATTTAACCCTGGTGTAGCCTGGAGTCTCAGCACTTCGAGAATGTGGAGGACTAAGTGATTTCACTTTGCTTTCCACTCTATTTTCTCACTTACTTTGCAAAATTTGAGTCTGGGTGGGAGAAGGTAGCTTGTTGGGGCTGACTTACCATCTAAGTCTGTATTTGTTTCTCTTCCTCTCTGCTCCTCCTTTTGCCAGTATGAGAACCAGACTTCCGCTCCAGGCATGGACATTGCTATTCTCTGGACATGCACATTCTGTTCTCTCTGAAGAGCTTATCTTTCTCAGGAATTCGGTTCATTGAAATTTCTGTACTGGCTACTAACCCAATAAAACAGTACAATGATTTCTTTCCTGTCGTTGTCGTTGTACTATGGGAGCGAAAGAGTTTTGCATCCACACTCCAGGTGGAAGAAGACGTCCCATTTTCTTTTATTCATTATGCTCCACGTTGAAGCTGCTTAGGTTGATGTAAGAGACAAATTAGCACATTTGTTAAATCCCCCTCTCGGGTGGAGCAAATGCCGTAGATTCTCATTGAAAACACTGTTTCCCCATATGGTGCTGTTTGCCTTGCTCTTCTCCATATTTCTATTTGTGACTGTTTCCAGAGGTTCTCAGAAGTTAGCAGAACATTCGTTACAGTTTCACACGGCAGCAGAGGAGCGTTTTGCAATACTGAGCCCTCCTACTTCTCCTCTGTTCCCTGCGTGTTGGGCTGGACCGAACGGTGGAGTGGCTTACCTCTCCTGAGCACCGGCAGCAAAATGGACATGGAACACGGAGGTCGTGAATCTTTTTACTTAAGAAGATTCCATTAAATTTAAGAAAATCAAATGAAACGATTTTACCTTTATTTAATGCTTTAAAAATTGCCAGGCGAGACCGTAACAACGGTGCTATCACAATGCATAAAGGAAAAGGTAAACAAGCCAGAATTTGGGCCAGAAACCCAGAAGCCTTCGTGGTGCCAGCTGTGGTACAGAGTCTGAATTTGTCATGTGGCTTTGAGGATGCCACAATGATGATGTGCTTTGGAATAATTCAAGGGTTCTAGCTGATGTTTTCTGCATCTGCCCAAAGATGGAACCTCTCGATGAGACGCGTATCATATTTGACCTTCTAATCACCCGCAGGAACACAAAAAGAATGTAAACTAGATGCTGTTAGAACAATTAGATTTAATTTACCCAAGATTCCAGCTGCGCTGGAAGAGTTAAGTGAAATAGCAGAATGTCCTCAGATGAGGAGGAATCGTGGTCTTCAGAGGAAATTGAATTGTTTGCTCTGTCGTGGTCATTTGCTGTGTCCATTGCTATTGATGATGTTAGGAAAAGCTTGCCAAAAAAAGGAAAAAAAACCCAGGTTGACTACTCAATGTTTTAAAAAATTAAGCCTTTTTTTTAAATTGGAGAGAAAATAGCTTTTCTCCATTAAAATAAAAAAAAAACCTGCCCGTGAAATAAGCAATAAAAATAGCATTCTAGAAAATGTTAGGAAATCAGAACAAGGAAATGAAAACATTTGCACAAAGTTGAAGGAGACGATTAACATAAAAATGATCTTAACTAATTCCATAGAGATTAGTTACTGTCAATTTAGATGAAGGCATGATCTTGATTGAAGAGGGATTTGAAAAAAATGGAAAACATTTTGGTATTTCTTTTTTTTTTTTAAGATTTTTATTTATTTATTTGACAGAGAGACAGCCAGCGAGAGAGGGAACACAAGCAGGGGGAGTGGGAGAGGAAGAAGCGGGCTCATAGCGGAGGAGCCTGATGTGGGGCTCGATCCCAGATCGCCGGGATCACGCCCTGAGCCGAAGGCAGACGCTTAACCACTGTGCCACCCAGGCGCCCCTATTTTGGTATTTCTGAAATAATGCCTCAGTGTTAACAGATTGAAAGGAAGAACTTCAGAAATACTGCATGAATTTAGCTACTGCTTTGAGGTATGGTGAAAATCTTGCTGTTAATAGTGATTTCTATGATGAAATTGATTTGCCGTATTTCTTGTGATAACGTTTCATATGCAACCCCATAACAATGTTTGAAAACGATACATAAAATCTGTGGTTCTTTTCCCACTATAAATACTTGCTCTAAGAATTTTAGTGATGGCCCCAGTTGCTTCTGCCTCAGCAGAAAAAAGCTTTCTCCAAATTGAAAATTCAGCACAAATTATGTGGAAATCTGGATTATAACGATGTAATTACGGATTTTGCTGAAGTGAGCACAAGAAAAGGTATTATTGAAATAATACGTAAGCAGTTAAGAATGGGGCGTGTCTTTCTGTTACCACTCATCCGGTCACAGTTGACCATTAACGGTCCCTAGACATAAGCAACAAAACATAGTCAGTTTGGGTATTTTGCTGTTGTGTGGCCGTATGCAAACCATAGCTTTAGAAATACAGAAATAGTCAGTAAGTACATAAAAACACACTCGACATCACTAACCATCAGGGATATGCTAATGACAACCACAAGGACGGGGCGCCTGGGGGCTCGGAGGTGACGCGGCTGCCTTCAGCGCAGGTCAGGATCGCGGGGTCCTGGGATCGAGCCCCACGTCGGGCTGCCTGCTCAGCGGGCAGCCCGTTTCCCCCCTGCCCCTCCCCCTGCTTGTGCTCTTGCTTGCACGTTCTCTCTCTCAAACAAATAAATAAAAAGTCTTAAAAAAAAAAAACCAACCCACACAGCAATATGCCACCTTAGACCCAGTAGGATGACTACTTTCAAAAAACCCCAGAAAATGCCAAGTTCTGGTGAGGACGAGGGGCGCCAGAAGCCTGTGCACTGTGGGTGGGCACGCAAACCAGAGCCACTGCTGCGGCAAACAGCGTGGAGGGTCCTCAAAACACCAGACGCAGAACCACCCTACGATCCAGCAACTCCCCAAAGGAATTGAACGCAGGGACGGGATAGGGGCTGGTCCACCCAAGTTCCCAGCAGCATTATTCGTGATAGAGCGTGGAAGCAGCCCAGCGTCCATGGATGGGTGGACGGACGGATGGATAAGCAAAACGTGGTCCATCCACAGAGCGGAATGTTATTCAGCCCTGAACCGGAAGGAGACTCTGACACCTGCCCCACGTGGATGCTCCTGGACCACGTGAGGCATTCCGCTCGGTGAAGGAAGCCAGTACCCGAGAGACAAATGCTGGGTGGCCCCACGTCCGGCAGGCCTCCAGCCGTCAAAGCACGGAGACGTAGCTGGGGTGCCGGGGTGGGCAGGGCGGAGGGTTAGTGTTCCTGGGGACAGAGGTGGAGCTGTGCAGGATGAACGGCGTTCCGGGTGGAGGGCGGGACGGCCGTATGTCATGCATGCTCTTGACGCCCCTGACCTGGGCACTTAACAACAGTTAAGACGGTAAATTTTGTGTGTCTATTTTACCACATTAAAAAAAATTAGGAGCAAGACCTCATCGCCTTAGCTCTGCTTTTCGATTTTGTTGTTTTATAGGAATTTTTGACCGGAAGACGTTCTACTGGATAGTTTGTTTGGTTTGGGACCAGACCTCAGAGGAGCGAGGTGCCTCCTGGGGGCCACCCTGCCTGACGGTGGGTGGCATGGATTCTGAGGGAAGAGACAGCAGCAACCTGCCCGCGAGGCCTCATCTCTGCTGGGGCGTTGGACCCAGCGTGGTCCTGCTGCCCATGGGAGACCCCCGGGAGCCCGCCTCTCACCACGGATCCAAAGGGGGCGACATAGAAATTATATGAGGTCTGTTCTCTGGAGCACCCGGGGCCCAGGGCTTTGTAGAGTTCTCTAGTCTCCCAGGAGGAGGATGGGAGCTTCCCTGGACAGGGACCATGTGTTCCAGTCTGGAAAAGGTCCTGCAGGCCCTGGCCTGGCACCGCCACTGGCCACGCCGGCTGTCCCCATCAGGCACCCCGTAGGCGGCATGCTGGGGCAGTGTTACCAGGAGCAGAAGAACCAGGGTGTGGAGAAGGGTCCCACTTCCTTCAGGTGCGAAGGAAGCCCTGCTTAGCCCTGAAGTGCACGGACGCAGGGGGACCTGGGATGGGGGGTACTGGGGATGCAGGACTTCCACTGCCCAAACCCAGCAAGGCCCAGCCACACTGGGGTGGTGGGTCCCTCCAAAAGGGAAAGGTCACACTTTCACCCCCAAAGAGCTCCCAAACCCTCCTCCGCCCTCTGCAGCGGATGCGGGGGGGGGGTGTGTGCTGTGGGAGCCCCCCACCCACCTGTCTGCCCCCGGCCACCAGCCGTCCTGCTGCTGGCGTCTGCAGGCCGGGCTCTGGCCTGACTCCATGTCACCGGTTGGTATTGGGATAACACTAGTCGCACCCGCTTCCTGAGGCTGGCTCATGAGGGTGGTGCCCAGGGTTCCCTGCACAGTACCCGTCACCACCATAGAGAGTGCAGCAAGCGCCTGGGAAGGGCCCCCGCAGCGGCCAAGGGGGAAGCTGACTGTCCTCGGGCCAGCGTCGTGGGATCCTGCCCTCCAGTGCTCGCCCACCGGCCCTGAGCTCGGTGCTCCATGGGTCCAGACGGAGGAGGACACACAGCGCACAGGGCGGCCCCTCTGGCCAGCCCCACCGCTGCTCCTCCGCGACAGCAGAGGCTCTGCTAGGCCCTCCTCTGGGGACACGGCAGGCCTGTGGGGGTTCCGGAGCATTCTCAGAGCTCAGAGCCAGCTCAGGGGGGCAAGCAGGGCAGCCGCTGGGAAGGCTGGAGGCCGGGCTGGGCGCCACACCCTTGCGCTCTCCAGGAAGGCTGGGTGGTGGTATGTCTGCGGCCAGCCTCAGTCTGCACACCAGTGAAATGGGCACATGTGGGGCTGTGTGGGGATGAGGAGCCTGGGGTAGGGAAAGCATTCAGTGCTGCCCAGAGCCCAGCAGCCACCTCACTGGTGGTGGCCAAAGGCCATTCTACACCCAACTGAGAGCTCCTCCGTCCAGGACGTGGCCTTGACCTGGGTCTTGCTGGGCGAGGGCGGGGTCGGTAGCGTCAGCACATCATTGACTCAGAAAGAGGAATCTGCCATTTTTAAGAAAGAACGCTCGTCTCTTCCCATCTAAAAATTCTCATCCAAAAGATGCGTTCTGGACGCTGCCTGCTCACCGGGAAGCCGGAGAAGTGAGCTGTGCGCAGCGGCGCACTGCGGCCCCGGAGCAATGTGCCGGAGGCCTGCGCTCACGGCGGAGTCGCTCCGGGGGACTCAAAGCGCAACGTTTAGAAATGTCTTACGCTGTTGTTGTCCTGTTTGGAGGCAATGCTCTCCGAATTATTTCACACCTATTTTCTGTGAAGGGAAACACTCTCCTAAGACACGTTTCCCCCAAATAGGAAGAGACATTTCCAAGTCAGGTCTGCCCAAGGTGGTGTTCACACCATGCTGGGGACTCCCTTTCCTGCTGCATGACCGTGCCTGAGGCTGGCCTGCCTGGGGTCCTCCCTGGCCCCGGCCCCCCACGGCCCTGCGCGGCCCTTCCCGGGGCCCCCGGGGAATAAAGTGTGTTCCAAGCAGGGACAGGGTCCCAGTTTGGCAGCCCGTGTTCTATGCGGGAACAATGCGGTCTAGGTAATCCATGCGTACTCTATTTGGTAACAATGTCCCTAATTAATACGAGCTCTATTTAGTAACAATATGCTCTATTTAATTAACTTCATGTGTTCTGGGTAAAAACATCAGGCTTCGTGTGACTTATTCCCCTGGTCACTGGCCTTAATGAATTCCACAACACAGAGGCGTCATGGGCGGGTTGGGGGGCATTTGGGGAAGTGGCGGCTTGACCCCCAGAAGGTCAGAGAGGGCCTCAGGGGGGGACCTGGAGCCGGAGCGGTTCAGGTGCGGCTGGGGCCCGAAACCCCATGTGCCTCTCCCCAGTGTCCCCTCTGGCTCCTGCACGGGCCCTGTCCTTCTCTGGTCCTGCCTGTCCCCTTGGTTCTTGGGCCAGGGGCCCCGCCCCTCCCCTCCCCAGCCTCCCAGATCCTCTGCTGCTTCCCTGGGTGCTGTCCCTCTCTGAGGCCGGGTCACTGTCCCTGCTTTCCAGCACCATGGCTGCTCCCCTCTGGAAACACAGATCTGCCCGGGCTCCTGGGCACGGCTCCCAAGCTCTTCTCGCAGTGGCCCTGCAGGCCGTCACATGTGCGGAGCTGGTCCACTGGGATCCTGGAGCCTCCTGTTCTCCTGCTCTGGACGCTGTCCCCAAGCCTGGCGTGCACCCAGTGCAGGTGGGGCATCAGGGTCCACCCTTCTGATGGTCCTGTGGTCCTTTCTGTCCTGGAGCGCCGGGGGCAGGGGTGCTGTGGGACAGATGTGAGCTTGACCCCTTTAGAGAGTGACGGGATGGTGACAGGTGTGTGTGGGGGTCTGGTGGGTGCACGAAGGGGCCTCCCTTCTCCCCGGGGGGTGTGTCGGACACACCTGAGTTGAGCCCTGACAGATGAGGGGGAAGCCCCCAGGGGTGGCTGGGCAGCAGGCCTGAGAGGACAGGACAGCAGGAAGAGCACCGACTGGGGAGGCAACAGAGGACTTGGGCCTGAGGCTCAGCTCGGTCCACTGGGTGCTGGCCCACAGGCGTCTGATCCAGACTTGTCCGCCCTGGCGGGGAGGGCTGCCGGCAGCGAGGCCCGGCGGTCCCGTCTTGTGACTTCTGGGAAGCCACCAAGGGGACTTGTGTAGGGGAGCCCAGAACGCCAGCCTCGGGAACTGGACCGTCCCTTTCTTCCTGCAGGTGAGGCCACCGTGGGACTGTGAGCAGGGACCAGGGACTGCCAGGAGGGATCGCACCGCAAAGGCAGGCTTGGGGGATGGGCCAGGCAGTGCGTGTGGCCGGCCTCAGCTGGTGGCCCAGGGTGCAAGGGAGCAGCTGCGTCAGGCTTTGGGTGTCACTTAGGGCTGACCTGTTGCAGACCCCTGTCCAGCCTCAGTCCCCATCTGTAGAATGGGCTGGTGCTCACACCCAGTGCACAGGGTGGCGGGCGCATCCGATGCGAGCAATGCTGAGCACAGCTTGGCACCAGCCTGGGCTCCAAGGTGGCCAGTGACGAGGAGGGACAGCGGGGGGGACAGTCAGAAGGGGCAGTGTGGGGGACAGTCAGGAGAGCAGCGAGGGGGGCAGTGAGGAGGAGGCAGTGAGGGGGTGTCACAGGGTAGGTGAGGTGGATAAGGCCACGGTCCTACTGAGGCTCACCCGGCTTGGACCCTGTGATCCAGGTGCTGCATCCGCTCCTGTAGGCCTGCATCCCAGGACAGTGAGGAAGGTGAGCAGGGCGCCGGCCGGGCCGGGTGGGGTGCACTGCTGTGTGGCCTGGCTCCCTGCAGCACCCCCCCCCACATGGCAGATATAGAATGTGACTCATGCAGCAACCGTGACCCAGGAGGACCACGGGTCACATAGAGGCCCTTGTTGAACCGACCCTTCCGAGTGTGGCTTTGCATCTGGTGGAGGGCGGCAGGTCAGGAACTTCCCACCACGGGATCCCTGACCCCGCAGGGCAGCGGGCGGCCAGGGCGTCCCGCCAGCAGTGGGGCAGGGCGTCTGCCTGATGTTCCGTGTAGGGGCTAGGGGACGACTGCAGGGGTTGGCAGACCCGCTGCTGCCTGCCATCCGGACTGGGCCACTCTGCACAGACCCCGGCTCTAAGCAGATACGGAGCGGAGACCGCAGTCACGTGCGGGAAGAGTCGTCTGAGCACCTGCCATGGGGACTGTGTGTCAGCCTGGCTGAACCACGGGGCGCCCAGATTTGTGGCCAGATCTTTTCTGGGTTTGTCTGCAGGGGTGTCGCAACTGCAGGGCGGGCGCAACTGTCCCAGGCTCTGGCCGCGGAGGCTGTGACCGTGGAGGCTGTGACTGTGGAGGCTGTGCGCCAGACTGGGGGGGGGTGAGGACTGCGCAGAGAAGAGCCCTGGGGCTAGAGGGGGACGGATCGAGGAGCGTGCCCTGTCCTTGTAAACCACCGGATGGGCAGAAGGAACTTGACTTAATTGAGAAGACAGATCTGCTCCCATCGGGACTCAGTTTCCCCTTTCACCTCTTTTCTCAGCATGACAGACAACACATTTCCATCTTGCACAACTTTTCTGCACTCCTGGGGGTCCTGACGGCTCCGCAGGGATGGGCCAGCACGCTCCCTCCCAGGGAAGCAGCCCCTCAGCCCCACCCCTGCTGGACCAGCACCCTCTCTCCTCCCGGAGTGTGCTGCCTCCCTGACGGCCTCGGCTCAGCCACGCCGCACCCGGGTCCCTCCTTTCCCACCCAAGCCCAAAACACTCGTGGACGCTGCACGAGTGCGGAGAAGCAAGCCGAAGGCAACGAGAGCCCTGCCACTGCGTGTTCCAGAGCAGCTGTCCATCCCTCTGCTCTGCACCGGGTGCCGGGAGGCTGGCCTGCCCCTGCCTCCGGAAGGTTCCATCGGTGGGCTGGGCAGGAGCCGTGAGGGTGGGAGGATGGTGAGGGTGGGGACTTCTTTCCCAGCCTTCTCTGTTCGGGGCCATCAGAGCTGGCCGTGCCCCTAGCAGGGTTCTGTTAGGCAGCTCTCTCTCCCTCTCTCTCCGGGTTCTGCCCATGTCCCCTCAGCCCTGGAAGTGGTCCCTGTTCCCCTGCCCACTGTGACCTGTCCTGGCCCTCACTACCTCTCCGGTTTCCCTTCCAGTCGGGGTTTTACTGGACTCTTCTCAAATTTCCTCCCGGGACTGGAACGAATAATACGAGACCTAAAGAGAAAGAGCTGCCAAAAAGGAAAACTTGAGGGGGGAGGCACGGAGTGGGGAGGGGAGTATTTTTGAAGCCAAACAAAGCAGGTGATCAGTTGGGAAGAGGAAGAAGACAGGCGAGGGGCTGCACCCGCCCCCAGGGCGTGAAGCTGGGGAAGGGGGCAGGCAGTGAGGGACAGGTTTGAGGGAGAAAGAAGGCAGAGAAGAGGGAGGAGTCAAAGGCAAGCAGGAAGGGGAAGCCCCTCCTTCCCGGGGCAGGTGCGGGGGGAGGAAACAAGAGGATGAGAAAAGCCCCTGGCTTAGCAGGCTGCTGCAACAGGCAGGTGGGACACATGATCTTCTCAGAAAGGGGCCCTGGCCTCCGACTGGGCAGGACACTGCTCCCGAGCTCTCCGGCCCCTGGCCCTTGGACAGCAGGGTGGGCTTGGGTGCTTGTCTCAGTCCATTTGGGTTGCTATACCAAAAATACTGGACTGGGGGGCTTAACAACAACAGAGTTCTGGAGGCTGGAAGTCCAAGGTCAAGCCATCAGCAGCTTCGGTGTCTGGTGAGAGCTTGCTGGTTCATGGACACGGTGGAAGGGACAAGAGAGCTCTCTGGGCCTCTTTTATAAGGCACTAATCCCACCCATGGGGGCTCCACCCTTATGACCCGATCACCTCCCCAAGGCCCCACCTCCTAACACCCTCGTATTGGGGTTTAGGCCTCAACGTATGGATTTCTGGGTGCACGTTCAGTACTGGGCACCACAGCAGTGCTGCTGTGGAGACGATCGGCCCCCAGGGCGCCCCTGGCCTTCGAGCTCCCCGTGGCCGGCCCCCCGCTGATTGCTCCCAGCATCTACAGTGTGAGGCCCACATGGTACCATGCTTGGCCCGTATCTCACCTGCAGTGAGGGGAAGACGCACGTGGACGACATGGTGTAGGCAAAGAATCACCCTTGCTATGGTTCTGGGAGGAAACATAACTTAGTTCTCTGGTTTTTCCATTCAGGTGGGGCATTGCTGGCAGTGTGACGCTGGTTTATCTGTCATGATGAGCCCAAGCGCAAGCGGCTCCGGCCAGGTTTGGGGGTGGGCTGCGGCACCAGAGGTCAGGGCCCAAGCAGTCAGGAGTCCTGGGCTTGATTTATTTCCGCACTTGGACCACAGAGCAAATGCCCAGGGCACTGTTTCCCCCAACCACTCTGGCTGGTCACTATGACTCCAGGGAAAGTTATTTCCAAAGAAATAGTGATTGCTGAGGACAAAGACAACGGGTCTCCGGTGGGGTCCAGGCAGAAGGGGAGGGGAACGCCAGCACAGCAGGGAGAAGCCACCTGGGTCGAACCCCTGTTGGGAGGACTAGAGGATGACTGTGCTCCGCGGGGGACACCACACTGCTCCTCTGCTCTCCTCCCTTAAAAATAAAACGATCTCTGGGTGGCTGTGGTCTAGAAGCACATCAAGGTCTTCAGAGGGTGTGGGATCCCTGATGCTGGGCGCCTGGCTGGGGCGCAGAGCAAGTGTTCTCTCACATTCTAGGGGACCAGGGCTGGAGGCGAATCCCCGTCGGGAAGACGGGACGGGACCCGGGGCGAGGGAGCAGGAGGGGACCGGGCTGGGGAGGGACCCGGCGCCGGGGAGACGGGAGAAGACCCGGGTGCGAGGGGGTGTCGGGAGGGACCCGGGGCGGGGGTGCAGGAGGGGCCGAGGGTACGGAAGGGGACCCAGGCACCGGTGCGACGGGATCGGGGCCGGGAGAAAGGAGAGGACCCGAGCGGGGAAACTGGAAGGATTCCGCCGCCGGGGTGAACCACCGCCTCAGCTCCGGCAGCGGAAGTTCCGTCCAGGGTCTGGGAGGCCTCCGCCGCTTCATGGCCGCCTCGCTGGCCCCGCCCCCGGGTAAGGTCCCGCCCTCATTTCTTTCTGCCCTCTTCCCTTGGAAGCCCAGCCGCGTGCCCAGTTTCTCGCCCTTGTAGGCCCCGCCCCCGTAGGCCCGCCCACCCAGTAGGCTCCGCCCCGCCACCGAGGCCCCGCCCCACAGACCGAGAACTCCTGTTCAGTCCTGAGACCCGCCCACGTCTCTAGAAACCACGCCTTCTCTCCGCCCCCAGGTCCTGCCCCTCCTGGCTCCGCCTTCCCCGTCGGCCCCGCCCCGTCGGCTCCCGCCCCCCAGGGCCCCGCCCCCCGGGCGGGCGGCGGCAGCTGAGCGACCGTTGCGCGCGCGGGCGGAGCGGATCGCGGCCGGCGGAGCGAGTGGCCGGTAGGTTGCGGGCCGGGCGCAGGGCCGCCCCGCCTCCGTTTCTTTCTTCTCTGGGCGCGCGCTCGCGCCCTCCGCGGCCCGGCCGCCGGCCCCGCCCAGCGCGGCCGAGTGGGTCTGGGGGCGTCCGGCCGGCGTCTGGCTAGTCCGGGCCCCCGGCGCCACCGGGCCGCCCGGCAGCCGGCCGCTCTCCTTTTGTTCCTGGGCCCTCCGCCGGGGACTTGTCGTGGGCCCGGCGCGCGCGGACCCCGCCCGGGGCCTGGCTTGTGGGGTCGCCGTGGGGCCGGCCGCTCCTTGGCGGGACCTGAGGGCCCGGGGCGGGGGCGGGGGGCGGCGGCGGACGGGCCGAGAGCCCGGGCCTGCCGTGCCCGCCGCGCTCGCCCGGACCTGGGCCGGAGCCGGGGCGCCCCGGGGCCCGAGTCTGCTCGGGGTCTTGAGTTTCCTGGCCGCCCCCGGCAGGCGGCCGCATTGTTTGAGCAGAGCTGTCTCCGGAGACTCCAACTCCGGCAGTTAACTGCCCAGCGTCAGTGCCGCCGCCGTGCGGGTTTCCCGGTCCAGGCTGGGCTGCCAACTCAGGGGTCCTGGGGTGTATACAGAGCGGCTCGGAGTTGTGGGGTGTTGACAGCGGCCCGGAGTTGTGGGGTGTAGACAGGGCGGCCTAGAGTTGTGGGGCATAGTCAGAGCCCCAGAGTTGTGGGGCATAGAGTGGCCCAAAGTTGTGGGGTGTAGACAGAGTGGTCCAGAGTTGCAGGGTGTAGACAGAGCCCCAGAGTTGTGGGGCATAGACAGAGTGGCTTAGAGTTGTGGGGTGTCGACAGAACCCCAGAGTTGTAGAGTATAGACAGCCCCAGAATTGCAGGGTGTAGACAGGTCTGCCCAGAGTTGTGAGGCATAGAGTGGCTCAGAGTTGTGGGGTGTAGACAGAACCCCAGAGTTGTGGGGCATAGAGTGGCCCAAAGTTGTGGGGCATAGAGCCGCAGAGATGTGGGGCGTAGAGTGGCCCAGAGTTGTGGGGCGTAGACAGGGCAGCCCAGAGTTGTGGGGTGTAAACAGAGCCCCAGAGTTGTGGGGCATAGAGTGGCCCAGAGTTGTGGGGTGTAAACAGAGCCCTAGAGTTGTGGGGCGTAGAGCAGCCCAGAGTTGTGGGGCGTAGAGTGGCTCAGAGTTGTGGGGTATAGACAGGGCAGCCCAGAGCTGTGGGGCGTGGACAGAGCGACTCCCAAGTTTGGGGTGTAGACAGAGCCCCAGAGTTGGGGGTAGATAGAGCCACCCAGAGTTGTGGAGTATAGACAGAGTGGTCCAGAGTTGTGGGTTGTAAACAGAGTCCCAGAGTTGTGGGGTACAGACAGAGAGTGCCCAGAGTTCTGGAGTGTGGAGAGTGCCCCAGAGTTGTGGAATATAGACAGAGTGGCCCAGAGTTGTGGAGTGTAGACAGTGCTCCAGAATTTTGGGTATAGGCGGAGAGCAGCCCTGGAGTTATGGGGTATGGACAGAGGTCCTGGCACCTGCCTGGCCACTCTGCTGGGATATGCCCTTGGGCAGGTGGCCACCTGAGCTGTGCCTCAGTCGCTCATGGCGCATCGGCTTGGGAATGGGGCCTGCCAGGGGGCCGCTCGGCGTTCTGAGGGGTATGTCCGAGGCCCTGGGAACGGCCAGAGTCAGTGAGTCTGCGGTCACAGTGTGCTGTGGGAGGGGACCCGTGTGAGGCCAGGGGTCCTGCAGGAGGGTGTACTCCAGAGAGGAGGGGCGTGGCCCGGGGTGAGGCACGGGGAGGGGTCCTGGAGTCTAGAACATGCAGGGGGCGGGAGGCGAGGAGTAGGAGAATGTGGTCACGGTTTTACTAGAGACATAATCGTCTCCGTGTGCAGTTTCATAAAAATGCCACCTCACCCGGTGGGTTTGAGGACCAGACATGGCACAAGGGTCTGGGACCTCTGTCTATACCCCATAATTCCAGGGCTGCTCTCCGCCTACACCCCACAATTCTGGAACACTGGTGGCCACGAGGGACACCGCTGGGACCACTGCGATGGGCGGGGCAGAGGAGGCCACAGTGACTGGAGGGAAGGCCATGGACTTGGGCTGGACGTGTGGAGCGACCGTGGTGGCACAGTTGTGGGGCGGGTTGCGGCGAGGAGGGAGGCACTGAGCTGGCCTGCGTGGCAGAGAGGAGGGCGGCTGTGGGCTGGTGGCCCCGGAGTCCAGGGCAGGTCTCCTCCTCCCCTCTTTCCAGAACGAGGGTGGCTGAGGGCGGGGGCCAGTGGCCAGGAAGGGGAGGAGCGGAGGGGCTGCGGGAGAGGCTGCAGGAGGACAGGAGGGATGGACACGCTGGCTGCTTCCAGGGGAGGTCCCGCGGAAGGTGAGGGTGAGCTGTTTTTCTGCTGAAACTGTTGTCTGTCCCCGAGGCGGCCGAGAAGCAGTCAGGAGGCAGGGCAGGCCCGCGTGCGGCTTCCCGCGCTGGGCGCTGGCGGTGCGGCAGGGACCGCTGTGTGTATCTTACACGGCACGCTTTCTTTGACTCGCGTGGGATTCCTTGAAACGTTTTACTTTCTAGTGGGCACTTGGAAGAGTTTCCCGTGGCCGCTCTCACAGCCCCCGCACACGTAGTGGCTGAAGCTGCAGCGCCGCGTTCCCTTGTGTCCTGGAGGCCAGAAGTCCCACGTGTCACCGGGCTGAAAGCGACGGGGCGCCTGTGCAGGGGAGAGCCCCTTCCCCAGCCCTGCTGGCTGCCCCCCTGCCGCCGCGGGCCGCCTCCCCGGCTCCTTCGGCCTCCTTCCCGCAAGGACCCCCGCGATGGCACTCAGACCTGGGGGCCTCTCCCGTCGCGGGGCCCCCAAATGTAATCATACCTCCAAGTCCCTGGTGCCTATCCGGTGACATTCACGGTCCGGGGAGCTAGGAGCTAGTCTCAGGGGACCACTCTCTAGCTGACGTCCATGCTCCTGACCCCAGTTTTGGGAGGACTGGCTCTTCCCTCTCCACGCCAAGGAGCGGCCATCTCCTATACCTTCCTCGGTGGCTCGGGAAAGCAGATAAGCCTTGCTCGGGGTTCAAAGCTGGTAGAGGACTCGTTTTTACCTTTTTTGGGGGGGTGGTCCCCAGCTCCCTTGCCCATCTGGTAAAAACTTTAGAAGTGCACTCTGTATGCACGCACACGCGATTTTACTGTAGATACAAGTTTCCCATGATTGTTGGGGGGTCGCCCTCTCGACGTTCACCAGATCGATTCGTGCTTCTGCTCCAGGCAGAGCTCTGGCGTCCGAGCCGCCCCCAAAACACGTGTAGTTTGTCCTTTCTGCTTTCCTTCCATCTTCCGTCCAATGGCTTTGCTGTCCCCAGCCCTGTAATCACGGTGATCCCTGATGTATATCCTTCCCCATCTCTTTTCTTGTTCACACAGTCATTTATAGGTGGCCATGTGCACACAGTCACACCCCCACAGATACAGACACACGCACACTCACATAGACATGCACACCTACACACACAGACACCAGGGGCACACACCCCATGCTCCTTATCTTGTTCTACATTTTACTGTTGTCCCTTACCAGTGGCCCTAGTCATCCTTCCGGGACACTGGGCGACGAGCCAGCCTACGATGAGAAAACCAGGCGGTAGTCCTGGTCTTGTCTGCTTCCCCGCATCTCCCAGAGGCACGCGTGCTCCGCTTTCCGGGCCCCTGGTGTGCACTGCTGTTAGGCTGCTGTTTTCATGTGTGTGCTGTGGACGTTCGCTCTCGATTTCTCTCAGGTGCAGAAGCTTCCGCTGTCCCCACTGCCCTACCCCCCCTTCCTCTCCATTTCCTGCTGCGGTCCCGTGTTTTGGTGGGGCCTGTAGTCATGGCTTACCTTTCTGACGCTGGGTGTTGTCTGTTGCTGACCCGTGAGGACACTCGTGCATAGCTGCTTTCCCATCCGGCCCTGTCACCCGCCTGGAAAAGGACTCTCTTGCCTCGCAGCCAGCATGTGTCCCGCTGCAGCCCTGTGGTGGCTGTGCTTGTTGTTGGGGGGTTTTCTCCCCGAGTCCTGCGTCCTGCCCCAGGCTGGCCTGGTCCTGGGGAGGCCCGTGCCCAGCTGCTGTGCGGGGTTCCCTGGGCTGCTCTCCCTCCACATTGGTCCCTGCTTTCTGGACCCCTCTCTTCTCTGCCTGGGCTCGCTCCTTGTTTTGTTGAAGGTTGGACTCTGGATGGCTAAGAAGCATTACGTAGTATAGCTTTTTAAGAAAGATTTTATTTATTGAGGGGGGAAGGGGCAGAGGGAGAGAGTCTCAAGCAGACTCCCTGCTGAGCACGGAGTCCGACACGGGGCTCGAGCCCAGGACCCCTAGACCATGACTTGAGCCGAAACCAAGAGCTGGATGCTTAACTGACATAGCCACGCAGGCATCCCAATGTTGACATTACTTTTGTCTTTGATTTTGAAAATATCTTTACTCCTCAGTTACTTTTAGTTTAGCTGGGTATAGAATATCGAAATACTGACAAGTATTTTCTCAGGATTTTGAAGATGTTGCTTCGCTGCCTTGGTTTCTAGCGTGGGTGCCGTTCTGATTTCAGTCCTCTGTCTGTGATGTGGCGCAGAAGCTCATGGGAGCGTCCCTCGTTGCCCTGTGCTCTGAGGTAGCCCGTGACGGGGCGTGCTTTCATTGCTGTGCCGGGCGCGTGCTGGGGCCCATCAGCCTGAGCACTGACATTCTGTATCACTCCCGAGAGAATTTCTTGCTTCCAGTCTTGTGCTCTTTCTTTCTGGAATCCCTTTCATTTGGCGTTTGGATCTCCTGGCGGCCCCGCTAATCCCTTGATCACTTGTTGACCTCAGACATGTTTGCTCAGCTCTTGGGCCGAGCTTTCCATGGTCTTCCAGCTCTTCCTGTAGTTACTTCATTTGTTATGCTTTTCAGTTTGCAAGAGTTCTTTTTTGATTTTCCTTTTTTAAAAAAGATTTATTTATTTGAGAGAGAATGAGAGAGCGTGTGTGGGAAGGAGGGGCAGGGGGGAGGGGGAGAGAGTCTTCAGTAGACTGCACTGAGTGGAGAGCCCAATGTGGGGCTCGATCTCATGGCCCTGAGATCATGACCTGAGCTGGAACCAAAAGTTGGACGCCTAACCGACTGCGCCACCCACCTGTCCTCAGATTTCCCTTCTCTTTTTAAAAAATATCATCTTGTTCTTCATTTAGAGATGCAAGACCTTATTTTTTAGGAGATAATAAACATACTTCGAGTTTGTTGTCTTATTTTCCTTTTTCCCTCAATTTTTCATGAGACTGTATCCTCCATGATACCAGGGTTTTTTCCCTCATTATTATTCATGGCTAATTTCAAACACCTAAAATTATGCCTGACACATGGAAGAAGCACTGTATAGTGTTCGCATGTCCTGTATTCTTTCTGCTGTTTGGGGGGTAGGGATTTCGGTTATTCTAACAGTTGCCGAGAAAGGTTTTAAATCTCCAACACGCTGGATTTGTCTGTTTCTACCTTTAGTTCTTTCAGGTTGGGTGCGCGGGTTCGAATCTCTGTTAAGTTGGCACACATTTGTGGTGGTGGGCCTGCTGATGAGGGGGCTTTGGTCTTGAAGTCTGATATATAGGTGTTTTAGAGAAGGAGGGAGGGGCAGAGGGAGAGAGAGAATCTCAAGCAGTCTCCACGCTCAGCATGAGCCCCGTCTCACCTCCCTGAGATTGTGACCTGAGCCAAAATCAAGAGGCAGATGCTTAACCAGCTGAGCCACCCAGGCGCCTTTGAAGTCCGGCACTAAGCCGTTGCCCTTCCAGCGCTCTCCCGTTCACTGTTTCCGTGGCACAGCTCTCTGTTCTTTTACACTGAGCCGTGTGTGTTCTTAGATTCAGAGTCAGCTTCTTACAAAGCATATGGTTGAGTCCTGCTCATTTATTCCGTCTGATAGTTTCTGCTTGTGAATGTGAATGTTTTGTCCATTTACAGTTTTTACTGTTTAAATATCCCTCAAATGGAAGACTTTTTAATTAACAATAAGCACAAAGTTTTCCAAAGCAGCTTGGGGGTGGGGCATGAATCATATTTGGAATACTCTTTTTTTTTTTTTTAAGATTTTTTATTTATCTGTTTGCGAGAGCAAGAGCGAGCACGAGAAGGGGGAAGAACAGAGCGAGAGAGAGGCAGACTCGCTGCCGAGCAGGGAGCAGGCTGATCCCAGGACCTGGAGAGCAGGGCCTGAGCCGAAGGTAGCCGCTTCACCGGCTGAGCCCCAGGAGCCCCTGTGGAGCCTTCTTCATCAGGCCCTCGCCATGGGGCCGGCTGTGTTCTCCGTGGCTCCTCTCAAGTGCAGTCCAGAGTCGCCAGGCCCAGGACGCGTTTTCCCCAGGAGGTCCTGGGGCAGGGCGAGGTGCCCAGGCCACCCCGCTCCCAGAGCCCCATGTCTCTAGTTGCCTGGAGTCCAGCCGGGAGGCCAGCTCTTAGCAGCCTCCCTTCCTCCCTGTGCAGCGGGGGTGGTTGGGCCCCAGGAGGAGGAGGAGGAGGGGTCCCTGGGCCCACCCGTGTTAGTTCCCTGCGGCCCTTGTCACAAAGCACCACAGACCGGGGGAGCTTCAAGTCGCAGAAATGTATTCCCTCGCAGTCCTGAAGGCCAGAAGTCCAAGTTGAGGTGTGGGCAGGGCTGCGCTCCCTCCAACACTCTCTCAGGAAGGGTCCGTCCTGCTTCTTCCAGCCTCTGGGGATACCACCCCGGCCCGTCGCTGCCTCCATGTTCACGTGACCTGTCCCGGGCCTGCGCTGGGTCTCCCCTCCGCCTCCCTCTCCTAAGGACACTTGGAATGGCGCCTGGGGCCCGCTCAGACCATCAGGACCATCTCCCGTCGCACAGTCCTTCACTTAAGTCCATTGGCAAAGACCCTGTTTCCAAAGGTCACATTTCCAGGTTCTGCAGATTAGGGCCTGATGTTTTTGGGGCCACCATGCAGCCCACAATACACCTGGGAGGGATGGAGCCACGTGGGGTCACCAGAGCTTGGGGCCTCCTGCCCATGCCACCAACTCTGGCCACGCCTCCTTTGGTGCTTCCACACGGGGTCTGCCCTGGGCCTCCCCGTGGGCGGGACTGACGCTCGTGGCTTCTCCCTCACAAGCACCACGCTGAAGTGGGCCCGGGACTTGGGAAAGAAAGATTTCTTTCAGCCCTAATGAAAGAACCACACAAGGGACAGTGCAACATTCCTCTGCCTGGTCCTTTTGAATCCTGTAGGGAATGACCAGATTTGTATGTGGGTAGGAGAATGTATTGTGGGAGGCCCGAGATAAGGCCCTTTGTTGATGAGGAAAGTTGTTCTATTTTTCCTAGGTGTTCGGGGGTGAGGCAGGGAGGCAGGTGTGGGCAGGGGATTGAGTGAGGTGGGGGTCAGGCAGGGCAGGGGGACACAGGGCTTGGCCTGTCCCCTCCTGTCCTTGGGCTGCCACTGTCCATGTTGCCTCGGGAAGCTGCTGTGAGGGGCCAGGGGTGGCGTGGGTGAGGCGGAGGGGACATTCCAGTTGGGGGGGGGGGAGCCAGCTGGGCGCCAGCGAGGAGGAGCTGAGGGGTACTGAGTCAGGGACCGTGAGCGCTGCAGCCGCCTCTGTCCCTTCTGTTACGTTTACCAGACGAAACATACTGAGCGGTATTCAGGTCATACTTAGACTAAAAGTTATCCGCCTTTTACCTGAGGTTCTAATTTGACCGGGTGTCCTGTTTACTCACTAGCCCGACAGCTCTGTGGTTCCACGGTGTCCAGGTCGAACCACCACAGACAGGAATAAATACCAAGTAGAGGGAAGAAGGGGTAGTCAGATAGTAACAGGGGGAAATGGAGATGGTTTAACCTCCAGTACCTCAAAATTCTTGAGCTAGATTCGCTTCTGGAATCAAAAATAGCTGCACAGTTCTATCAGCTACAGAGCAAGCTGTGAGCTGGCGGCTGGAGGGGGTCGGCACCAGCCCTTCGAGCCCCCTTGGCTCAGTCCTGGTGGTGGGGGCTGGGTGGGAGCAAGCTGCGGCTTCGGGCCCTTGTCTGAGCTCCTCAGAAAGGCATGGAAGGTGGTGTGGTGCCGAGCCTGGGCTGACAGCAGACATGGCTAGAGTGTGGGGCACCCTGGTCTGCAGGGTAGTGGGGGGGTTGGTGGGGATTGGAGGAGTTAGTGGGCTCTGAGCTGAGCCAAGGAGCAGCGGAGGGATGGGGACGTTAGCGGAAGAGTGATTTCTCGACAGGAGTCAGGGCTGTGTGCCCTCCCGTGTGTCCCCCTGACCTTCCGTGGGTGGTGGTCTTGGCTTGATGAGCTGTGCTGTCCCCAGGGGCCATCACTGGTCACTGTTCAGAATTGTCTATCTGGTGCTGCTGTCAAAGCCGCTCCACAGCCGCTGAGTGAATGCGTGAGCCCACGGATGCAGGAGCTGCAGGGAAGCCGCGGGGCGCTGAGGACAGGACCGCCTGGGGTGGACGTGGAGGCTCGGGCAGGCCTCGGCAGGCCGGCTGGGAGAGAAGGGGGGAGTGTTGGGCTGGAGCTGAGGCTGAGGGAGGGGGAGGGCAGGCGTAGGTGGGCAGGGTGGCGTCGGGGAGTGCCGGAGGCTCTGAGGAGCGGGAGCAGGGCTCAGCGCTGCCCAGGAGGCCGCACAGGAGGCCGGCTGCTGCAGGGTGCTGGCGGGCCGCCGGCCACCTCCCCGCTGCCCTGACCTTTGCTGCGATCCCCACTGCCAGCTCCCACCCGGCCTTCTGGCTGCCTTCCTTCTGCTGACCTGCAGCTTTCCTTAACTGAGAGTTTTCCTACATTCGTTCTTTGTAGAAAACCTTCTTGATATAATGTAAATAAAAGAAGTTACATCGAAATGCACCCACCTCAGTGTCTTTGTTCAGCCCAGCGCCATGGAGAGTGATGCAAAATGACGGGAGGAAGCCCACCGGTCAGGCCAGTGGCCGGCCCCCGTGTGTGCGTGTGGATGCTGGGTCCCAGCATGTGTGTCTTTGTGTCGCCCAAGGCTGCAGGTGCTTGTCCCATCCTGTGTGCAGCCAGTATTAAAGAGTGCACTTTCCTGGGGCGCCTCGGTGGCTCAGTTGTTGAGCGTCTGCCTTCGGCTCGGGGCGTGAGCCCAGGGTCCTGGGATCGAGCCCCGCATCAGGCTCCTCCGCTGGGAGCCAGCTTCTTCCTCTCCCACTCCCCCTGCTTGTGTTCCCTGTCTCGCTGACTGTCTCTCCCTCTGACAAATAAAGAAATAATATCTTTAAAAATAAATAAAGTGCACTTTCCTGATCATCGCAGGTCTTGCATTTTTCTTAATTTCTTTGCGGTGAGAGAGCGTACCACTTCTCTTAATTGGTTAGCCTACAGATATTGTTTGATGTAAACTTTGTATCCCAAAGAATTCGAATCACTCAGAAAGATACATGAATACTTTGTGAACCAGTAAAATGGACCTTTGTAATTTAAATGATAGTCTTTGTGCCAAATCTAGACCTTGTTCTTCACATGCTCGAGGAAGGGCTAGTGCTGGGTTAGAGGGACACCGGGAGCGGCATACCCGTGCCTCTGGGCGCTAGCCCCTTCCCACAGGCCTTTGTGTCTGGAGGGCCTCGGGCACTTGCAGCCATGGCGGGTGTCCCTCTGCTGCTGAGCTGTGACTGGGGCTGGGGAGGCAGGGAGGCCGAGGGGAGGCTGGGAGGAAGCCGAGGGGCACTCAGCCGCACACCACCCCCCAACATCTCAGTGCCATGAAAATGCACTGGTGTCATGTTCTCCTGAAGGTGGAAGCTAGGTAAGTTTAGAGCTCGTGTTTCAAGCTTTCTGTAGTGGTGAGGATGACATTAGCATAACTGTTTCTTCAGCTCCTAGTAGTATTTTCAGAATTCCGTTTCCTTTTCACTTTATTGGACTGGGGGCACTCTCTGTACGTTCATTTTTCTGATGTGTTGGAAGAGGTGAAACCTTCTTCAAGTTGCCAGTCTTTAATCTCTGCTCTCTTTTTCTTGTTTTTCTCCTCTTTCCTCATTACTTCTAATTGCTGTCCTTCCTGGTTCCAAGAGCACCTTTCCTGTTGGGGTGCGTACTTGGCTTCCCTGTGGATCGTGGCTGCTTCCTGAGGGGCTGGCGCTTCTTGACCCAGCCTGAGCCTGGAGCCCGGCCAGGAGGGCAGATGGGGACACGCCATTAGTACCGAGTCCGAGATGCGCCCTGCGGCCTGAGCTCTTGGTTTCTTTGGAGTCCGAAGCGTTAAACCTCAGGAACTGGCATTAAGAAGAGCCCCGTGCAAACTGTCTGCATCATCGTCAGTGCTGACCTGGCACATTGTACGTGTCGCTGTCTTGTGTTCAGCCTTTTACGAGGTGGTCAACAGCCACGCGCACTAATGATTTCAGTGGCTGCTGACCTGCTCCCTAAGCTTAGATTCGTGTTCAAATTTGGGAGACGGAGCTACCGAGGACTTGAGCTGGACGCTCTTGAGAGCCGGGTAAATAATTGTGGTAGCAGCAAAATGTCATAGGAGGTCAGCTCCTCGTGTGCTGATGGCCTAGACTGGGATTTGTCCACTGTGTCTGTGTTTGGTCGTGACCGTGACCATGGGCAGCGCACCTGGGCCTCGTGTCCTCGGTGGTGAAATGGGATCGTCACAGTTAGCTGGGAGGTCACCGTGCTTAGGTAGTCGTCGGTGCAGTCCCTGTTCTTGGCCAGTCTGCTGCACTCCGTAGTCCGTGTATCTCAGGCGTGTGCGGTTGGATATCCTGAGTCCCCTGTCGCAGACCAGTTGGGGGGACACTCTGAGAAAGTGAATCGTGCATTGCTGCCTAGAAATGCATCTAGCGCCATGTGGTCTGTGTTTATAGCAGCCGTGATAACAAGTGTGCATTATGTGGGGTGCAGGTCACCGACTGCTGCCTAGTGAAGAGTCCCCCGAACACGGCACCTTACAGCAACCGACGTGTGTGCTCTCTCGGTTTCCCGGGTCAGGCACCTGAGGCTCCGTGGGGTTCTCTGTCCCAGGTCTCACCCAAGGTTGTGGTCAAAGTGTTGGCCGGGCTGCCGTGGGGTGGGTCTGCTTTCAGGCTCACTCACGCGGGGGCGGTGGCCTCCGAAGACCTAACGTGGCTGCTGGCAGGCCTCGCGACCTTGCCGGCTGTTGGCCAGAGACATTGTTGCCACGGGGCTGCCGGCAGCTGCCTTCCCTCAGAGCGAGTGAGCGGGATGCGAGGACAAAAGCGGTCTCTCTGTAATTCTTTGGGAGTGACTTCTCCTCGCGTCTGCCCTGGTTATTAGGAGCGAGACGCTAGCACGTGGGGCAGCACGTGGTCCTGGTTGCCCGACCCCAGCCCAGCCTGTGGCCGCCCTGCTTGCCTTTGCGTTGGGACTTGGCTGGGTGAGAGGCTGCGTCTTTTGCCTGCTGATCGGGGCAGTTAGGCTGACAACCCTCGTTGGAGGAGTTGGGTTTAGGGTAGAGGGGCCATGGGGTCTGGGAAGAGGGAATGGGGGTGGATCCTAGCTTCACCTCAGAGAACTCAGAAACATTCCAGAGTGGCTTTCTGTCAGGTTTCTTTCTTTCTTCCTTTGTTTCTTTCTTTCTCCCTTTCCTTCCTTTCCAAGTAGGCTCCATGCCCAGTGTGGAACCCAGCACAGGGCTTGAACTCACGCCCCTGAGATCATGACCTGAGCTGAGATCGAGAGTCAGACGCTTAACCGACTGAGCCACCCAGGCGCCCCGTCAGAAACCTGATGTTTGGTTCCTTTCATCCCTTTCCTCTTTTCTGAGTTGGTATTGCTCAGGCTCTTGCTGACTGATGGGAGGCGGGGGGGGGGCACGATGGCCTCTGCTCCTCCCCCGTGCAGCCCTCGCCGTGACTTGCTCTGCTCACTGGGGTGCACCCCACCCTTGCCTGGCCCCGTTGCCCTTCCGGCACAGTCTCCTGCGTGGGAGCTGGCGGGGTGGGGGCAGACCACAGGGCACGGGTCTCCACCATCGCGTCCTTGCCGGGCCGGTGGTAGGCGGGATGGATGTGGGTCTGGAGAGAGAAGTCCACCGTCGCTTTTATACAACGAAGAATGACACGTAAAACTCATCACATGCTTCAGTTAACCTTTATTTTTTTCTCATTACAAAAGTCATGTTTGCTCTTTTTCGAAATTTTAGATGCTATGAACAAGAATGATTGAATACTAACACTTAGAAAAAGCGAAGACCGTTTCTGCCACATTTAGTGGCTCCGCGGGTGCTTACTGAATGCCTTCCACTCCAGGGGGCCCGTCGGTGTGAACACAGATCCCGCCCGCATAGCCACGTGTCACGCGTGGGTCAGGGAGGGGAGCGAGTGGATGGACCTGGGCCTGTGATGGGCCCTGTGGACAGGGGGTGGTCTGGGAAGGGGTGTTCCAAAGGGGAGGGCACTGTGAGCTTGGTGCTGGTGACAAGGCGTGAGAGCCAGCACATTCTTGCCCTGGGGAACCGTGTGGGGTCCTGTGTGGTCTCCCGGGTCCTGTGGTTCCTCAGACGGGCGCGGGAGTGCTGGCAAGGGCGGAAGGGGAAGCCGGGGCAGGCCCCCTTCTCGTGCATGAGTTCGTCAGACGCAGCCTCAGCCAGTGGCTCTGGCGTCTCTGCCGTACACATGAGCAAGGTTGTCACTTGACCAAGGTCACAGAAATGGCAGTCTGGTCCTTTAAGGTCCAGTTCCACAGTCCAAGAGCCCTGACTGGAACAGACTGCTGGACTCTGTCTTAGCTCCTGCTGGGCGGCCAGAAGGCAGACTCCCCCAGTACGGGCTCCCCAGGATGGGCTCCCCTGGATGGGCTCCCCCAGTACAGGCTCCCCCAGGATGGGCTCCCTTGGACAGGCTCCCCTGGGTGGGCTCCCCTGGACGGGCTCCCCTGGGTGGGCCCTGTTGTCTCTGTTCCCTCTTTCTAGAACAGTGCCTGCACAGAGAAGGTGCTCCTAAGTGTTTGTGAAATGGATGTGGACACACATCAGCTCACTCTTTTGTGTTAGCAGAGCTGTTTTAGTGCCTCTGGTATTTAGGGGAAGAGTGTAAAATTCTACACACGCAGGTGCTGCCCGTCCAGCAGTCCTTTTAAAAGAATTTCCTTCTTTGGTCCCAAAGTCCAAGAAGTCTTTTATGGAGAGCATGGGAAATTTTCTTTGCCTGGTCTATTTGAGGCTTCAGCTCACCCTTCTAGGATGTCTGGGGCTTGTTTACGCATTGTCAGTGTTTATCGGAGTCTTCATGTTCAGGACACGCCACAGATCCCAGAGGGCTGTTCTGGGAGCATCGCCCGCCGCTCACCTACCTGTCTGGCTGGTTTGGACGAGTGCGGTCTGTGCCCGCCCCTCCAAGTAGCCCCACACCGGCTAGAGCTTGCATCATGCGTGGACCAGACAAACGGTAGCAGGGGGACGGCCTCCAGATCAGGGGTGTCCAGCTCATTGTGACAGTAGTGGCCACGGGACAGACTCAGACACAGAGCGAATGCCTCACTTCCATGCCTCCCTTGCTCTCCGATGACCGGCATGCTAACGTGCTGAGACAGACACGCTACTTGGGCCCCACTTACCTTTTGGAGCTGCCACGGGTTTGAAGTCTTGGGGGTGTGGGATTAACATCATCGCTGACTCGCGCCAGTACCAGAGGGACCAGCTGCCCCGGGGAGCGCAGGCGGGCTGCGGGGCCCTGTGGGCGTGGCCACTGGAACCCTGCTGGGACCGCGGGGGGGGGGAGGGGGGGGCCCTGCACCTGTCTGCCACACCTGTCTGCCGCCCCCTGCACCTGTTTGCCATCTGCTCACCCTCAAGTGCTTGTTCTTCACCATCAGGTGGGAGCTGCAGAGCCTCCCAGGCTGGGCCCTGCTGTTCTCACGTGTTCTCGGGCAAATTCTGTTCCTTTGTACAAGACCTGTCTCCTCTCTCTAAAAGTTTGATGGGACTTTTTACACTTACCCTGTTCAGCATTTGGCGAGCTCTTTGTTTTTAAAGATTCTTGTTTTTCTGTAGTTTGGGGAAAGGGACCATTAGTTTTTGGACGAACCCACCAACCAGGTTTTATTGTGCAAACATTGACTATCACTAATGAATTCAGTTAATCTATCCATTCAACCCCCCCACTCATCTGTCCATCCCTCACTCATCCACCCATCCATCTGTCCCCCATCCATCCATCCCCCATCCATCCATCCCCCATCCATCCATCCATCCATCCATCCCCCAACTCTCCCCCATCCACCCATCCATCCGTCCCCCATCCATCCATCCCCCAGCTCATCCATCCCCCATCCATCCATCCCCCATCCATCCATCCCCCATCCATCCATCCATCCATCCCCCAACTCTCCCCCATCCATCCATCCCCCATCCATCCTCTCCACGCCTACCATCACTGGAGCTGTGTTACTGGGGCTGTGGTAACTCATTGCTCCTGCAGAAGCAGGCTGGTTGCAAACTACTCCCTGAGATTCGGCATGACCGTGGTTTGGGGCTTGTAATGAAACTGCTGTGTTTTTCTTTGTCCGTGGGGCTTGAGCAAGTGGCCTGTCCCCTGAGCACAGGGGTAGGGCTGGGGAGTGTCCCCTTTGCTCTAGTGGCTGCAGGACCCCTCTGCTCTTTCTTCCAGTTTCTTTCTCTCAATCCTCCTTTTCCACTTTTTTCTAACATCAAACAAGGCCAGATATCCCACCAAGTGCTTCCGTCCGGCTTCTGTCCCGGCTGCCTCCAGGTTCTTCAAAGAGACTGGTGTGTGTCCCAGATGTGGTGTAATTTAAGTCATACGACCCGAATGCATCCTACAGATTTGGGGACCGTTTCTGGCTGCCTTCTGTGGGGGAGGTAGTGACAGATGAGCAGTGAGATTGTCACTGAATTATCCACGTGTTTTCTTCCCCTCCATCCGCACGTCTCACCTCGGCAGCTCCGGGCAGACCGCCTTGGTGGCTTAGCGCTTCTGCACCCTTCCCGTCTCCTGCTCCGTCTACCCCGGAGGCCGCCCCGTGTGGTCTGGGGTCTTGTGGACTCTGTTCGCATGAGCGTTCCTTGTTCATGATAGCCTTTTCTTGGGGCCGCCTCTTTGTGAATGTCTGCACGTCCTGGTTAGGATTTGGGGAGTCTCTCTGGGAGCCCCTGCTTGTGTCGGCCCCTGCCCATGTGTCTGGGAGGTGGCGGGCCTGTCGCTGAGAGAGAGGCAGCTTTGGGGAAGAGTTTGTTGTGACTGTTGAGTCTGAGGTGCCCCTGAACCTTCAGGAGAGGACGGGTGGGAGATCAGCATGTGGGGACCCCTGCCTTGAGTCTGGTCGCTTGGGGCAGAGAGCGTGGGACCCCCACACTCGGGACCCCCACCCACTGAGGCTCCGGGAGGCGGAGGCGTGGTGTGTGGAGTTTGCTGAGAAGTCAGGGAGGAAGGTTGAAAAGTGTCTGTGGACGCAGCTCCGTGGGGCTGTTGGTAGCCAGGTGGGACGGCTTGCAGGCAGGAGGGGCTAGAGGCCAGTTTGGAGAAGGCGGGTGAGGGCAGGAGATGGGTCGTGGGGACCCCAGCATGGGTAAGCCTTGGAGAAGCTGGTGAGGGAGGAGCGCAGCTCTGGGAAGATGAGTCAAGTGAGAGCTTTTTCTCCTTTTCAATTCAGAGACGCTTGCATATTAAAAAGCAGTGGGATGGTCCACTCGAGAGGGAGCGGTGTCCTAGCAGGGAGAGGGTGACAGGCAGTGGCAGCCTCCGAGAGTGGTGGGCACGGCGTTGAAGGCTCCGGGTGGAGAAGCTGGCCGGAAGTAGGAAAAGTGCACGCCGGCCACATGGCCGTTGGGCCGGTGGGCTGTGTCTGTTCTCTACAAAGGAGAGTGAGAAGGGGTCAGAAGACCGAGGTGGGTTTGGGGCAGTCGTGGGTGGAGCAGAGCCCTTCAGGGGCTGAGAAGCGTGACTTTGGCCCCACAGTGTGTGCTATGGAGAAAGACCACCATGAGATCCTATGGGGCAGGGTGTCCCCAGTGGGCACAGAGGACATGGGGGTGGACAAGAACATGGCTGGGCTCTTGCCTGGTGGACTGAAGACCGGGGGAGAAGGGCGGGGATTACCAGGGAGCATGGGTCAAGCCATGGTCAGAGAGGAGGAGTTGGGACACAGGTGACGTTGAGAGCGGGTGGCTGGAGTGAGGAGGATAAGGCTTTTGGGGTGAGGAGGTGGAGGGACAGAGAAGACTGGGGGTGGCATGTCTGGTGGCCTGGAAGTGGGGGGTAGGGCGGGGTGGGGTACAGCCTGGAGCAGGGGAAGGTGTGCCATGGGTGATGGAGGCAGAGGGGATAACCAAGGTGATGCCTGGGTGCACAGAAGGATGGGGTGGGCTTAGGTGGAAGTGAGGGCCAGAGGAGGGAGAGAGGGGAAGGGAGGAGGGACAGGAGTGGGAGGCGCTTCCAGCAAAAGCTGTGTTCGGCGGGCCGAGTGGGGTGCTGGGTGGCCGAGAGAGTATGGGAAACAGGTTTGTAGCTGCAGTGAGAGTTCTCCGCTGCCTGTTGGCCTTGGCGTTACTCACGAGGGGAGGGCTTTGCAGTCGAGAGAGGAAATGGGTCTCGAAGGAGAAGGGACCGGGCATGGAGAAGGGGTTCTCGCCTGGGTTGGGGGAGCTGGCGGCGCCATTTTGTGGAGCCCAGCGGGTGGGGGCCGCGAGCAGTGGAGGGTCCCCACGGGGCGCACTGTGCCCCTTGGGTTCCTTGGGAGCCACTCATGGAGCAACAGGGGTGCAGATGTGTAGCCTGCCAGTGTCCTTGGCCCTGAGCTGTGGGGTCTTCCAAGGGAGGGTCTGTTCCCTCAAGTGGCAGCCCTGTGCTTGGCCAAGTGGCACGCACAGTCCCGCCTGGTGCCACCATTGAATGGCCAGTAAATAGTGTCAGATGTCGGGTGGGCGGTGGGTCAGATCGAGAGCAGTGGGAGCGCCCTTCAAGGATGAAAGCCCAGTGGGAGCATGGGTTGTTCGTGGCTGTACATGGCCCGGAAGTGGCCTTGGTGAGCTGGTGAGCCAAGAACCCACCAGCTTGTCCTCTGGCATTTTGGGGACCTGCCGTGTGGGGGGGGGCAGGTCCCAGGTCGGTTTAGTTTGAGGGGGAGCGGGATTGTCCTGGACTGGGGAGAGCTTCTCCGAGGTCAGGTGGCGGGCTGCTAGAATGGCTCAGATGGGGTGAGGCCGGGACGCAGGGATGGTCAGCGTGCATCCTGGTGCGTGTGGCTGCATGGGGGCTGTGTCAGGTCTTCCGTGGGTGTCCCCAAGGGGCAGTTGGGGGGAGGTGGTGCCTGGTGGGTGTTTGGTGCCCTGGCATTGCCCGGGTGGTGGCTGGAGGTAGCGCCCAGACACGATGGCTTTGGGGGAGGGGGAGAGGGCAGGGCCTGCTGGGGGGGGGTCCCAGTCAGAGAGGGTGGCACAGTGCCACCAGGCCCCTGGGCTGTGGGCGGGACTGTGGAGGGGGACAGTGCCTGCTCTCTCAGCCCCAGGCTGTCTCTGCTTCCTCTGGGGACCCCTCTGTGTGGAGATAGAGGGAGCTGGCTTCCAATCCACCTGTGTCACCCGTTACCCGGGCAGCCTTGACAAGTTACCTCTGTGTCCGCAAAATGCGAATAATCGTACCCACCTCGTTAGCAGCATTGCTTGTCGACACACGTGTTACCACATGTAAAGTCCTGAGAACAGCCCTGGCCCATACTGAGCACCACGTACTGAGTCACGAGCACTGTGTACTGAGTACCAAGCACTGAGTACTGTGTACTGAGCACCATGTACCAAGTACCGAGCACCATGTACCAAGTACTGAGCACCGTGTACTGAGCACCACATACCAAATACTGAGCACTGTGTACTGAGCACCATGTACTGAGTACTGAGCACTGTGTACTGAGTACCGAGTACTGAGCACCCTGTAAGGCCCCCCACTGCCAGTGCTTCTGCTGTTGTCTGGCTCAGGAATGTGACAGTAAGAGTCTAATAGAAATATTTGGGTAAGCCACATAGAAGACTGTTACTCGGTGTTATATTGTACAGTGCAAGGACTCTGGTGTTTGGATGAATTACAGAATAATTCTGTATATAAAATTGGGAAATTCTTTTTTTCACAGAGGTGGCACCTGCTGTTTGGTGGAGACAGCCAGGCAGTCTTCTGTCACTGGAGGAGCGCCACAGGGCCTCGCGACCTCAGTCCTGGGAGGGTTCACAGTGACGGCAGGCAAGGGCAGGCGCAGCAGCAGCCTCGGTGTGCTGTTTCCTGCACCTCCCCACCAGTAGGGCAATTCCCCTGGCATGAGTTTCTGTCTGCAGGGGCAGTCACCACGAGCTAGAGGGTTAGAACAACACAGCTCTATTCTCTCACGGCTCCGGGGGTGGCAAGTACAAAGTCAGCCTCACCTGCCACAGTCACGGAGGCCCCAGGGGTGGTCCGTTTCCTCGCTTTTTGTGGCTTCTAGAAATGCCCTGTTGGTGAGCTCTGTGGCCCTTCCTCTCCCTTCACAGCCTGCCACTCTGATCTCTGCTTCTCTCTGACTCTGGCCCTCCTTCCAGTCCCCAGGGCCTGCCCGGATCATCTAGGATACCCTCCCGTGTCAGGAGCCTGCAGCTGACCATGGTCGTGAGGCTACTTCCCAGTTCCCTGGGGGGGCCGGGGGGGAGGCATATTTGGGGGGGAGCACCATTCAGCCTGGAAGAGCCCCAGTGAGGAGACCCGCAAATGCTCTTCCTGGCCAACTTTAATAAACATATTTTTAATGATGAATATCAAATAGTTAAATGTCCAGTCATGATGCTTCCATGACTCATGTATCAGCAGAGGTACTCAATGGTGCGGTAGTTCTTTTATCGCTCTTACTATCGGGATGGCTTTATTCAGACCCACGCCCTGCATGCCATGTCCTCTGTGTCCCTGTGTCTGCCGGCGGGGTCACCCCGGAGCGCGGCCTTCTGTCCCTCCAGTTCCTTCCCTCGTGTGTGGTTGTGCAGCACTTGGGATTATGCTGTTACCGCGAACCTTTCCCAAGATGAAGAATTTCTCCTAACAGCTTTAAAACAATTACTTAAAAAACATGCACTCCTTAAAAAACATGATCTCTATAATATTTTAGGTCTTCACAATATGGTTTACTATACTGTTTTTTAAAGTGATCTTTGAAGGGCTTTGTGCAGCAGGAGCTCCGCCTGGGGCCCACGCTGTCCTCTGAGAGGCCCGTGCAGCACTGGCCCGGGGCGGGCATCTGGGCTCCTGGCCATCAGGAGCGTTCCCGGCTCCTCAGCGGTGCCTCCCTGTCCGCGCCAGTGCTGTGGTCGGTGCTGACACCCCTTCCTCCTGGGGGCCTGCAGTTTGGGCCGAGCCAGGGAGAGGCGCCTGCGGGACCAGCCCCAGCGAGAGGCCAGCTCCGTGTCTCTAAGGAGCTTCCCCAGCAGACAAGACCCCACACGTGTTGTCACAATGTGCTGCTGGGAACAGAGCGAGTCCCACCTGACTCCCCGGGAGAGAGAGGATGCTGGAAGCTGGCACCTGCTTCCTCTGCCCTTCGTCCCCCCAACACCCCCCCCCCACCCCGTACCTTTTCCCTTTACTGATTTTGCTTTGTCTGTGTTCACTGGGGAAAATGCCAGCGGCCATGAGCACGATTATATGCTGCATCCTGTGTGTCCTCCTAGTGAATCATCGAACCTGGAATGGTCCTGGGACCCTGACACAGGTTGATGACAACCAGTACTTTTACTGATGAAGTCATCCCCTGAAACAATGAAGTATCCTATTCCTTTGCTCTTTTTTTTTTTTTTAAAGATTTATTTATTTATTTATTTAACAGAGATAGAGAGAGCCAGCGAGAGAGGGAACACAAGCAGGGGGAGTGGGAGAGGAAGAAGCAGGCTCCCAGCGGAGGAGCCTGATGTGGGGCTCGAACCCATAACGCCGGGATCACGCCCTGAGCTGAAGGCAGACGCTTAACCGCTGTGCCACCCAGGCGCCCCCCTTTGCTCTTTTTGGTGGTTTTATCTGTTCTATCCGGTGGCCTCTGTAGTTGACTGAGGCAGTTTCAGACGCATGCATTTTCCCCACATGGTGCCTTGCTCAGAAGGCATTAATTGAGGGAGGTGGTGAAATATGAGAGGGTATAAGCTGACTCTTTCCTGACAGAGAGCTCCTTGTGATGGAGGGGTTTGTGATCAGATGGGCGCCTTTCTCCCCAAGCCTGTGGCCGGCCCTGCTTCTCGCTCTGCCTCTGCCTCTTGGGTTAAAGTGTGGACTGCGATACGCTGGGTCTGCGGAGCAGCGTGAGAGTCCGCGTCGCGGCCGTTCCTGCCGCCGGGCCGCTGGTCCCTTGGACCACACTTTGAATGGTAAGGGTCTCGAGGGGTCTTCCCTTTCCACCCAGAGAGGCAGGAAGAGGCAGGCGAAACAGTCCAGGTTCTGCCACATTTCCAGATTCTTCCAACCTAAGGGGGGATTAGCCTCACATCAGTGTTGGAAAGGGCGTCAGTTGTGGGAAACACAGTCTAGTCTGGAGGGACGTTTCTTAGCCTGACTTTAGGGTTGACTGTATCTAGCTACTGCTTCTCCTTCGCTTGGACATTTACGTAGTAACCAGAGACGCTTTCTGTCATTCCTGTAATGAGTTCTCTCCTGATGTTTTGGTACTGTGCATACACAATAGAAATGTGGGCTCTTTAATAACAAGCTATTTATTTTCTTCCTTAGGGCGTTATTTCAAGAAGTGTGGTAGCGTCCAGCCTTCCCTGCACGATGGCTGCCCTGCAGTGAGAACGATGCCCTTGGCCCTGCGAGCTCACCGAGATGTATAGAGCAGGGGACGCAGTGGAGCGCCCGCTTCATGGGCCAGCGCCCCCTCGCATGAGGAGTGTGGAGGTGGCCAGAGGACGAGCAGGGTACGGATTCACCCTTTCTGGCCAGGCGCCTTGTGTGCTCAGCTGTGTCATGAGAGGGAGCCCCGCAGATTTTGTGGGCCTCCGTGCTGGCGATCAGATATTCGCGGTTAATGAAATCAACGTGAAGAAGGCGTCCCACGAGGACGTAGTGAAATTAATTGGGAAATGTTCTGGCGTCCTGCACATGGTGATTGGCGAAGGCGTCGGCCATGTAGAGTCCTGTTCCAGTGATGAAGAGGTTGGATTTTATGAAGGAAAAGCCTGGCTGAAGCCCAAGCTTGATTCCAAAGCCTTAGGTATCAACCGGGCGGAGAGGGTCGTCGAAGAGGTGCAGTCTGGTGGGATTTTCAGTATGATTTTTGAAAATCCTAGTCTTCGTGCAGGCAGTTCAGAGCCCTTGAAATTGAAGCAAAGATCCCTCTCAGAGTCAGCCGCTGCGCGATTTGACCTTGGACGTGAAAGTATAAGTTATCCGAATCCCAGCCTGCTTTCTAGGGAGGAAATACCAAGAGTTATTACTGACGATTCAGTTTTCAGTGTCGGACCCGAGAATCATGACGATTTTGCGTTAGACGCAAGTATTTTGAACGTTGCCATGGTCGTGGGCTACTTAGGTTCCATCGAACTTCCTTCCACAAGCTGCAACCTGGAGTCGGACAGTCTGCAGGCCATCCGTGGCTGCCTGCGGCGCTTGCGGGCCGAGCAGAAAATCCACTCCCTGGTGACGATGCGGGTCCTGCACGACCGCGTGCAGCTCTGCACGGAGCAGGCCGCCATCCTGGCCGAGTACCCGGCTGAGAAGCTGGCCTTCAGCGCCGTGTGCCCAGATGACAGGAGGCTCTTTGGGCTCGTGACCATGCAGAGCAGCGACGATGGGAGCCTGGCGCAGGAGGAGGAGGGCGCCTTGCGGACGTCCTGCCATGTGTTCATGGTGGATCCAGACTTGTTCAATCACAAAATCCATCAGGGCATCGCTCGGCGGTTTGGGTTCGAGTGCACGGCCGACCCCGACACCAACGGTTGCCTCGAGTTCCCGGCGTCCTCTCTCCCTGTCCTCCAGTTCATCTCCGTGCTGTACAGAGACATGGGCGAGCTGATCGAGGGGGTGCGGGCCCGGGCCTTTGTGGACGGGGATGCGGACGCCCACCAGAACACCAGCACCAGCAGCAACAGCGACAGCGGCATTGGGAATTTCCACCAGGAGGAGAGAAGCAGCCGAGTGATTGTGGTTGACCTGGGTGCCAGCTCGAGCAGGCACGGTCCCAGCAACGGTGGCTGGGAGGGTGCGGGCGGGAGGGGCTCCCAGCCCTGGGGCGCCCCCTGGAATGGGGCCTTCTGCCACGACCCCGAGGGAGGGCCCCCGTTTGAGGCCGCTCCACAGGCTGACAGGTGCCGGGACTTCAGTAAGCACTTGGGACCCGCTTCTCACGCGGAGGTTCCCCCGGCCTCCTTGCGGAGCTCGGTCCCTCCTTCCAAGAGGGGCGCTGCTGGCCATGGCGGTGGTTTTGGCCAGCGGTGGCTTCCGGTCCACGTCCTGCAGGAGTGGCAGTGCGGACACGCCAGCGACCAGGAGTCATACACAGACTCCACTGATGGGTGGTCCAGTGTCAACTGTGGCACGCTGCCCCCTCCCATGAGCAAGATCCCTGCCGACCGCTACAGGGTGGAGGGCAGCGTGGCGCAACCCCCGCTGAGCACCCAGAAGAGGGACTGGTCCAGGAAGGCTTTTGGGATGCCAAACATTTTTGGTCCCCATCGACAAGTTAGGAAGACTAAGGAAGACAAAAAGGTAAGCCTGTTAGGTGTGGCTCAGTAAACATGCCCTTGATACCGTAGCTCAGTCCATCCCCAGTGGGACGGTGCTTGTAAACAGACAGGTGTCCAGTCCCGGCTTCCCCTGCTGCCCTTGCACCTCTGTTGGCCATCGCAGGACGTCTTTCGCTTATGTGCCGTAGGCTCTGCGTGCTGCCTGCCCTCCCGTGGGTGCTGGGCGGGACGTCTGGGCGGGGCTGGTGATGATGGGAGGGACGTCACTTCTCACAGCCGGGCTGAGGCCATCCGCCCTCCTGCCCTTTCACATGGAGGGTGCCTGGGAGGGTCCTGTCCCCGGGTCCCTTCGCAGCCCATGTCAGCACGCCCTTTTGAGGAGAGAAAATTCCTGAAGCACAGAGACTGTTGACTTCAGGACAGGGAGCTTCCCAGGGTGTGGCTCCTTGCTGTGTTTCCTTCATCTGAAAAACCCTGCTAGGGAAAAATGCCCACCAGACTCAGCAGTGGGCTGGTGGCTCGCGCCCCCTGCTCGCCGCAGATGCGTGCCAAACGGTGGGGGACCACGCCTGGCGCAGTGCCCTGAGCACCGTCCGTATCCTTTGGGGCCTTTGCCTTCCCCCCCTGGAGCTCAGTTTGGAGCACGAGGGCGGGCATCAGCGTGCAGGACGTGGCTCAGCAGAGGGGTGCCCAGCGGCGCCGGAGGGACAGGCTGAGCCGCTGTGTGGCAGGCGCTGTGTGAATGACCCGGGGAGAGATGGAGTGGCACCTGGCTCGGGTTGTTTCCGAGGGACTTTCTGCAGAGGACGTTCATGATTTTAAAGTACCTTTTCTGTGTGTGTTCACGTTTTTGTTCTCGGCAGCTGCGAGTCTCACCGTAAAACCCCCTGAAGGCTGCTGGCTGGGGAGGGCAGGTCGGGGATGCAGGAGAGCTGGGGGGCTGCTCAGCCAATATTCTGGTCACGCCCGTACTCTTCCCATCCTAGTAGTTTTCAGTGTACCGCACATTAAAGAACAGTTTGAGATGGAGGGAAGGCTTTCCCTCCCCCACGGCCATGGTCCCGTTTCGATGTGTCTAAGGTAGGTTTTTGTCTTTACGAACCGTTGTGGGTTTTCGGCCCAGTTCCTAAACCGCTCTGCCGTCATGCACACCCTTTCTCTTGTCCCTCGGCTGAGCCGCACGTGGCCTGTGTTCTCAGGGCGGCAGCCCCTGCCCCCCTTCTTCCCGTCCACCCCCACCAGGCAGGGTAGCACCCCGCACCTGAGCCTCCCCACCCCACTTCCCTGTCGGCTGGGGTGGGCTGCGGAGGGAAGGCCCAGACCACAGTAAATGTTAACGTTATGTGACATGGGAAGACTCACCGTCCCTCTGAACACGTCCTACAAATGCGTCTCCCTGCTGGTGTGGAAGTGAAGAGTGGTGCTGCTGGTACGAAGGGGTGTTCGTGCGGCTCTCTGTGATCAGGTGTGCGCCCTCGCGGGCTCTCGGGTGACGTGGAAGCTGTGTCTGCGTGCTGCCGGGCGCTCCGCTGAGACTGCCCCCCACCCTGGGTTCTGACCTCGGGGCACCTGTGAGGCGGGGTGCCATGGCCCCTGTTCTGCAGGCGAGGCAGCCGGTCCTCGGGGGGCGAAGGTTTGAGCTTTAACAGTGAGGATTAAGCAAGGTCATGATTCAGACCTTGGGTTTCTTCTTTCTATTAAAGATTTAATTTTTTTAGAGCAGTTTCAGGTTTATAATAACACTGAGAAGGTGCAGAGATTCCCCACGTACCCTCCGCCCTCACACATGCGCAGCCTCCCCCACTGTCCCCATCCCCACCAAGGGACTGCACGGACACGTCATCATCCCCCAAAGTCCCCGGGTCACGTCTAGGTCAGTGTCGGTGTGGCGCATCGTGGGTTTGGACAAATGCGTCATGACAGGCGTCACCCGTGCGGCTTCACAGAGTCGCGTCGCCGCCCCAAACACCCTCGTGCTCCACCTGGTCCTCCCTGCCCGACCCCGGCCCCTGGCGCCCACTGATGTCCGTGTGTCCCTCGTTCTGCCTTTTCCAGAATGTGCCGTAGACGGACTCACACAGCGCACAGCCTTCCCGACGGGCTCCTTTCCCGCAGTCCTGCGCATCCACGTGCCGCCAGGTCTCTTTGTGGCTCGAGCGCGCGTTTCTGGTTTGTGCTGAATAATATCCCGCCGTCTGGAGGGACCACGGTGTGTTTATCTGTCCCCTGCTAAGGGCGTCTTGGTCACTTCTGAGTTCGGGGAATTATGAGTAAAGGTGCTGCTAACATCTGCGTGCGGGTTTGTGTGTGGACGCGTGTTTCAGCTCCTTGGGGTAAATGCCGCGCGGCCCCGTTGCTGCCTCGCATGGTAAGTGTTCGGTTTTGTAGGAAACCGACAAACCTCTTCCGGGTTCCCAGCGCCATGGCGGGGCGCTCCCGTGGCTCCGCCTCCTCGCCGGCAGGTGCCGGG